>NW_023270807.1:54046427-54418339 GCF_011800145.1 Mirounga leonina | reverse complement strand
AAAGAAAGAAAGAAAGAAAGAAAGAAAGAAAGAAAGAAAGAAAGAAAGAAAGAAAGAAAGAAAGAAAGAAAGAAAGAAAGAAAAAGAAAGAAAGAAAGGAAGGAAGGAAGGAAGAATTATAATCTTCACTGCCTGCTCAAAAAGCACTGGAATGACTCCTATTTGTTAATGTATCAATCCTCTCCTTGACTCTGTGCCAGCTTGTATTATCATACTTCTCCAGTCTTATTTCTCACCAGTTTCAACATGGCCCAACTGTTTCCATTAATTCAACCACTTACTCTACTTTGCTCACAATTTCCAAAATGGGGTCTCCAGACCTTATATATTAGCCAAGAGATCCTTTTCATTGTGAACCATTTACACCCAATTCAGATAAACTCAAGCAAAACAAAACACACACACACACACACACACACACACTAAAACAAAAAACGAAAAAACAATGGAGGGACATGGTAATTGGCTCACATAACTGAAAATTCAGGGCAACTTCAAGACACTGGCTGTGACTATTGGCTCTGATTTCCTCTCTGGATGCTTCATTTTCAGGCAGACTTTCCATTTATGGTGGTTTCTGGCTGTTCTGAGAGCACATCCTCACAGACTAGTAACTTCAGCAGAAAGAATTCTGATTTTTCCCAATAATTCCAATCAAAACCCCAGAGTTGAATCTCATTGGGCTGACAGGTCACACATCTATCTTTGGAAAAAAAAAAAAAAAAAACTGTGGTCAGGAGAAGAATATGCTAATTGGCTAGACCTGGATCACATGCTCACCCTTGACTTTGTGAAAAGAAAGGTAACAGTTACATTGAAACCATCAGGACTGACAGGGGAGTGGTGGTTCTCCAGAATAAAATATGTTTATTTTTGAAATCATAAAAAGGCAGAATGAGTACCCAGTGGGTAAAAACCGCCGTATTTTCTTATCCTGTCTGTGTCATTTCCCCAAGTAGAATTCACTCATTTTTCTCACTTATCTCCTTGGACTGTTCACATCTCTGCTGTTCTTCATAATGTTTTCTCATGAAATTTGTCACCTACTATGGTGCCTGAAAAAGTTTTACTTCTCTTTCAATAGCTTGTTTATATGCCCTCTCTTTTGTGAAAATTTCCACTGATGTTCCAGTCATGTAATCGCTCTATGATTCCATACAGCACATGCTCGTCCATTTGGTAACCATCCACCATCCTCCATTCCACCATAATAAGGTAATTTGTGTAATATAAATTCTCTGAGGGCGGAGAAGTTACCATTCCCATCTTTGCTTCACTTGTCCTGAGCAAGGTGTCCTATGCAAAGGAGTCATTTGATAAACGCTTGTTAGACACACCCAGATGCTTTCTCCTCAAACCTCTTCCCATGTTAATTCTTTCTCGCTTTGATCAGCCATTTACTGGGAATCCTCTTCCTATTTAGGTATGCTTTTGATACCGTTGCTTCTGCCAGGCTCTAAGTCTGCCAGAATCTACCTGATCTTCACCAGTGGGTTTGGCTTTGTCCCAGTCTTTAGAGACTAGGGGCCAAAACTGAATTGAGATGGAGGAATTTGAAGCACAACAACCAACACCCAGAGAACCACATTAACGAGTCCCAGCTCCTCTTCTGACCAAACTTCTGCCTTGGTGACCCACCTGGCACCCATTTCCTCTACAACTGATTCTAGATAGAAGCTATGGAATAAGGGGTTGGTATGCATTATAAACAGAGAAAGTTTTTAGAGTCAAAAGATTGGTGACTTCACATAAATTACTTAATAGGAGTCGTGTTTGTTTATCTATGAAGAGAGATTTTTTAAATGCTAACTTCACAGAGTTTTCTCAAGTATAAAATAAAATAACAAACACAAAGAGCCTGGCATAACAGCTGATATATAGCATGTAACAAAGGTTCCCAGTCTGTGCTAGAAGTCAATGGACCAGCTAACCTGCCTCCCTTTTACCTCTATAAAATCTTCCCATCAAGGAATCTTGCAGATACATGCTCACTTAAATGACCCAATATCATATTAGATAATTGAAAATTTAGTTGCTGTAATCCAAGACTTTTCTGAAAAGCCCAATGGAACGAGATTTCTTCTGCAGAACCCAAGCCCAAGTACAAGTCTATTCCCTAAATTGACTGAGCCTATAACTTCTTTCTTTATCCTAAAATCCTAACTAGTCAAGTCCTCAGAATTGAATAAAGAGGGCTCCATTTTATCCTGCAATTACAAAGCCTGAATAATTGCTTTCTCTAAGCCGCAGAGCCTGGGATTCGTGTCTTGCTCAGATCCATGCTTTGCTCAATTCATAAACAGAATTATATGGGCTGAAACCAATGCCAAGTTCCATTAACCAGAACCACATGAACAGGTGCAAATAAAGAACTCAAAGACTTCCTTAAATATTCTTGGGGTAAACATTAGGGTGTTAAGGAGACAGGGAGGGGAAAAAGTCAGGAAACCCATCATTTAATTATTGTTTTACTTCTTATGGTAAAAAATGGTGAACACAAAGAGCTACTATTGCCTATTGTTCCCAGGAAAAAAGAAACTTCCTTCCAAAGGGTACAATGTAGAGAAGGAGGTAAAGGAGTAACTTTAAAATGGAGAAATCTGACAAACAGTGCCTCAGCCAGGTAACAGATGTTAGTATTAGCAATGATGTCATATTGAGAGCATATACCCTTAACATGTATGATAAGAAGGATCTTTATACTTACTTTTATGATCATAGTCTCAAAAACCCATGACCTCAGTTTAATCATGAGAAAAACATCTGACAAATTCCAATGGAGGGATAGTCTATAAAATACCAAACCAGTACTATTCAAAACTGTCAAGGTCATCAAAAACAAAGAAATGTCAGAGAAACTGTCACAGTCTAGAGAAGCCTGACACATAACAATTAAATGTAATGTATCTATCCGAGACGGGATCCCAGAACAGAAAAAAGGACATTAGATTAAAAAAAAAATTGAAATAAAGTATGAAGTTTAGTTAATGCATCACTATTAGTTTATTAGTTTTTTACATTTATACTAATGTAATGAATGTTAACAATAAGGAAAACTGAGTGTAGGGTATCTAGTAACTCTCTATACTACCTTTATAACTTTTCCATAAATCTAAAACTATTCAAAATAAGGACTGTATTGTTTTAATCTGCCTACTGAATTTTAAGAAAAAGAAATTATTACCTAGACAGATATAGTGAAAGCATAGAACACCAAAGGTAAAGAGAAGATCTTAAAAGCAGCCAAAGAGAAAAGATAAATTTTAAAGGTTATCAGCTTACTTCTCCTCAGCATAATGGAAGCCAGAAAACAGCAAATAATATTTTCAAAGTGCTTAGACAAAATAACTTCAACTTAGAATTATATGCCCAGAAAAAAATTATTTTAAAATTAAAAAAAAGCGAAAGAAAAACAATTTTAGAGAAATTAAGATGTGAGAGGGCGCCTGGGTGGCTCAGTTGGTTAAGCGACTGCCTTCAGCTCAGGTCATGATCCTAGAGTCCCTGGATCAAGTCCCACATCAGGCTCCCTGCTCGGCAGGGAGTCTGCTTCTCCCTCTGACCCTAACCCCTCTCATGTGCTCTCTCTCTCTCAAATAAATAAAATCTTTATAAAAAAAAAAAGAAATTAAGATGTGAGAATTTACCATCTACTGACTCACACTAAAGGAAATCATAAAGGATATTCATGGGACAGAAGAAAAATAAGTGCAGATAAAAGATCTGAGATGCAAGAAGGAATGACAAGCAAAGAAAATTCAAATATAGACAAATAGAAAATTAAGGACTACCAGAAATAATAATAAAGATACCTAATTTTCATTATCAAAAAATATTGAAATTAAAATGCCTATAACAGGAGGGGTAACGATAGTAAATTTTTCTTTGGGTATTACATAAAGAAGGCAAACATACTGTTTAAATTTAGACTTAAATTAAATATCTCTATCCCTATTATTAGGGAAATCATTAAAAGAGTAGAAAGAGAATTTATGATTGCCAAACTAGTCAAGGGGGAAATTCTGAATGACAAAAAAAAGTTTAATTATTCAAAAGGAAGGGAAAAAAAGAGAAACAAAAAGAAGTGTAGAAAAAAAGCAGAATAAATAGACAACATAAAATAAAATGGTAAAAATGAATTGTAATATATCGGTCATTATTAATAATAATTAGTAAACTCTCTGGGTAAAAGACAACAATATTCAGATAGGATCAAAAACAAAAATAAGGGGCACCTGGGTGACTCAGTTGGTTAAGCATCTGCTTTCGGCTCAGGTCATGATCCCAGGGTCCTGGGATCAAGTCCCATGTCAGGCTCCCTGCTCAGGGTGGGAGTCTGTTTCTCCCTCTCCTCCTCATCTTGCTCCTGCTCTCTGTCACTATCTTTGTCTCTATCTCAAATAAATAAATAAAATCTTAAAAAAAACAATCTAGCTGTACTGACTTCTCAAGACACACTAAACAAAGTCATAGAAACATTGAAAGTACATGTAATTGAAAAATACAACATGTGTTTTAGGAGTCTGTAAAATTAGCTTGAAGGACTCACAGGACTCAACACATAGTCATACTCATGGCTAGGGTTTATTACATTAAAAAGACACAAAGCAAAATCAGCAAAGGGAAGTCCAGAGAAAGTCAAATATATAAGCTTCCAAGAGTCCTCTCTCAGTGGAGTCACATAGGGCATGCTTAATTCCCAAAGCAATGAATTGTAACAGAATTTGTTAAATGTTGTCTGCTAGAGAACCTTATTAGAGACTCGGTACCCAGGGATTTAACTGGAAGCTGGTCACGGCCAAGCTTCTCAAAAATTGACCCACAGATTCAATAAAATTCCAATCAAAGTTTATATAGATTTTTTCATTGAATTTGACAATCTGATTCTAAAAGTTATACAGAATATCAAAGAGCCAAGAATAACCTAAATATTCCAGAAAAAAGAAGAACAAGGTCAGGAAAATTGTTTTACCAGTTACGTAGAATTACTTTAAACCTATAGCTAATACAATGTATTGGCACAGAAACAGACAAGTTAATCAATAATGGATAAGAATAAAGAGCCCAGAACATATAAGGAAGTGTGATTTGGGATGGATCTGGCTTCACAAGATCATCACTTGAATAAATCGTACTGGAATAGTTGGTTTTACATATGAAATGGAAAAAAAAAAAAAAGAATTGTTACCGATCACTAAACACAAAAATCAATTCCAGATGGATTAAATACTTAAATGAAGAAGACAAAATTTTAAACCATTTCAAATAAAATATAGGAGAACATTTATAAAATTTCAGAGTAGGGAATAATTTCTTATACAACATGCAAAAAGTATAATTCATAAAAGAAACAATAATCCTCAATGGTAAAATCAAGAACTACTACTCATCAAAAATTACTGTAAAGAGAGAATGTTAAGCAACAATTAATGGGAAATACTTGTGGAATATTTAACCAACAAAATACTAGTATGAAGGGAAAAATCTCCTTTGAATAAATTTAAAATAATTTTAAAATCCCATAGAAAAACTGGCAAAGGCATAAGTATGAATGTAACAGAAAAACAAATACTAATTGTGTTATTCAAATATATATGTTATCTCATATGTACATATGAAAATTATCCCTAAATGTAAATTAAAATAATGCAATATGATTTTATGCACATCAAATTGGGAAAAAATTAGTAGTCTAACAATAGCATACTTTCATGAGGTTGTTGATTTATAGGTAGTTTCATATGATGCTGGAGGGTACAACTACTCTGAAAAATTATTGGTACTGCCTCGTAAAGTTAAAGACATACATTCCTTATGATCCAAAATCTACTTCCAGTGAAATATTTCAAGAACTGCATCTTGAAACATACATGTGAATGTTCGTAGCAGCAACTGTTAATATATGCCCCCCCAAAAAAATCCACTGATAGTTAAATGTATGAAAAATGAATTTGGGGACGTCTGGGTGGCTCAGTCAGTTAAGATCTGCCTTTGGCTCAGGTCATGATCCCAGGGTCCTGGGATCGAGTCCCACATCAGGCTCCTTGCTCAGCGGGGAGCCTGCTTCTCCCTCTGTTGCTGCTCCCCCTGCTTGGGCACTCTCTCTCACTCTCTCTCTGGCAAATTAATAAAATCTTAAAAAATAATAAAGAAAAATGAATTTGGTTTATCCATGCAATGAAATACTCTACAGCAGAGAAAACAAAGTACAATTATAATATCAATATGGATGGATATCACATCATATATTAAATGAAAAGAACAGCTCACATAAGAACACATAAAGTATAATCCCTTTACAAAGAACAAAGCTAAACGTTACACTGCTTTAGAGGTATATATATGTGTGTGTGTGTGTGTGCTAAAACTATAAATATACAGCAGGGCTTCAAATTATACAATGTTCTAATGTTCTGGGAACAGCAGGGAAACTAGTGTGGTGCCTTGGAGGAAAAGCAAAAACAACTGAGTAGCTGGAAACGTCTGAATCCAGCAAAGAGTGACAGGAAATAAAGTAAGAGAGAGAGGGAGGTCAATGGACATGCAAAGCCAAGGGAAAGGTTAGAATGTTCTTCTGAGTATAAAGAGAAGCCTCTGGAGGGTTTTGAGTTGGGAGTGGTGTGATTTGATGTTTGTTTTTAAATATTCACTCTGGTTGTATGTGAAATACAACTTCATAGGAGTAAAAACTCTGGAGGTCAGTTAGGAGGCTATTTCAATAATATAGGCAGAAGATAAAGATGTCTTGGACAAGAGTGATAGTGGAGGTAGTAAAAGGCGATCATATTTGGGGATTTATTTGAAGGCGATTATAGGGTTTGTGCCAAGGTTAAAAATCCAGGTTCAAAGATTATGTTTGGGGTTTTGAGCAAAGCAACTGGATGAATAGGGGTGCCATTTATTGAAGTGGACACTAGAAAAGCAAGTTTGGAAATGAGTGAAAATCAAGAACTCTGTTTAAGAAATGCTACCTTAATGGGTTCCTGTGTGGTTCAGTTGGTTAAGCATCCAGCTCTTAGTTTCAGCTCAGGTCATGATATCTGGGTCATGAGATCAAGCCCCATGTTGGGCTCTGCACTCAGAGCCGAGTCTGCTTAAGACTCTCTCTCTCTCTCCCTCAGGCCCTCCCCCCAAAAACAAATAAATCTTTAAAAAAAAAAGAAAGAAAGAAAGAAATGCTACCTTAAGACACTTATCAGACAACCCAAGTAGAGATCCCATGTATACAGTTGGATATGGATCTCAGAGTTGAGGTCAGAACATATGCCATTTCACTGACTCTATATTTTTTCATATTTTAATATCTTTGAAATTGAGGTGTGTCTTACAATCAATGTTGTCTTACAATGAGAACTGACAACATTTTTTTCTTTCTTAGTAGTCTATAAAATAAAGATGCATCTTATCATCAATAGGATCTTAGATCCTTTGAATTATAGAATACTTGAAAGACATCAGTATATAGAAGGCATTAGAGCCATGGAACTGTGAGATCACTTAGGAAGTAAGTATAAGTAGAGGGGGGAAAAGATGGAAAAATGAGCCCTGGGGACAGAGCCCTGGGACACGTATAGACCTGGAAGAATAAGAGAGGCTGGCAAAGGAGAATTAAAAGGGTGCCCAGTGAATCAGGAACAAGAGTTAACAGCCAGCAGTGTCTTGAAAATAATAAAATTATTTAAAAAGGCAGGGAAGAAGAGATCTGTTGTGTCAGATACAGCTGAGAAAAATAAAAGACAATGAAGGTTGAGAATGAAGAAGAAAGAAAGGAGAATGAGACACTAGTTTTCTAACTCAGAGTAGCTCAGAAAAATGGCAGGGACAAAAGCCTGATGGGGATGGAAGAAAAAAAAAGGGGGGGGGGGGAATCAAGTAGAGCCAATGGTTTCTTTAAGTCATTTAGTATATTTTCTGTGTTTTTGTATCCCAACTAGAATAGAATACTCTTTAAAGCAGGGATCTTTGTTTTGTTTTGTTTGTTTGTTTATATTCTAAGAGCCTAATATAATACCAGATGCTCCATAAATATCTGTCACACTGAACTGACTCTTTTCAGTTTTGCTGTAAGATAGAGCAGAGAAATGGAGCAATAGTGAATTTTAATGGTCTTTTATGTAGAGAATGAGTGGTATCTGGTAGCTTTTTACCACAAAAGACAACCAGCAAACAGAAATTATTGTAGGGCAGGTTTGAGCTCAAAATAAACAAGAACATAAGAGGAGGCTGCCTTTTGCAGAGAGGTAGTAAGGGTACTATCATTAGCTAAAACAGACAATAAGCTATAAAATAGTACCAGAGAATGCAGAATTTTTAGAGAGGATTAAGGAATCATTGGACAGAAAGTTGAACGGAAGTGCCTTCTAACTTTAAAATTTTTCTTTTCAGAGTCACTGTAATTTTTAAGTCTGAGATTCATCTCATACTTTCACCTGGGGCATTCTGAGCCATTCTGAGCATTCTGTTAGGAAATACAAATGTATAAAATTGAAGTCCAAGCAAAATACAATTTTAAAGGTAACTGTGAATTGAAAAATAATTTTATGCATTTCAACACCGATTTTAGTAATGTATGCCCAATTGTGCCATTGCATTAACATACATAATTGAGCTTTCTCTAAAATCAAAAGAAAAAAAGAAAAGAAAAAAATGAAAAGAGGCATTTGATTATATTCAAATAATTCTACAATTGAATTGCATCTGTTTGTAATATCTCCCAGTCTTTATTGCATGAGACTTGTAACTGTTTCAGAGACAAATCAATTATATTACAAAAACTTTTGCTACTATTCCAGTAGTTCTTTGAGTAAGTGGCAAAATCCCGGAACTGGACTTCAATAGTAATCTATTTAATCCTACGTCTGAAGAAGTCAGAATCATTTCCGGGAGCTATTCATTAAATTTTGAGTGTCTGGAGAGATCTCATGAAGTTTTTCTTAAATATTATTAAATAAATGTAAATAACATTAATTTTCTAAGAAACCACATAAACAAAATGAAACTTTTCACATTATTAATATAAAGCACCGTAAAAGTTATCAAACTGTCCTTGGATACTGAAATATGTCCTATAGCGTGTTGTGGCCAATCTGCTCAGAAATCCTTCTGCTGAATTTTTCTCTTCAGGCTGGCTGCAGAGCCAGGAATAGGTTAATGAAATGCATGCATGGAATGAAAAAACAAATTATAAGTGGTAATTCAGTCACTAAACCTTTGCAAGGCTGGGGGGAAATAGGAAAATAAAGCTAATCTTATTTCATTTTTCTTTATATACCAAAATGTCACCTCATAAATCCCATTTTCTGTTTCCATAAAGATTCTGTGTTAGAACTATTGTTTATTAAAAGTTCTGCTGCCATATGGATAACTTTAAAAAAAAAATCTCCCCCTAAACCTGTACTATGTGCAAATATCCAGCAATTTTACATTCATGGTCTAAAATTTTAATTTAAATTCCTTTCATTTCCTTACAAATCAACGTGGTGCACTATGTAAAGGAACTATGTAAATATCAGGACCTTGAACTTTAGTATAAGAACTTCTCTCAAAATATATTTATATGAACCACAAACAATTCAGAAAATTTTCCTACTAAAATCATGCTTCTAGCTAACAGTATTTTGGGGTTTTTTGGAACATCTTTGAAGCCTCATAGACTGACTTACATTTTTAGTCTAGCAGATTAATAATGTACTATAAAGTGTGAAGCTGCCATCATAAAATAAATTTGGAACATATACAAGCTCCTATATTAAAATATCAGGGGCTATGTTAAGGAAATGAATTAAAGTACATCATCTATAACTCTAAATATACAAACAGCAACATGAGGATACCTAGCTAAAAACAATCCACTTCGAAATGAATACTAAAAGACAAGATATATAAACTGTGCAGTATTTGTAATTTTAACATAGTATGCACTTTTTATTTTAAACCAAAATAATAACTCTGAGAAAGAAACACTGAAACAACCAATACCAATTCTACAGAAATATGAGGTCTAAATCGCTAAAAACAAATTAAAGTCTAAAATAGAGCCAACACATTCACATGTTTCTCTTTAAAAATATCTTATTTTCTTTTCCTAGTGATTTATTGAGTAAAACTCCTGAAGCCTCGAACACTGGCCCTTCATTTTCAGCTTACATTTTAAGAATATGAGAAGAATTTGATGTTACCAAATTTTTCATCTAAATCTTTGCAAAAGGCTGCTCTTCTCTGACCTAATAATGATAGGTCAGATCCTGCTTTTGCGTCTACTTAAAAATTCAGAAACAGTCCACTCAGAACATATAAATAAATTTCTTTAAAAACATACTAGCTCTTTCAAAATATGCCTTCTAATATTTACATTGTAAAGTACAAGCTCTTTAATATGCACAACTTCCAACAAAAAAAACCACAAGTTTTGAAAAAATCTCTCAGTTGTGTCAGATTCCTTAAGAGCTTTCCACAGAAGGCTCCAGGTTCCTATCATGGAGTTTAAAGAGTGGTTTAGTTGTAAGAATTTTAATACTAACATCCTTAGAACTCAGTGAAAGACAATGGACATATTGTAAGAAAAAACTCCATTCATCTTTATTTATGTATTAGGTAGTTATTCCGCTTGAAGCCTAAGAGGTTTATTTTTAAACTTCTGAGGATAGAAGAATAGCAGGTTTGCAGATCATTTAGGGAAAAAAAATACATATTTTAACACAATCACATAAATGGCCTTAGTTTAAATTTTCCTACTGTGCTGTTAAGCACCTTCATATTAATAAGCAAATGCATATAATGAAAAAAAGCTGTCCACAGCAGCAGTTAAAGTATCATTTGGTTGCTGTACTGCAGCAAATATAGATTTTGTATAAAGCGCTATTAGGCTTTCAAAAAATAGTAACTTGAATTCTAAAGGAAGGCCAAAGGTCACTTACCTCTCCATGTAAACCTAACTCAAATTCTAAGAAAAGGCTAAAAAGATCCCTTCTACCTGTAAACCATCACTAGAAACATTTCTCATTTGTACGAAAGAAGACTTTTTGAAATACTGTTTTTGAATTCATCATTTCAAATCAGGGCCATGATAAATTTGGGGAGCAGGGAGGTAGAAGCCATGATGAAGAATGGAAAAACTGACTTATCTGACTTTCTTAGCCCCTGGTATTTGAGTCTAGAGTCTTTGAAAAAGTAACAAGGTAATTCCATATCATTTGCATACACTAAACTTTTTAAACTCAAGTTAAAAAAAAAAAAAGCCCATCTAAATTGTATTTCTACCCTTAAAATTGTCATGACATATTTAAAAATCAGTCTTAAATATTACATACAATTGTGTGTCCTTATTTATCCAAAAAATGGCCTGGGTTATTTTTTCATATGTAAAAGCCCACATTTTTACAACCAATTTACCAGAAATTATGCTAAAATAAGTTTAAGTATTCTGTATTAGTAATGATGGTGTTGAGATAAATACCTGATAATTAGCAAATCAGTCTAAGTTGGAGGTGGGGGTGTTTGTTTTTTAATGTAGATAATTGACTACAGAATTAAGTACAAACTGAAAAAATAAGAAACACCTCACAGCTAACCGTGGCCCTTCCTAAATTTTATCTGCAGCAATCCAAATCCAAGAATCTCTAAATTAACCTTTAAGGAAAGGATTGTGTCTCAGTACAGAACTTGCAATACAGCAAAGAGGAAAAATGGAATTTTGAGTCAGATGACCTGGGACCGAGCCCTGGCTGGGTAAGAGTTAATCACTAAATTAAATGTTTAAGTTTCTTATCTGCAAAATGGGCCTAGCACCACTCAGCTCCCAGGCGATGCTGAAGTTAAATGAAATCATGTACTGCTGGGCAAATAATGGGTCAATCAATAACTATCTTCCTTCCTTTACAATATGAATATATTCTCTATTAGATACCTACTATTCTTTTTTGTTGTTTTAAATAGCATTTAAGAAAGAAGAATCTATACTTAAGTCACATTACAGTTTCTAAAAAGTAAAACCATCACCATCTTCAGAAACAGAAGAAAAACCAGTTCATCCTATCTTTCAGATTGCAAGATGCATGTGAATGGCCTAAGGGACTTGAGGTCCTATTTTTCCCAGTTTTCTCACTTTTTACATTTCTTATTTTTATCCTAAGGCCCATTATTGTATTTCCTGGATCCCATTCATACACTTTCTATAGGACATTACTCCTGAAAACAGATGAAAAAGCAACAATTCCAACCTACAGTATTGAGATAAGTGGTCCATGTCTGAATACAACAGATGACTGGATTTTTAGCTATATTTATTTCTTAATTATTTTAAAATAAGTTATAAATATTAATGATACTTATAAAGAAATCAAAGAGTCAAAATGTTTTTATAAGGTCTATTTATAAGTCTAAAATTATTATACTTAAAATATAGATATGTTTTCCTCTTTCAGTCACAGTTATAATGTATTTTAAATATTCATTACAGAAATATATGAATGCCAAAATTAAAATAACCTAGTTAAAATTACCACCAAATTATATATATATTTTATACATATATGAAATATGTATAAAATACATATATATTTACAGCTATATAATCTGAGTATGTATTTCTTTTAGAAAGTCTTTAGTCTTAAGGCACTCCTTTTAAACTCTTTTTAAGATATTTCCATAATTAAGTTCCTACAATGTGTCACAAGACAAATATAAATTTCTATGATCTAAAATGGTCATAACATCTAAGTTTGAAAAACTTTTCACTACGTATGTTAATCATTTTTTGCACTTATAGTCAGGTCAATTCCAAACAATTACCACAATGGTTTATGACATTTTTTTTTCACATTTTGATGTCAAAGAGTTTTGTAAAAACACTATTTAGAAGTCTATTTTCTCTCTGGCTTAAATGTCTTATCTCAGAATGGTTTTCTTTTATTTTCTAGAACTCTATTTTCTTTCAACGAGAATAAGTATATAAAACTCCTTCCCAAAATTGTTTTAATTGAAATATTAGTATTTAAAAAAAAGAGATGTAACAAAACCCATTTGGAATCCTTAAATGTGCACTGGCCATATTAATATTCCTAATATATATGCCATATCCTATTCTTCCTATGTATATTGGATATTTAAAGTAATTAGGAAGAGCACAAATTTGATTAAATATAAGTCATCCTTGCTTAATTCTTAAAAGGCAAATAATTTACTTCTTTTTAACTAAAAAGTAAATGTTTTATGATTACTCACTTGTTCACTATCTTTAATATAAAAAAATTAATGTGTGTAAACTTATTTTACTAGGTGATAGATAAAAACATATCAAAAGAGTATGAATTGTGTTTTCATTAGGAAATGTAAATAAAAATATTGAACTCCAAAAATTTTTTATTATAGATTGCTTTTAAATGTTTATTTTCTCTCTGAATTCAAAATGATTGACTTGAGCACAATATTAAGTAAAAAATAAAGCAGTCCTCCTGCCTGAAAGACTCCTGAATAAAAAGAAAATTATTTTTGGATTTTCCTCTTGATCAGATATGAAATATTCTGAAACGCCACCTCTATAATTTGATAAAAAGCTTGATATCCCCAAATGAAAATAGGACTCAGCACTTTCATTTTTCTGTCTCTAAAGGAACCTAGGTAAACTGATTTTTTTTTTAAATGAAAATCTCAGGCATAAAGGTGGCAGTAATGAAGCAAGCTTAAATATGCGCTGACCTTTGAAATGAACTGCAATCCGCGTTGTTTGGCCACGGATCTGACTGTGTTACTGTCTCCATCTATTTCTAGCATGAAAGATGTGGGTGTTGGAGCTGCTCTGCTCTCTGGTGGATGTTGACAGCATGGCTGCAAACATACAGCAACACCAAAAGAGACAGCTACACACCATGGAACAGAAAAATTAACCACACAGCCATCAGAGACAGAACTAAAGCATTGATCTATATTTTCTTTAAAACTTGCTAGCAAAGTAAACTATAAACATGTCTCCATTTTGTAAAAGCAATATATTTTGTGTTAGGAAGAGTATTGCTGTTAGGAGGAGACTGTGAATTGAAAATATACAAAATTATTCAATGATTTTATTTTTTTAAAGATTTATTTATTTACTTGAAAGAGAGAGAGAGGATGTATGCACGCAGAGGTAGAGGGAGAAGCAGACTCCCCACTGAACAGGAAACCCAATTCGGGGCTCAATCCCAGAAACCTGGGATCATGACCTGAGCTGAAGGCAGAAAACCGACTAAGCCACCCAGGTGCCCCTATTCCATGATTTAAAAATCATTAAAAGTCTCATGGTTTTCTGAAAATGCACACATAGGAAAGAATACAGCCTCAAGAAACACACCTTTTGAATTAAATACATAGTGGGATTTTAAATAATTGCCAGTGTTCCCGGAGTGACACTTTCCTTTTTTTTTTTTTTTTTTAATTTTTTGCTTAGGATAACAACTTCATCAATAATTAGTTTATGTAATATTGAAGGACATTCCTTTTTTAAATAATTCCTAAGACTCATGAGAAACTTCAAAGTATTGCCTAGCGCAATCTCCTTTAACAGTGGACTATCTAAAGGTCTGTGTCTCAGCTTCGTCAGCTATCATTTAGTCTGCCTCTAAAAAACCACTTTAAAAAAAATGAGACAATGCATGCAAATAACTTTAAAGAATAATAAAGGTACAACAATTTGCAACATCAAAATTAAGCTAAGCAAAATCTATACTCTTTCACATTCTATTCCATAACCTATAAGCACTTTTAGGTGAAGCCAAAATATCTCATAGTCAAATGTAACACATTATCGCCTTATTCCAGTTTGACAGAAATGTAGTCATCAAATCAACAGGCATTGACTAAGATCTCCCTCCCATTGTGCTCAGAATGCTAAAAGAAAGCTAGTATTAATGGGCTCATGTATAAAAGTCTGTCACCACTACCTTTCTTCTTCATATAAAATACTTTGGTTGGCCTTTAATAAATACTAATACTATATATCTCTCATTTGGAGATATGATCCTTACAGTCAAGGATTTTACAGTCTTCAAAGACAGTGGTATATATGCAAAAAAAAAATTAAATGACACAAGTAAAAAGTCAATCAAGCATTTGAGCATGTGATATAGTTGTACTTGATATGATAGAATCAAGTGCCGGTATTGGAATGATCCTGGATAACCACTTCTCACCAGTGTTTTATTTTCATTTAGATCACCCGTTCTAATCCCTTAGCAGAAAAAAAAATGAAAATAATATTTGCTTTGTGATGGGGATATAAAACTCAAGTATGTTTGGGAGGAATGATTCTTAAAATTAGTTATACTAAAGGAAAAATAAAAATATCTATATTCCAAATCCCTGATCTAGCAATTTTTAACCTCAATAAAAAAGGACTATTTCTATTCAGTAGTAACCAGAGATTTTGATTGAGTTATGCCTCCTAGAGGGAGAAATTATGAGAAACCTGGATATAAAATACTGATTTCTTTATGGTCTGAAAAAAAAAATTGTGTGTGGGGGAATTGTAAGGTACAAGTAAGCTGGAACCTGTTTATAATATTTCCTCTCTCATTCAGCAAATTTTGGATTTCCAATGTATATCCCAGAAGTCACATCCCTCTAAATGAGTAAATAATATAGGCGCGATTTTTTTAAAAGTGTCTTGTTGTACCTAAGTGCACTGCAGGACATCTGGCACGTTTCATTCTGAAATGATGTTTATCCACAGAAACGCCATCAGTGGAAGATGTATTGAAAAGCTGAAGGTCTATTAAGGGAGTATGGGACAGCTGCATACATTCTGTATAAGGCCATGGAAATGACACAGCAATACCCCATCTGTGGCTTTGGTTCACAGAGCTTTGAATAAAAATTCAAGATCAAACTTCACTTGTTAAGAAAAAGAAGAATGCTAATAGAAAGCTAGTATTAATAATCTCATATATAAAGGTCTGTTACTGTTAGCTTTCTTCTTAAAATATGTTGTGGGATTTCTATGCCTTTAATAAATACTAATCCTATATATATTCACCTCTTGATGTTATTTGAAGAAGTGCTTGTGGGGAACTACAATTTGCACTTTTATAATTTAGGCCATTTGTGAATAGGCTTAAAACTTGGAGAAGTGCGAGGAAGGGGTAGGGCAGATGTTGTTCAAACTTCCCTATTTGGCCTTGCCAAGTCCTTCATTCGGGACCTACAATACCCAGCCTATTCAAAACTCAATGTCTCTTAATGGAGATTACTAATCAAGCTGAGTTATGTGGTAGTTTAGGAGGTGGGGGTCATTCTTTTTTTTTTTTTTTTTTTTGGTGGTGCTGTTTCTAAAGAAAGTTTAATCTCACAAAGCCTCAGATTGACAGCTCCACAAAATGGAAATTCACAGAACAGAAGTATCACATGTGAGGGGGATATAGCCTCCCCTTATGTTAACCTGCCAATTCACAATTTCAACCTGCAAGTATCTGCCACCAAATTCAAGAGATTAATTCAGTCCCTGTGCCTGTTCAATCCTTTGCCAATAAGGAGGCCAATTAGTTTCAACTACACTGGTTAGTTTATGTCTGTCTTTATTTTTTTCTAATGGGGGCATTTTCTCTCCATCATTTGGATGATTTTGACCCCCAATTCATTGCAGGTTACTATAAAATGGCTGTCAATCACTTAAAATCACAGCTTAATACGAACCAAAGCCTGAGGTGAAAAGTTCAGTCATTAGCTATTGAAACCATCCAGCTCCCCATTGGGGTGGGTTTTGTAATGCTCATAGGAAAACAATAATGATAATAATATTAATAAGTTTGAAATAATATTGCAATTCTCTACTGAAAAATAACATAGTCAACTAATTAGCAAGTCTAGTTAGCCTCAGTTAACTTCTAGTCTAAAAAAAGTCATCAATTCCAAACTCTATAACCCATGTGCATTTCTTGTGTGTATTCATAAATTAATATATTTCAGAAAACTTTTCAGTCAAGAATTAAAATATCCACCTTATTGATATATGCCTTAAATTTCATTTTATCCTCTATTTCTAGAAATTAAATTCTCACTAACACTAATAAAAGTGAGATGTTAAAAAAGGGTGGGCAAAAGAACAACTGAGGTCTTTTAAATTAACAAATGAAAATATTCTGTGCAAATATTATGCCACTAATATCTAATATCTGGAACTCCAGAGAAGAGCGCAGAGATGAAGAAATGCACAATTGATTGAAGATAGATATATTATTACTAGGACAGGTGTGTTAATTTTTCCTCCAAAGTAGAAATAGATGAAGTAATATTTTTCATTCTTCATTATCATTTATTTCTGAAAAGGAGCTAACAGAGCAAGTTTTATTAGTAGAAAGGGGAACAAAGAGTTTGAGGCATCTAAGAGGCTGTGTATGATAAAGGAGGAAAGATCACAGAGGAGAGACCGACAAAACCTTCCACTGATAGCATCTCCTTGGTAAAGAGAGTATCTACTATGCCCCAAGTACTCCACCAGGCACAAGGGTATTGTGGCTTCCACACCCTGAAACAAACCCTAGATCTCAGAACAACATGCTGGTAATTCTAGATAAATATTTAGACTGTAATATTGGGGAAAACATGTATCTGAGCAATTCATATTTACCTCCACCAAATTCAGAAATTTCAAAAATTCTTTTAATTTTTTCCTCTGATCTACATATTCGGGGTTCATGACTCCAGTTTTCTCTATTCCACCCCTAGAGGGCAGTAGGAAATTCAGAAATACTGAGTTTGGTGGCTAAAAATGGAGGGTAAACAATTTTTAAAGAGGCAAGAAAATTAGTAATATAGCATTTTCAAGGACTGATAGCCACTTTTAGGTGTATAATTCCTCAAAAAGTACTTGGTTTGTCCATAAACCAAAACATTTAATACTATTTTTACTATAGTCCACTACAAACATAGTATCAATACTTAGGACAACATTCACAAAGTATAGCTTAAAGAATCAGAACTCCAACCAAAACCCATTCCAAAAAATATATTTTTGAATATACATGAATAACATTTGAAATTTTCTTTCAAACTTAATAGTATCAATATTCATAAGCTAAAATATCAGTATTATTATTAAGCTTAAAATGACAAACACTGGCACTGTTAGTAATACTACAAATAATAAATCTCTCTTACACTTAAAGGGATTAGAAAAAAAACAACAAATGAAGCCTAAATCCAGCAGAAAGAAGGAAATATAAAGATTAGAGCAGATATAAACAATATAGAAACTAAAAAAAAACACAAAAAACAAAAAACCAATAAAACAGATCAATGAAACCAGGAGCTGGTTCTTTGAAAAAAAATTAATGAAACTGATAAACTTCTAGCCAGACTTACCAAAAAGAAAAAAAATAAAAGACCAAAATAAATAAAATCACAAATGAAAGAGGAGAACTAACAACCAACACCACAGAAATAAAGAATTATAAGAGAATATTATGAAAACTATATGGCAACAAATTGGACAACCTGGAAGAAATAGATAATTCCTAGAAACATAAATTACCAACAATGAAACAGGAAGAAATAGAAAACTTGAAAAGACCAATAACCAAGAAAGAAATTGAATCAGTAATCAAAAAACTCCCAACAAACAGAAGTCCAGGGCCAGATGGCTTCACGGGTGAATTCTACCAAACATTTAAAGAAGAGTTAATACCTATTCTTCTCAAACTATTCCAAAAAAATTAAAAAGGAAGGAAAATTTCCAAAATCATTCTATAGGCCAGTATCACCATGATATCAAAATGAGATAAAGACTCCACCAAAAAAAGAAGAGAATTATTATTATTATTATTATTATTATTATTATTATTATTGGCCAATATCCCTGATGAATGTGGATGTAAAAATTCCCAATAAAATGCTAGCAAACTGAATCCAACAAAACATTAGAAAAATCATTCACCATGGTCAAGTGGGATTTATTCCTGGGTTGCAAGTGTGATTCAATATCCATAAATCAATCAACGTGATAACCACATTAAGAAAAAAAAGGAGGGCGCCTGGGTGACTCAGATGGTTAAGCGTCTGCCTTCGGCTCAGGTCATGATCTCAGGGTCCTGGGATCGAGTCCCGCATCGGGTTCCCTGCTCAGTGCAGAGCCTGCTTCTCCCTCTCCCTCTGCCACTCCCTCTGCTTGTGCGCTTCTGTCTATCTCTCTGTCAAATAAATAAATAAAATCTTTATTAAAAAAAAAGAAAAAAAAGGATAAGAACCATATGATCATTTCAATAGAGGAAGATGAAGCATTTGACAAAGTACAGCATCCATTCATGATAAAAACCACCAGCAAAGTAGGTTTAGAAGGAACATAGCTCAACATAATAAAGGCCATATATGAAAAAACCATATATGAAAATATCATCCTCAATGGGGAAAAACTGAGAGCTTTTCCTTTATGATCAGGAATAAGACAGGGATGTCCACTCTCACTACTGTTATGTTTAACATAGTACTGGAGTCCTAGCCACAGCAATCAACAACAAAAAGAAATAATATGTATCCAAATCGGCAGGAAGAACTAAAACTTTCACTATTTTCAGCTGATATGATACTATATTTAGAAAACATGAAAGACTCCACCAAAAAATTGCTAGAACTGGGGCACCTGGGTGGCTCAGTCCGTTAAGCCTCTGTCTCTTGATTTCAGCTCAGGTCATTATCTCAGGGTTGTGGGATGGATCCCTGCATTGCGCTCTGCAGTCAGCAAGGCGTCTGCTTGTCCCTCTTCCCCTGCTCCTCCCCCAACTCTCTCTCTCAAATAAATAAATAAATAAAATCTTTTTTAAAATTGCCGGAACTGATAAATGAATTCAGCCAACTCACAGTATATAAAATCAACATACAAAAATCTGTTGCATTTCTATATACCAATAATGAAGCAGCAGAAAGAGAAATTAAGGAATCAATCTCATTTATATTTGCACCAAAAACAATAAGATACCTGGGAATAAACCTAACCAAAGAAGTGAAAGAGCTGTACTCTCAAAACTATAAAACACTGATGAAAGAAACTGAAGATGACACAAAGAAATGGAAAGACATTCCATGATATGGATTAGAAGAACAAATATTGTTAAAATGTCTATGTTACCCATAGCAATCTATACCTTTAATGCAATCCCTATCAAAATATCACCAGCATTTTTCACAGAGCTTGAACAAATAATCCTAAAATTTATGAGAAACCACAAAAGACACTGAATAACCAAACCACTCCTGAATAAGAAAAGCAAAGATGGACACATCACAATTCCATACTTCAAGTTATATTACAAAGCTGTAGTAATCAAAAGAGTAGAGTATTGGCACAAAAGCAGACACCTAGATTAAAAGAACAGAAAAACCCAGAAACGAACCCACCACTAAGGTCAATTAATCTTCAACAAAGCAGGAAAAAATATCCAATGGGAAAAAGACAGTTTTTCCAACAAATGGTGTTGTGAGAACTTGACAGCAACATGAAAAAGAATAAAACTAAACCACTTTCTTACACCACACACAAAGATAAAATGGATTAAAGACCTAAATGTGAGACCAGAAACCATAAAAATTCTAGAGAATAGAAGCAGTAACCTCTTTGACATTGGCCATAGCAACTTCTTTCTACATGTGTCTCTTGAGGCAAGGAAAACAAAAGTAAAAATAAACAATTGGAACTTGGTCAAAATAAAAATCTCCGCACAGTGAAAAAAACAATCAACAAAACTAAAAGATAACCTACAGAATGGGAGAAGGTATTTACAAACGACATATCTGATAAAGGTTTAGTATCGGCAGGATAGTATCTAAAATATATTAAATAAAAACTTATAAAAGTAAATGCCCAAAAAATGAATAATCCCAATTTAAAAATGGGGTAGAAGACAGGAATAGACATTTTTCCCTAGATGACATATAGATGGCCAGCAGACACATAAAAAGATGCTCAACATCACTGATCATCAAGGAAATACAAATCAAAACTGCAATGAGCTATCACCTCAAACCTGTCAGAATGGCTAAAATCAACAGCACAAGAAGTAACAGGTATTGGTAAGGATGTGGAGAAAAGGGAACCCTCTTGCAGTGTTGGTGGAAATGCAAACTGGTACGGCCACTCTGGAAAACAGTATGGAGGTTCCTCAAAAAGTTAAAAATAGAGCTACCTTACAATCCCGCAATTTCACTACCAAGTATTTATGCAAAGAATACAGAAATACTAATTCAAAGTGATACACTAATTCAAAGTGACACATGCACCCCAATGTTAATAGCAGCATTATGTACAATAGCCAAATTATAGAAACAGCCCAAGCATCCATCAACTGACGAATGGTTAAAGATGTGGTACATATATATACATATATATATATATATATATATATATATATATATATATATGTATATTCACAATGGAATATTACTCAGCCATTAAAAAAAATGAAATCTTGACATTTGCAAAAAGATGGATGGATCTAGAAGCATAATGTTAAGTGAAATAAGTCAGTCAAAGAAAGACAAATACCATATGATTTCACTCATATGTGGAATTTGAGAAACAAAACAAATGAGCAAAGAGGAGGAAAAAAAGAGAGAGAGGCAAACCAAGAAACAGAACAAACAGGGTTACCAGAAGGGAGGTGTGTGGAGGGATGGGTGAAATAGGTGATGGGGATTAAGGAGTGCACTTGTGATAAGCACCAGTGTTGTATGGAAGTGTTGAGTCATTACTTTGTACATCTGAAACTAATATTACACTGTATGTTAACTAACTGGAATTTAAATAAAAACTTTAAAAAAAATAAAGACTATTTAGACACCCCCCCACACACCGCCAAAAAAACAAACAAACATAATGTGTCCTATTTCTGTAGTTGGACAAATTTAATAAAACTATCAAATTGTAAAAAATTAGCAATAATAATAATAATAAAGCTACATTTCCAGTATGTCTTTGGATGGAATTTACACAGGTATAAGTTTTTTTTAACTAATTATAATTAATTTTGGACTTTAATAAAAAGTCGCAAAAATAGTACAAAACTTCCATATACCCTCACCCAGTTTCCCCTAATGTTAACATCTTATATAGCCATAGTACAATTTCCAAATCCAGGACATTGACATCTGTATAATACTAACTAAACAACAGAACTTATTCAAATTTTACCAGTTTTTCCACTAATGTCCTTTTTCTGTCCTAGAATCTTATCCAGAAACCCACATTGCATTTAGCTGTTTTTCCCCCCCTAGTCTCCTCCAATATATAATTGTTCCTTAGTCTTGCCTTTTATGATATGACCACAGGAGGAATATCATGTTCTATTCAGTGCATCAAATCCAGGGTTCATGTTACCGACATGTATTATAACTAGTTATCCTAACTTGATCACTTGGTTAAAGTGGATTTCTAAGGTTTTTAAAGCTAGAAACTTAATTCTTTTTACTTTTAAACCAAAATAGCCTTTTAGATTTATTTAAGAATAGAAACTTTCATACTATCAGCCAAAAGCAGAATATCCAAACAAGTCACTCCATAATATTTCTTGAGGAATAGTACCTGTTAAGCATTATGCTAGGTGGGCTTACTAAGAGGAAAAAGAGACTTTACTCATTTAAATGTTATTGCTTATATTTACCTGTATTTGAAAGCACTTTTTCAATATAAGGACATATATCGCCTCAGATCATTGCTACATTTGCATTATATCACTCCAGGCATGATGCTTTTTGCAGGCTTGCCCTCCCAGTTCAGCTCAGAATTGTCCAGAAGCAGGCAACAAAGAAAAGTGACCTTCAACTCATGTTCTCTAGAGTTCCCTTGTGTGGCATAATTGCATTAGAATGATCTCAGGTGGGGAGAACAGTTCAATGGGAGTATCTTTAGTTCAAGGGATTTTCAACTGAAACCTAAACAGTGGGTTTGCTCGCAGGACCCAAAATAACCCTTAGAGATGTAAAGTGTGTATGAGACACCAGTTCCAGGTGCTGTAAAACCTCCAAGAGGATGCCCAACAGATCCTCCAGGCTATATCAGCAACCACTGCCCTCACTGGTCCTCTAGGGTGCCTCTAGTAGAATTATTATCTCCTATGTTCTTTATTATCCAGCCCTAATATAATGTACACTGTGAACCATGCCCTGACTTGCTACAGTATACATCAGAAAGAAGCAATAGGTCCTTCCATTCGAGTCCTACTTCACGTTACTCCCCTCCATCATTCTGGCACTTATTTTTTCACCACTTCCTTTCCTAACTATGCTGTGAGTTCTTTAAGGCTATGGATATGGGACATATTCATATTTGCTTCCCCAGTGCCACTAAGCATTGTTCCATTCAATAAATGCTTGCCATGGCATATATCTGTCCCTTGGTTACACATGGTTCAATCAGTTTGTAATACTAGAGAAGATTCTTTTAGCCTTTGTGAATAGGATAACATTGAAACAAAATCCTGTTGAAACAGTCAAGTCATCTGAGGCTTCTAAAAGTAAAGATGAATAACTTTCCTCACAATATTTCTTTTAAATTTTTTCCCTTTAAGCTTAATTTTAAAGTCCCACAAAAACATAGCAAGCTTTGTTCCACTGGAGATTCAACAGAAAATCAAGAATAGAAAGGATGAAAGGCAAAACCGATTTAGCTATTAATTATAGAGGTTAAAGGAAATATGGCTTCCTTCTCTTATAAAGTAGATTAATATACTTCCTTAATCAGGTCAAAAGCTGGATTTGGCCACTACTTAAATAGCTATAGGCACTGTCTCTCTGCTCTACTCTGGATCCTACAGTTGGGAATAGCGAGAGGGAACAAAAAACTCAGAGAATCTCTGTTCAGATGGGAGGTGAGAGTGAGAGCAGAAACCTTGGCAAGGAGAAAGACAGACACCTCAGAATGACTCTGGCATTGATCCTAAAGATTGAGACTCTAGAAGGTTGACTTTAACTCATATTTAACCTATATTAATAGGTATTACTTCCAAATCAGGTATCCAGCTGGGAGAGAACTACAGTTGACAGTGAGAAAATAACAACAACAAAAAAAAGGATTTTCATTTTAGGGGTTTATGTGTGCTTTGTTTCATTTGGAGATAAAGAAAGACTATTGAAAGCCAAAATTCATACATGCAGATGTTGATTCAGATCCATTTTTTCAAGCATCTTTCTTCCCAGTTAACCCTCTCTCTTACCTTTCCAACCTCCCTCTCTTCTCCCTTCCATTGAATTATCCATCCCTTCCACCCATCCCAGTAATCACAGTTCCACCTCTCATTCGGTTCATATCATCCTATCTCAAATTTAAAACCTAGATGTGACCTAAAGCCTTTTATGAACTTCTCTTCTTATACAATAAGCCAGAACTATAGAATACAGACATTAAGAGAGAACTATGAGGAAACTGAAGCAGGAATAACTAACCTAAAGAAATAATTCCAAAACTAAAAGCTACTAATGAAGTGATAGAAGAGTTATGCAGAATAACAGGAAGGAAGAGAAAAGCTATTCCAAGAGCCTTATACTAACAGAATTCTATAAACCCACCCTTTTTTTTAGCTTTTAATCTAAAGACTTCCAAAAAGAAAAAAAAAAATCCTGCACCTTTAATCTTCTAAAATATGTACCTTTAAGGAAAGAAAAACATGCAATTGTTCCATATTAGTATTTTTAGACCAAAAACCTTCAGGACAGAGAACTGTGTAATGTGTGTTACCTCTTCTAAAATGCTCGCTTCACAATTGGCAAACACATAGAACCTGCAGTATTGTTGGGATAAATACTGTTCAGATACCTGTGAAGATTTTGGAGTCAATTTGGATGGGCTGTCATTAACCCATGACTATTACTAAAGCTACACTTATCCATAGGGGTTATGTTGTTAAACTATTTACTACATTTTTTTCTTGTCTTATTTTTGGATTAAACCGCTTAGTATTTTCTCTTTAACAGTGCAGGATTTTGAGTCTACATAAAGTCTCTTCAGTGAGATCAGTAGCCGAAGAGAGCCATGTTTAATGGTTATTATGCTTAGCATGATGGGTTTTTGTTAAATCAGCTTTTGCATTTCAGATTCTTAAGACAAAATTATGTATCTTATAATAAATTAGCAACTTACCAAAAGTATTACTTAGTACAGATCAGGGTTGCCTCCAAATTTTGCTAGTCAGGCAAATTTTTAAACTTTACAACTGTGTTTTAAGGTCTAGTACAAACGGATTGTTAGATAAATCACAAATTCAAGTTCCTAATTCTGCATTAAATCTTCCCCAAACCAATGTTCTAACTCATTTAAACAATGACAAAATGTTCATGTCTGCATTTTAAAAATTAAACATTTAATTAACTGCATTTATTTGAAGTTACCATAAGTCTCATCATGTCATGTCCACTAAACATATATGATAGCACTTCAGTGGCTTAGAATATTATATGTGTGTGTAATCAGCTTCAATTAATAATATATATATATATCTCAAGGAAGAATCTCAATGAATTTTATGCAAAGCAATAATTAAAAATTTAATGAAGAGTGAAAGACTATCATATAAGATTTATATTAGAGTTGAGTAAAATTTGATTTATTTATCCTAACCTCCCCCAAAATGTCTTGAGATGAAAGAAACTGAAAGAAAAAAGACCCTACTGATCATTGTTGAAACTGTGTGATAGATACATGAAATTCATTATGTTGTCTTCTCTTTGTGCATATATTTGAAATTTTCCATTATACACAGAAAAAAGCAAATAATTTAACTTTCAAATAGGTATATAGTACTTCCACTTCTGGCAAGATTCAGTAGATGTATTTTTTTCCTTATTCTTCCTCTTATGCACAACTGAAAATCCTAGATAGATAGATAGATAGATAGATAGATAGATAGATATAACATAAGACAATGGTAATGAGAAGAAGGCAGACTCCTAGGGACCTTGGGACCTGAGCAACAGTGTAGTAGTGAGTTTCCTAAATTTTCTTTCTGCCTCATATATACCAGACTTGGAGATGAAGAAGCTAGAAACTTGGGCGCCTGGGTGGCTCAGTTGGTTAAGCGACTGCCTTCGGCTCAGGTCATGATCCTGGAGTCCCGGGATCGAGTCCCGAATCGGGCTCCCTGCTCGGAGGGAAGCCTGCTCTCCCTCTCCCACTCCCGCTGCTTGTGCTCCTGCTCTCGCTATCTCTGTCTCTGTCAAATAAATAAATAAAATCTTAAAAAAAAAAAAAAAAAAAGATGTCAGACACAGGGGGGCACCTGGGTGGCTCAGTCGTTAAGCGTCTGCCTTCCGCTCAGGTCATGATCCCAGAGTCCTGAGATCGAGTCCCACATCGGGCTCCCTGCTCGGCGGGAAGCCTGCTTCTCCCTCTCCCACTCCCCCTGCTTGTGTTCCTGCTCTCGCTGTCTCTGTCTCTGTCAAATAAATAAATAAAATCTTTAAAAAAAAAAAAAAAGAAGCTAGAAACTTGGAAACACAAACAGACGCAGATCAAAAAGCCCCCAAAGAAACCTGCTCTCCTAGGAAAATGACCAAGATAGGGGCAATCAAGCAAGACAGAATGTTTAGATAATAATCACCCTACTGCAGCCAACACCACAAGGAAAAACTATGGCTCCAAGAACCAGGAGGATGTCAAACTGAATGAAAGTCAACCAATAGATGCCAACACTGAGAAAACAAAGATGTTAAAATTAAATGAAGATTTTAAAGCAGACTTGACAAAAATGCTTCAACAAGCAATTACAAACATGCTTAAAACAAATGAAAAAATAAAACATTTCAGCAAAGATATACAAGATATTTTTTTAAATGGAAATTTTAGAAATGAAATAAGAAACCTCAGATGGATTCAGAACGTAAGGGACAAAGGAAAGAGTCAGTGACGTGAAAGATAGAATAATAGGAATTTCCCAGTCTGGATGTGGCCACAGTGACAGAAGCTGAAGTGATGCAGCCAGAAACCAAGGAACGCCAACAGCCATGGAAGGCTGGAGAGTCAGAGCACATTCTCCCTAGCATGCCTACAGGAAGCACAAAGCTGCCACTACCTTGATTTCAGCCTGGTGAAACTAATTTCAGACTTCTGGCCTCCAGAACTGTAGGGGAATATAAATTTCTATTGTTTTAAGCCACCAAATTTATGGTAATTTATTACAGCAGTCACAAGAAATTAATACGGCAGAGTATATTTCTTATCAAGTACACATGGAACATTTTCCAGGACAGACCATATACTCACCCACAAAATGACACTTAATAAATTTAAAAGGACAGAAATCATACAAAGTATGTTCTCCAACCACCATGGAACAAAATTAGAAATCAGTAACAGAAAGAAATTTGGAAGACTCACAAATAAGTGGAAATTAACACACTCCTAAATAACCACTGGATGAAAGAAGAAATCAAAAGGGAAATTAGAAAATATTTTTAGATGAATGAAAATCAAGATAAAACATAACAAAACTTATGGAATGGAGCTAAAGCAGTGCTTAGAGATAAATGTATAGCTATAAATGCCCACATTAAAAAAGAAGAAAACGGGAGTCAGTTCTCTCAGATGGTTAGAGCGTGTTGCTAATAAAAAAGAAGAAAAATCTCAAATCAAAAACCTAAAGTTCTACCTAGAGATACTAGGGGGGGAAAAAGGCAAAATATACCTAAAATAAGCAGAAAAAAAGGAAATAATAAAGATTAGAGTAGAAATTAGTGAAATAAACAATAGGAAAACAATTTTAAAAAATCAATGAAACCAAAAGCTGGTTCTTTTTAAAAAACAAAACTTTAACTAAATTGACCAAAAAAGTAGAAGACTCAAATTACTAGAATTAGAAATGAAAGACACAACATTAATACTGACCTTACAGAAATGTAATAAGAGGAATACTAGAGCAATTGTATTCCAATAAATTAGACAGCTTAGGTGAAATGTTCAAATCCCCAAAAAGACAAAAGTACTGAAATTGACCCAAGAAGTAATATATAATCTGAACAGACCTAAAACAAATAAAGAGATTCAGTTAGTAGTCAAAAACCTAATCTCAAAGAAAAATCCCAGGACCAGGTGGCTTTATTTTGAATTCTACCGTACATTTAAAGAAAAATTAATAACAATTCTTCATAAACTGTCCCAAGGAATATAAAAGGAAGGAGCACTTCCAAACTGGTTTCATGAGGCCAGTATTACTGTGATACCAAAAACTGACATAGTCCCAGGCTTTAGAATATTAGTCCTTCTAGGGGAGGGGCCATTAATCAAGCAAAGCACACAAGATGATGTAAATTTACAAGGCCAATTAGCGCTCTCAAGGACTGAAATCTGCTACCATGAGTATGGGTAATAAGTGTTATCAGGTGGAAGGAAAAAAAAACTACCTGCCAATATATTTTATAAATATGGATGCAGAAATGCTCGATGAAATATTAGCAAACTGAATCTAGAAACATATAAAAAGAATTATATATCATAACCAAGAGAAATTGAAAACATTCAAAGTGCATTCTGCAATTATAATGGAACCAAACTAGAGATCAATAACTAAAACATAATAAAAAAATTTACAAGCATTTAAAAACTAACAAACACACTTCTAAAAAAATCTGTGGTTCAAAGAGGGAATCTGAAGGAAAATAAAAATATATTATTGATCTGAATGAAAATGAAAATACAATATATGAAAATTTGTGGGACACAGCCAAAATAGCAGTAGGAGGAAAATTTATAACAATTATACATTTGTAACAAATTTACAATGCATTTATTAGAAAAGATGAAAAGCCTCAATAATCTAAGCTCCTGCTTCTAGAACTTAAAAAAGAGCAAAGTAAACTCAAAGCCAGCAGAGAGAAGAAAATAATAAAAATAAGAGCAGAAATCAATAAAACTGAAAACAAAAACAACATAGAAAATCAGTGAAACAAAGAGCTGGTTCTTTGAAGAGATAAAATTGGCAAACCTCTAAAAGACAAAGAAAAAAGAGAAAAGACATAAATTGTCAACATCTATAATGAAACAAGGGAAATTACTACAGACTCTGAAGACATCAAAAGGATAATAGTGGGTGCCTGGGTGGCTCAGTCGTTAAGCGTCTGCCTTCAGCTCGGTCATTATCCCAGGGTCCTGGGATCGAGCCCCGCATCGCATTGGGCTCCTGCCCAGTGGAAAGCCTGCTTCTCCCTCTCCCACTCTCCCTGCTTGTGTTCCCTCTCTCACTGTGTCTCTCTCTGTCAAATAAATAAAATCTTTAAAAAAAAAAAAAGGATAATAGTATTACAAACAACTTTATAAACATAAACTTTGATAAGATGGACCATTTCTTTGAAAGACACAAATGATCAAAACTTACCCAAATAGAAATAGGTAATATAAGTAGCCCTATAACTATTAAAGAAATTGAACTCACAATTTCCTTCACTTGAAAAAAATTTTCCAGGACCGAATGGTTTCACATGAGAATTCTACTAAATGTTTAAAGAATTAATACCAGTGCTATACAATCTCTTCAAGAAAATAGAGGAGGTAACATCTCCCAATTCATTTTATGAAGTCAGTGTTACCAGTGTTACCAGAGAAGGACAGTTCCAAAACTGCAGACCAAAATTTCTCATGAATACAGATGCAAAAATCCTTCACAAAATTTTAGCAAATAGAATTCAGCAATATATTAAAAGAATTATACACCAATATCAAGTGGGTTTTATTCCAGGGACTCAAAATTGGTTCAATATTCAAAATTCAATCACTATTATTCACAACATTAAAAAAAGAATCACAAGATCATATCAATCGATACAGGAAAAGCATTTGAAGATATTCAACACCTATTCATGATTAAAAAAAAAAAAAAACTACCACTCAGAAAAATAGGAACAGAGGAGAATTTACTCACCTTGATGAAAAGCATCTATATAAAAAAGAAAACAAAAACTATAGCTAACATTATACTTAATGGTACAAGTCTGAATGCTTCCCCCTTGGCATCAGGAGTGAGGCAAGGATGTCTACTCTCACAACTCTTACTCAGCACATGCTACAAATTTTATCCAATACAATATGGCAAGAAAAGGAAATGAAGGCTTCCAGATCATTAAAGAAGAAAGAAAACTGTTCTTAAGTGCCAAAATCATGATTGTCTACATAAAAAATCTCAAGGAATCTACCAAAAGAAAATCTGCTAGGGGTGCCTGGGTGGCTCAGTCGTTAAGTGTCTGCCTTCGGCTGAGGTCATGATCCCAGGGTCCTGGGATGGAGCCCTACATCAGGCTCCTTGCTCAGCAGGAAGGCTGCTTCTCCCTCTCCCACTCCCCCTGCTTGTGTTTCCTCTCTGGCTGTCTCTCTGTCAAAAAATAAATATTTAAAAAAAAAAAAAAGAAAAGAAAACCTGCTAAAATGAGTAAGTGAGCTCAGCAAGGTCATAGGATACAAGCTAAACATATAAAAATCAATTCTATTTCTATACACTAATAATGAACATATGGACAAGATTTTTAAAAATAATACCATTTATATCCACACCAAAAAGATGCAAATATTTAGGTGTACATCTAAAACATGTCTAGGACTTATTCTATATCTTCACTGTATCAAAGTCAATATCCTGGTTAAGATGTAATACTATAATTTTGCATGACGTTACCACTGGGGCATAGTGAGTAAAGCATACACAGGATCTCTGTGTATTATTTCTTAAAATTGGAGGGGAATCTACAAATATCTCTAATTAAAAAGTGGAATTTTTTAAAATGGGTAGAAATCTAGCATGGTACATTTCTAGATGCTCTTCTCTAAGCTCTGATATTTCTGGAGGAATACAAACATTGATAACAGAAAAACTTGGATTTAAATCCTTGTTCTGCCATTTGTTCATCCTCATCTGTAAAATAGGTATAAAATAAAAAGCCTGCCTCAGAAGATTGATTTTTTTTTTCTTTTTCAGAAGATTGTTTTTAGGACTAAATGAGATAATGTATGCAAAGTGCCTGGTAGGAAACTTAAATGTAAAATTATTAAAGTGTTTTGCAAGAAGAGTCAAGCCTTCAATAAAATAACATCATAATGATGTTAGTTATATTGACTACTTCCCTTAGGAATTTCTTCCTTCTTATACTGATGCTCTTTAAACCATTACTCTGGCCTCTCCTTCATGACACTATCTGCTTCCTATCATTTCTCTGGTCCACCATCCAAGATATTCACAAAAATACACCCAGAACTCCTAATACATCTTTACCTATCCTCCAGCCTGCTTTTATTCCTGCATCCTCTGTAGGCATTAATATCCTCTGAGTTACCAAATCCAGAATCACTGCAGAGATTGTAAACTGACAGCTATAGGCTTCATCCAGGTGGAAGGTAAGTTTTGACTACATTGTACAGGTTTGTCTGTTGTTTTTAGTTACCATCATTTCAAAGTGAATGGATTTTTATATGAGAAGCCAAATTTAAGACTCCTTTTTGGAAATAGAATACAATATAAGATAGCATAGCACACATTTTTAAATGGCAGAAGTCCACTGAAGCCTCAAAGCAACTAACTGCCTTCTTTAAACTAGACATGTGTTCTACAATTTACCACAATCTCCACTAGTGTCTTGCATATGGTCCAATGACTAATTACTTAACTGCTCTTCCTTTAATCTTTTGAATTTATAATCTCCATAAGAAGGTTATTTGGACACCCCCTCAGTCCAGAGACCACGAGAAATGAGTCAGTTACATACAGTTCCTGTAAATTCTCCAATCTGACCTTGGAGGATCCAACTACTAACCTGGTTCAGACCCTCAGTATCTCCCTTTTGGACTGCTAGAAAGTGATTCTCCTTGTCTCTCACTTCTTTACTATTCAATCTATTCCCTATACTGCCTCCAGAGTTATTTTCTTCAAAACACACCAAAAATGTAGTATACTATGTTGGTGAGAACAAGTACCCTGAAACTAAACTATCTGGGTTCAGCTCTCACCTCTTCAACTTACTAGTTGTGAACCATGACTTCAGCTTTAGACATGTTGAGTTTGTAGTGCCTATAAGCCATCAGTGAAGCCGACTAGCAAGCTTTAGAAAATGGGGGAACAAAAGTAAGAGTAGTTTTTTAAAAATAATAATAAAATAAAATAAATAAAAGTAAGAGTAGTGTTGGTTAATCAGAGAGTGGCATAAGAGTCCAAAGTATTTGAGGATAGAGAAGAGCATGTACTTGGCAATGTCAGAGGCAATTATCAACTCTGCCTTTGGACAATTACATGCCACCTCTATGCCCATCTCTATCCCTGGCCACAGTTATCTTCAGATTTTGTATTGTTGATTTATTATAATTTCTGATTGTGTTGATGATGATGATGATGTAGGGTACAATAAAGTTTGTAGAGGCCTTTTACCAGTGCTATCTCACTCGATCTTCATAAGAAATCTATCAGAAATACATGAGAACTCTCATTCCCATTTTTCAGATGAGGAAACAGAATATGAAGAGTTAAACAGCTTCCCAATATATAACTTCAACTAGTGACAAAGTATATTCCAAACATTTTCTGACTCTTAAGTCTTTTTTTTTTTTAAAGATTTTATTTATTTATTTGAGACAGAGAGAATGAGAGACAGAGAGCATGAGAGGGAGGAGGGTCAGAGGGAGAAGCAGACTCCCTGCCGAGCAGGGAGCCCGATGCGGGACTCGATCCCGGGACTCCAGGATCATGACCTGAGCCAAAGGCAGTCGCTTAACCAACTGAGCCACCCAGGCGCCCGGCTCTTAAGTCTTAACCATATTCATACAATTAGGCTCAGTGTTCAACTTCAGGATATAGCCAGAAAAGGGGTTGTCTCACTAAATCACCAATTCAAATTAATCTCCTTATTTTCTTGAAAGCTAATTGGATTCAACATAACTGAAGTTATTTGGAGATTTGCATTGTTTGGCCTCCTGTTAAATGAGCTGTATTGTAAAGACACATACAATATATGTATGTATAAAACCTAGTGTTTAAGAACCCAAGCAATGAGCCAAATAGTCTGGGTTTGAATCCCAGCTCTACCATTTAGCAGCTGTGAAACTTTAGGCAGGTTATCTAATCTCTGAGACCCAGGATTCGGATGTGTCAATTGGAGATAATAGTATCTATCTACTTCCTTGGATTGTTGCAAAGCACCAGTAATTTAATACCTATAAACTGCTTATTTTTTTTAGAACAATTATTATTATTGTTAAATTTAAAAATACTATTATATGCATTGTTTTATTTGGCCTCAAGAATTTCGTTCCCTCAAAAGCACACAAACAAATACATAATAAAGAAGATGATAAACAGAAAATGTTAGGCTAGGTCTATGGAGGAAACCAAATTTCCCAAACCTTCTCATTCACAGGTGAATGGTGATATACTATAACTTCAGGAGACTAACCACGTTGTTTTCTGATTTATATTCAGAAGCCATAGTCCTAAATGATCACTACTGAAATTAAGTTGCCATGCCTTTTTATAAGTTAGGTTTTACGAAGAAAAACAAATGTTATCATGTGCCTTTAAGCATAGTGCAACTGATGGTTATAAACTAAGAACAGGCATAGACTTTCTAAGTAACTCAAATTCCAACATTTAGAGGTATCTATACATTTTCTATAGACATTAAAAGCATCTGAGATGGAGATAATTGTATGAGACATACCAAAAAAGGCACTTTTATGCAGAGAATTTAAGCTTACCTCTTCTAGCTTTAAACACAAAAAGCAGAGAAAGCAGCAATCATTTTTAAATGAATTACCCTTTTCACATTTGAGGATTTATTGAACTATAATTACTTAATTCAATTTAGATGTTGGAAAATATTTATATTTATATTGGAGTATTTCATTGCAAAAAGCATATACTATTTAAAAATCCAATAAAAGGAATGTATCAGTGCTATTCAAGCAAAAAACTCTTGAGTCAAGTTCTACCTAAACCCCACCCATTAAATTAGTCACTAAATATGGGTAGGTATTTAAATTTTGTAAAATTAAATGTATACCCTACTACCTTAAATATCTTATAATGCCTTCCATAGTAGTTTTTAAAATATAACTAGAAATCCACCCACCAAGGGGTATTTAGCACTTAGTCCAAATGAGAAAATAATTTTTTAATACCATCAATAAAAAGTTTAAGTCAAAGTTTGAAAAAAAACTATATTTCATTTAAGGCTAATATCAAAGTTGTATTCTATACTGACTCAAAAAAAATTTAATGACTTAGTATAAAAACAATGTTGGTAAGAGGATATTTAGAAAATAAGATAAATTGATAGGAGTTAAATGATGACCATTCAAAAGATTATCACAAAACCATATATTACCAGTTGTCAGTTAGAGATCTGGAAAATGCATTTTTAAGGGTGTTCATATCCAGCTCACAAATCATCGACACAGAGTGATTATTTATCATGTTTCTATGGGGAAAATGCAGGTTGAAAAAAATACCTCACTTAATTACACAAAGATCTTGTTTTGTTTTAATCTTCTAGGAGCTTCCATTATGCAAAACATAAAAGTTAAGAAAAAGTCAGGTTTAACTGCATATGCAGGTACCTACAACTCAGTATTTCCCTCACTACACATTGGAATTTAATGTCAGTAATTACCCATTTAAATCAATAATTGAATGAAACTTTATGAAAAGTTTAAAATACAATTTCATTGTTCTGCGGAACATTTAATACCTGGAACTGGGCCAACCAAAGATAATCCTTCATGATGGATTAAACAATTTACAAGCAATCCTATAGATCTAGGATATGGAGTCATCCATGATTTGTCAGAGGCAGGGGTCTGATCTCAGGCAAGCAAGAGTGAGCTATGTGGATAAGCCTAGCTATCACACGCAGTGTCTGATTTTGTTGCTCTAGACTTAAGGATGGCAAGTACAGTAATGCTTATAAGTGATTAGTCTATTTATTTTAGCTTTGCTTTTTTGTGTAAGTTGGCCATCAGAAAAAGTTTAACTGCTAGCAAATATAATAGAATAAAAATATAAATTCTTGGGAGGCAAATGTTGTCTGAAAATAGAAGTTTAGAATTAATTAAAGAATAGAATACAAAATGCAACAGCCCCACACAGGTTTAGATCTTAGGCATTGGTAAATCCACCATTAGCGAGTGTTCCAATAGTGAAAAACTCATTCATCAGGTAACAGATAGAACTTCAGTGAAAACTGAAAACATGGTTAATTTGTCTACATATGTGACTATTTGTGGGAATCATGACTCTCAGAAGAAATGTGGTTTATGAGAAAGCCGGCACTCACCCTGTGGCGAAGCAACCGTTACTGAAGATTCCATCATCACGAGCAAAGTTTGGTCAGAGAATCTTATGAAAAAAAATTTTTTTTTCTTTTTGCGTGACAGGAAGGTAATGAGGGGAAGCAGATTAGCCGCTGAGCAGAAGCATTTTCTTCTAGGTTGAACAACATCCTAAAGGAAAAGGACAGAAAGTACTCGATGAGACCCTAACCAACTTATACTGAAGAAAACACCTCTGGGAACCTATACACCTCAGAAGAAATTGTGAACGTTAGAGCAGGAGGAAAAGATCTGCTCTTCTGATCTGTGGCCCTGCTGTAGGCCTGGTGATTAAACTAAGGCTGTCTCTGTCCTTCTTTAAACCCCAGGGCATTAAAGGGCAAACATAAGGGCCTCTCATACATGAACTGACAGTTCAATGAAGTCTTGGTTCACAGCCAACACTTTTGCAGACTGATTTCCTAAGTGCTGTGAGCCAAAAATTGAACAATATCTTGCTTTGCTGAACATCAATTAAAGATTCTGTTCATCAAAGATACTGCAAAGGGCCATCCACAGTGCTTGAGTTAGCACATTTAAGTTGAAGTTGTACAATTTATTTCCAAAGTAGGTAGTATTTTTTAAGGTTTAATAAATCATTTAATTTCTTTATTTGTAGAATCACTGAGGGTTTACTTAGTTTTTTTATACTTCAGTGTATTCTATTAAAATACATACAGAATATATAAATATGCATATTCTGTATCACCTTTTAAAGGTACTACCTTACTATTTACCAGGCTAAATAATGCTAATCTCATACATATTAACATTTTCTCATTTTTAATGACAAAATATTTCCAAAGATCTTTATAGGTTTTTATAAATATTCCACTGGGTATTATACGCAAACAATGAATTATCGAACACTACATCAAAACTAATGATGTAATGTATGGTGATTAACATAATATAATAGTAAAATAAATAAATAAATAAATATTCCCTTACAATATTATTTCAACCACTGCTTTTCTACTTAAACAAGTTCTTTTTAAAGAAAATATAGAGGAAAAGTTTATCCTGATCCTCAATGAAAGTATCCAAAATATTCAGAAGTATAGAAGTTTGAATAGACATTTTTATTGAAAATATTACTTTTTAAGTCAAGGTTTTCTTTATTTTTTTAAAGATTTTATTTATTTATTTGACAGAGAGAGAGAGGGAGCACAAGTAGTCAGAGCAGCAGGCAGAGGGAGAGGGAGAAGCAGGCTCTCCGCCAGGCAGGGAGCCCGACGTGGGGCTCGATCCCAGGACCCTGGGATCATGACCTGAGCCGAAGGCAGACGTTTAATGACTGAGGCACCCAGGTGCCCCCTAAATTTTCTTTAGTTACATTTCTTTTAAATGCACTATGTTCTATCTAAAGCTACATTTCTATTCACAATATAATTTCCACTTCTTTTTCCCCTCATCCTTTCATATCCTGGAAAATAGACTGCATTTTATAAAATAGTACCGTCATATTTACCTTAAATCATTTGTTCTCAAATGTCTTTGCTACACCAACACAACTGAAAAACATGACTCAATCAGAAATAGTGGCTTGCTAGCCAGTGATTTCAAGATCATTAAGAAAAAAAAAAATCCTCTAATGTTAAAACAAACACACAAACAACCCAGGTGAAAGGAAACATTAACTCTTCAGATTAGCCTACAAAAGGCCATTTAAAAAATTTCTTTTGGTTTAGTTTGGAAAGGAGTTCATTTGTTTATATTTTATTTTTTTTTAATTTCTTATTTTTGTGTCTTTTTGTACTTACCAATTCACATAATTCAGGTTTAAATTGCCCAAAGGTACCAATGCAAACATTAAAAAGGTAGCTAAAATACATAAAACACAGAAGCAGAAGTCATCAGCATATATTACGATACCAAGTAGTACTTGTAAAGATGCTTCCAAACTCAATAGGTTGGATTTTCCTGCCAAGAATAATTAAGGCCTACACAAAACTCCACAAGTTTTCTTGTCACCAGTTAATGAACCTCAGAATTAATTTCCACAGTGCTGTAGCTATTCTGAGTTGTCCATATAGAAAAAAAGACCTAAACTGTTTAGGAATTTATAGATTATAATAGACCTTGAAATATACTTGGAAACAAACAATGCCGAATGCACCAGTATGAGTGAATACCTACTAAATATAGTATTTATATCTCAAAATCAATGGTTTCACAGTTACCTCACCTAAAGTAATGCAAGCTCTCTGTCTTCTCATTTTAATGGATTGGGATGGTGGGGTGGGAGTAAGGAGTTTTTTGTGTGTTTTGGTGATAAAAGGAACAGCCTATAACTATAACAGACACATGAAAAGATGTTCAACATCTCTTAACATCAGAGAAATATGTATCAAAACCACAATGAAATATCCTCTCACACCTGTCAGAATGGCTAAAATTAACAACATAGGAAACAATAGATGTTGGCGAGGATGTGGAGAAAGGGGAACGCTCCTACACTGTTGGTGGGAATGCAAACTGGTGCAGCCACTCTGTAGAACAGTATGTTAAAGCAGCTTTTGTTAACAAAAAATTAAAAACAGGGGTGCCTGGGTGGCTCAGTCGTTAGGCGTCTGCCTTTGGCTCAGGTCATGAACCCAGGGTCCTGGGATCGAGCCCCTGCAGGAAGCCTGCTTCTCCCTCTTCTACTCCTCCTGCTTGTGTTCCCTCTCTCACTGTGTCTCTCTCTGTCAAATAAATAAAATCTTAAAAAGAAAAAAGTTAAAAATAGAACTACCCGGGCGCCTGGGTGGCTCAGTTGGTTAAGCGACTGCCTTCGGCTCAGGTCATGATCCTGGAGTCCCGGGATCGAGTCCCGCATCGGGCTCCCTGCTCGGCAGGGAGTCTGCTTCTCCCTCTGACCCTCCTCCCTCTCATGCTCTCTCTATCTCATTCTCTCTGTCTCAAATAAATAAAAATAAAAATCTTTAAAAAAAAAAAATAGAACTACCCTATGACCCAGCAATTGCAGTACTAGGTATTTACCCAAAGGATACAAAAATACTGATTCAAAGAGGTACATTCAGCCTGATGTTTATAGTAGCATTATTGATAATAGCCAAACTATGAGAAGAGCCCAAATGTCCATCAACTGATGAATGAATAAAGAAGAAGTGGGAGATATATATATATATAATGGAATATTACTCATCTATATATATATATATATATATATAATGGAATATTACTCATCCATCAGAAAGAATGAAACCTTGCCATTTGCAACAACATGGATAGAGTTAGAGTGTATTATTGTAAGCAAAATAAGTCAGTCAGAAAAAGACAAATACCATATGATTACACTGATATATGAAATTTAAGAAACAAAACAGATGAACATATGGGAGAGGGCAAAAAAGAAAAAAAAAAGAGAGAGAGGGAAACAAACCATAAGAGACTCTTAAAGATAGAGAATAAACTGAGGGTTGACGGAGGGATGTGGGTGGGGGGGATGGGCTAGATGGGTGACCGGTATTAAGGAGGGCACTTGTTATGATAAGCACTGGGTGTTGTATGTAAGTAAGGAATCACTGAATTCTACTCCTGAAACCAGTAGAGTGGGGGCTCCCTGCTCAGCAGGGAGTCTGCTTCTCCTTTTCCCTCTGCCCCTCTCCCTGATCATGTTCAATCACTCTCTCTCAAATAAACCAATAAAATCTTTAAAAATCAATAAATAAATATTTGAAAAGAAAAAGAAAAAAGAGAAAGTAAAAGCCTGTAAGATAGAAAGGCCAAACACAGAAAGATTTTTACAATTGGAAATATATTTTAGATCCTATTTGTTGACCAGGTGTACTGAGTACCTCCTGTCAGTGAAAGGAGAATTTCTCCAGGAAACCATGGGTTAGCCATGTAGTAAATGTACAATGTACAATTACACCAGTGCTACCACCCTGCACATGCACTGCACTTTACAGTCCACAGAGTGTTTTCAAACTCATGAACTCTGTCTCCTTATGTTCATGGCATCAGCTCTGGGAGTTAATAGGTATCATAATTGTCCTCATTCTGTGGATGAAGAAACTGAGGCTCAGAGACACCCATTTATTCCAAGAAACCGACATACAGAAGGCAACTCTGCTTAAAGTTCCAAACCATATTCTTAAGTACCACTGACTGGCCCTGCCCCTTTATACACTGACACTCAGTGTGACCTGGCGGTCCCGCAGCTTGAGACTACACACCTCTCCAAGGCAGAACGCTACCTCTACACAGAACAGCACAGTAAGCAAAGTACTGGCTCCACTACTTCTTGGTGAGATTATCTTAAATTCCAGTTCCTACAGTTTGTAACTGCCACCTTAAGAAAGAGCTTGGAAAATTAAATTAAATGCAATTTTTAAAAATTGCATTGCAAATCATGAAATGCTACATAAAACTCAATCCATTCAGTACACAAATATTAAATGTCTTCCGTGTGGCAGGTGCTGTGAATATAATGATTAGCAAAACAAATATGGTTTCTCATCTCCTGATGCTGGTTGATGGTTACTAGTCTGGATGATGATCATTAGTGATCTTAGGTTGATTAGCACACTTAAACAGAAATCTGTAATAAAGTAGCATTTTCATAAAACCAAGACCAGAAGCAAAATGAGTAACAGAAAGAGCACAGATTGTGTGAGAAGATAGTTTCATTTATTCACCCCCCTGGCTGGATGCTTAGAGTACGGTGTCTTGTTTTAGATATGTAGCAAAGAAATCATGTGAACAATTTGGAAATGATTCATAGGCAAGCTACAAATATGGTTAATTGGTTGGAAAATAACATCTGTAGAAAAAAATTTAAAGGACCATGCTTTTTAACCTAGAAAACAAAAAAATTAAAAGAAGCTTAATAAGAGTAGTCAGATGAATTCAGTTATATAAATTTTTTTCTTTCTGCCTCCACTGAGGACAAAGAAACTCAAGCTGAAGCATAAAGGTTTGGTTAGATTGGAAGGGAGGCAAGGGGGGTCCTATTGCAAGAGTTCTTAAATAAATGATTACCTTAAAAATTAAATTGAAAAATGTTTTTCCTCTCTTTTTTTTTTTTTCAGTAATAAGTGACATTCTCTTGTGTCAGAAATTGTGTGGATATGGGGGAATAAACTCAGTGATTTCTCAAGGTCCTGCAAGCCCTACCACTATTAGTTGGTGCTTATTTCTCTACAATTCAATAAAAGGATCCATTACCTTTCATTCAAATTTATTCTGAAAAAGAGTGGGACAGGGAAGGAGGAGATGGCTTTAACAATTATCTTCATTTTTAATAAAGAACACTGCATGGAAATTAGACAGTTGTTCTACATGTCCTCGGAGGCCAATGCCACAAAGAACTAGCTTAAGTGAGAGAACGTGGAAGATTTGGGTTAGAGGACCCCTAAATACCAGGCAGGGAAAAGCAGAGTGGGTCAGTGAGAACATATTTAGTATTAGCAGGGTTGGACAACTGAGAACATAAATACCGAGTAGAAATAGATTCCACCCCAACAGGGGACATGTGTTGTTCCAAATATATGACATAACTTCTTTTTTCTAAGATTATATTTTTAAGTAATCTCTACACCCAATGTGGGGCTCAAACTCACAACCCTGAGATCAAGAGTCACATGCTTTACTGACTGCCAAGGGGTCCCACATGCCAGCCAGGGGCCCCAATATTACATAAATTTTTAAGATAATATTTTAATCTGCTTTTCAGTACATTTTCCATAATGTCAACTCAATATCATGATTTTATCTCTTTCCCCCCCTTTTTTTTTTAATTTGTCTGTAAAACAAAAATCTAGCTAAATCCTCCCCAACCACACCCACTGAGAGCATCAGAGAAGTCTAGCATTGGTTGCTGTGGTATGAAACAAAACATTTTAAATATTCAAACAAAATCTATTATGTATCCATAATGTCTACTTTAGCAGTTTGGAGACAATTTTTATGTAGGAATTCCACTTATATTCTATTTATTTATACCCCACCTCTTTTTTAAAGGATTTGAGATTGTTTTCAACAAAAGACATCATAATAAGGTAAAGAAAACAGACACATAAAATCAAGAAAAGGCGAAAAAGAGAACTCAAGTGTGCTAATTGTAAGGTTTTGTTTTAAAAGCAGTTGTAACTGATCTTTAAACTTGGTTCTTGCCACCCATAGTAAAAAGAGAAATACAATATAATAAAGACTTTATAATGATCCCAGTAAAGAAGCATTCTGATTTCTAAGGCAGAAAAGCTTCTTATAATACTAGTTACTGATTTCAACTTTTCTGAAAATAATAGGATTATGTGTTCACTGAAGATAATTTGGAGAGCACAAAAAATATAGAAAAGAGAGGGGGAAAAAATCATCCAAAATCCTACCCTCAGAAACAGCCATTTTTTACCACTTCAGGATATTCCCTTCCAATCTCTTTTCTGTGCAGTCTACATGATTTAAATCAAACTATTTAATTTTGAAATCTCTTTGTTTCAGTTGACATGATGTTAAATTAAGACATGAATCTTTTTCATGACTGCATAATGCTTTGCTATGTGAATATAGTATATTTTATTAATCATTCCTTTAATGTAAGCTATTCATATTATTTCTAAGTTTTTACAATTATAAATAATGATTTATTAGGGTGGCTGGCTGGCTCAGTTGGTAGAACATGTGACTCTTGATCTCGGGGTTGTGAGTTCAAGCCCCATGTTGGGTGTAGAGATTACTTAAATAAAATCTTTTTTTTAAAATAATGTTTTATTGCACATCCTTATGGATAAACCTTTATCTTCATCTCTGAGAATTTCCCTTAGGAGATACTCCTAAAATTGAAATTACTTGGTCAATGGGTATAAACATTTTAAGGATTCTTCCTTTGGTTTTCTGTTAAAGACAATTGTCCCAATAGAGTGCTATGCACTGTGCAAAAAAGTGAGGGAGATTACTATGAACTGATACAAAATGATCTCTAGAAAATATTGGTAGATTTAAAAAAAAAAGTACAAAAAAACACATATATGTATTTTTCCTTAATTTTCATTCTTTGTTACCCCCCCAAAAAAAATCTATCTTGAAGGGGCTTCCACCAGTCAAATCTGGGACAATAAGTAATGAATGGTAAGCCATTTTTAAAAATAGGAATTCATGAATCCATACAGACAAATGAAGGATAAGGGGAAAAGTGCTTTCACTTACAGTAGAGTGCTGCAGACCAAATGATAAACACAAAGGGAGTACTGAAGTTGAAAATGAGCATTTTACAACCATCATTGTGAAGTTTGGAAAGAGCAGAATCACCAATGGTTGCTAAAGCTCAGGGGAGTTTTTATGAAGAGTCGAATATTTATGTGATCTTAAAGTGTAAAAGCACAGAAAAAAATAATAATTACACTTTGGAGAAATCAGGCCACCCTTGATCAGGTAAACAAATTAACATTACCAGTGAGGGTCAGTTAAACATCATGTGCCTTCAGATGTGGTCATCTGAGAAGTACACATCTGGTTTCAATTGAGAATGTATAGACTAGAATAATGAGAATCATTAGACAAGCACAAAATGTGAAATGTTCTATTAAAGAAGAGACGATAATCTATATTCTTCAAAGATGTCAAGGTCATAAAGACAAAGTAGGGCTGTGGAAATGTTCTAGATTAAAGGAGGCTAAAGAGACATGACAACTTAGTGCAATACCTAATCTGAGACTGAAACCTATCCTGTACTGAAGGGAAAGAAACTGGTAATAAAGATTATTGAATCAATTGAGAAAATTATAGAATGAATGGTAGACCAGATAAAAATTATCACATCAATATTAAATTCACTAACACCAATAACTGTACCATGAATATTTAAGAGAATATTCCTAAGGAAATACACTCTGATGTGTTCAGGTCTAAAGGGTCATGATGTATGTATCTTAGCCTCAAATAGTTCCACAAGATAGTTATAAATCAAATGGAGTAGTAGGGGCACCTGGGTGGCTAGTCAGTTAAGCGGCTGTCTTGGGCTTGGGTCATGATCTCAGGGTCCTGGGATGGAGCTCTGTGACCGGTTCCTGGGTTGAGCCAGGAGCCTGCTTCTCCCTCTGCCCCTCCACTTTTCCCCTCCCCCCACCTTCCCTCCTTGTGCGCGTGTGCTCTTTCTCTCAAAATTTTTTTTTAAGATTTTATTTATTTATTTGACAGAGAGAGACACAGCCAGAGAGGGAATACAAGCAGGGGGAGTGGGAGAGGGAGAAGCAGGCTTCCCGCTGAGCATGGACTCCCATGCAGGGCTCAATCCCAGGACCCCGAGATCGTGACCTGAGTGGAAGGCAGATCCATCAGTGGATCTGGATAAAAGTTAGGCAAGTGTTCTTTGTACTAATCACATTCTTGCAATCATTCTATAAGCATGAAATTATTTGCAAATAAAAAGTTAAAAAATTTAATTAAAAAATTAATTGTTCCAACTTACTCTCCTACCAGCAATTGTTTGAAGTACCTCCCTCATTTCTTCCTTACCAATAGAGTATTGTTTTTTGCAATCTGCTATTTTGATAGGAAGAAGTAGTATATTATGTACATTTATTTGCTACTAGTGAGGTTGAAAATGTGTCTGTTTATTAGAAATTTGTATATTTCTTACCTGTAAATGATTTTCTTTTTCATTTCCAGGCACAATTTTCTTAAATAAATGACTGTAGCTTCAATAGGCCCATTGATGAATGTTGTCATTAACAAAATCTTCGACTACATTTTCATAGAATATTCAGAATTGGGTTTTATAGGGTTGTTCCCTTCAGTAAATTCAATAAAGTTGAAGGTATAATTTAATGTAGGCAAGAGGTCACTCTACAAGAGGTCATTCTCTTCCAGAGGGACCGGTTTTCATTTTTTTTAATTACCATGCACTCCAGGTAGATCGCCACTAGGTGGGGGTAGTGCACAGCGCAATAGTGGAAGCAACGGGAACACTTCAATCAGCTTACATCTAAGAAGCAGTCATTCATTCATTCATTCATTCATTCATTCATTCATTCAATTAACCTGCAAGTCTTTTTTCCAGGTACTGTGTTAAACTGCTGATTTTTTTGCACTGCTGCCTTATAGATTTAAAAATATGGATTATTAATATTTTAATCAGAACTAATTTCCTTTTTGAAAATTATTTCAAAACGTAATTCTTTGAACAAATATCAAATATAATCAAGTTTTTTAAACCAAATTTAAATCCTTTGATAATTAATATCGTGCCTCACTATATGTTAGCCATCCAATTAGCAGCTCAGTCTATCCCTATAGATTACCAAATGCAATGAATGCACTGTACTTCACCCTGGACTCTTTAACCTAAGATCAAAACCACTTCCACCTTCCTTGCTGGGTTAGTCACCTCTCTGCATTCTCCCAGTTTAAGAAACAGGCCTCAAAGAATAGGAGGTTGTTCACACCACTCTAATGGCCTCACTAATGATGCTCACCTCACAGACCTAAAATCTGCTTTCAGGTAACACCACACCATTTAGGCCAAGGAGGTGGCCCTTCTTCCTTTCAGAAACAGTTGTTCTTTAGCCCAATCAAAAGGAGCCATTGATCTACTTTTTTTTTTTTTTTTTAAAGATTTCATTTGTTTATTTGACAGAGAGATACATAGCGAGAGAGGGAACACAAGCAGGGGGAGTGGGAGAGGGAGAAGTAGGCTCCCCGCCGAGCAGGGAGCCCGATGCGGGACTCGATCCCAGGATCCTGGGATCATGACCCGAGCCGAAGGCAGTCGCTTAACGAACTGAGCCACCCAGGCGCCCCTGATCTACTTTTTATACATAAAGAGTTTAGTTTTCTTCATGACACTGGCTCCTTCTATTAGAACTTTTTCATTTAAGGGGCACCTGGGTGGTGCAGTCAGCTAAGCAACTGACTCTTGGTTTCAGCTCAGGTCATGATCTCAGGGTCATGGGGTCCAGCCCAGAGTTGGTTTCTGCGCTCAGCACTGAGTCTGCTTAAAACTCTCTCTGCCCCTCCGCCCTGCACTCGTGTGTGCACTCTCTCTCTCTCTAAAATAAATAAATCTTTTAAAAAAATAAATTTTTTCACTTAAAAATAAAATACAATTATTTACCAAGGAACAGACCTATAACTCAACCATTTAGCAACAAGCCTCACATTTTAACCGAACAAAGAAATTTATCAGTTTTAAACAATTTGAGTGAACAACAGGTAGTCAGAAGGTGCCAAAAAAATTATCGCATCATACTTGTATTACCTGAATTTTAATATATTAAGTAGACCAAGAAAGTGTGATGATATTAGACAAATATAAATACCTCTTTTTAATAAATAGTTTTGATTCTGAATAAGGCAAGGAGCAAGCAATCTGATTTTCTTTACTGAGAGGTTCCTTTTGAAAATTATCCCCTCATCCTTATGTCTTTGAATGTTCTACTTAGGTGCTTTGTATTTAAAAATTAATATCTAGGGGCACCTGGGTGGCTCAGTCAGTTAAGTGCCCGACTCTTGATTTTGGCTGAGGTCATGATTTCAGGATTGTGATGTGGAGCCCCATGTCAGGCTCCATGCTCAGCGCAGGGTCTGCTTAAGATTCTCTCTCTCCTTCTGCTCCTCCACTGCTCACACACTCTCTCACTCACTCTCTCTCTCTCAAATAAATAAAATCTTTAAAAAAAATCAATACCTATACATTGAATGGCATTCAGATTTACTGTTTATATTGTCACAACAAATTTCTATATTAAAATATTATTTGCCTATATCTGTGTAGCAATTGATAATTTGTGTTTTGTTTTTAGGGCATTTGATTTCATTAATGTATTGCTGCTCCTCTATATTATTTTCCCTCCCCATTTCTTGCTCCCACATCCATATCCCTCTTGTCACCTAAGTCTCTATCTTCAGTCGCCTTCCTCAACTCTCTGCCCTGCCTGAACCTAAGACCTCATTATCTCTGTCATAGACATTTAGTAGCCTTCTAATACCGCTTCTGGAGGATCAGGAAATAAAAATAAAGCATGAAACCAGCTCACTAGGAGAGAGCTCAATAATAATCCTCCAAAGAAGGGGAAAAAATTATTACTGTTACTGCAAACCACTGATCAATTAATCCACTGATCAACAGGGATTTCCATAACTTTTGGCTTTATAAGTTTCTATAGCAGTGAATAAAGTCAAGAACTACAAATTCCTGCCTTCATCTTCGCCTCTCTACCATCTCTTCCTCACATTTCAGTGGAATGACGAATCAAGTCTACCTCATGCTTCAAACCCTTCAGGGGTTCCCCACTGACCTTGAGACTAAGTTCAAACTCTGTAACATAGTTACAGACCCTTTCAAAATCTGACCTCCGTTTAGCATTCCGGCTTCATCTCTTTTCAGTCACCTCCATCTCACATTTGCTAGGCAGCACCCTAAATTTCCCTCAAGTACCATGCCTCTTCTGGCCTCTAGGCTTTTGCATGGCTATACCCTATGTCATTAACATGCTTCCTAACTTTTACATCTTTCAAAGTCCAGCCTGGATATTTTTCCAGGAAGCCTTTCCTGATCTTGCTGATAGTAATTATTCTGTCTTCTTCTGTATCTCACATATTATTTCATTTACCACACTGCAATATAATTAACTTACATTCCTGTCTCCCATACTCCATTACAGTTCTTTAAAGACAGGAACTAAAAGTTACATTTTGTACCACTATAGGATAGTGCCTGACATATAACAGGGGCTGAACATCAATTTAATTGAACTAAAAATGCTATTCCTGGGGCGCCGGGGTGGCTCAGATGGTTAGGCATCTGTCTTCAGCTCAGGTCATGATCCCAGGGTCCTGAGATCGAGCCCCGTGTCCGGCTCCCTGCTCAGTGCAGAGCCTGCTTTTCCCTTTCCACTGCCATTACCTCCACTTGCGCTCTCTGGCTCTGTCTATCTCTCCGTCAAATAAATAAATAAAACTTTAAAAAAAAATGCTATTCCTTGGCACCTGGGTGGCTCAGTTGGTTAAGTGTCCATATCTTGATTTAGGCTCAGGTCATGATCTCAGGGTTGTGAGATCAAGTCGGGCTCTGCACTGGGCGTGCTTAAGATTCTGTCCCCCCCACACTCTTTCTCTCTCTAAAAAAAAAAAAAAAAAGCTATTCCATAATCAGTTTAATAAAGAATCTCTTCCATGAGTAATTACATTAGCAGGTTACTCTATTTCTGGCCAGCTTGGTTCTCTTTGCAAAAAGAAACGATCCTATTACTGGTTTACATTTATATTACCATTAAACACTCAGTTATTACCAAGGTGGGACCAATGATAGAAATGGTTATGCTTGATATTGCCCTCTCCAGAGTCCCAATTATAATTCATAATTGTTCTTTGATATAATGGAAGTAATCATAATTAATAATGTTCATTATAATTAATATCTAGTATTTATTATTTGCCTGACATTAGACTTTGTTCTTTTATATGATTATCTAATTCAACCCTCAAAACAACTCTTCCCCATTTCTTATTTAAATAGATCTGCATTGATGTGGCCTCCAGGGCACTTTGAAAATAAATACATTAACTGGTTATTTATTTCGTGGCAGTACACATAAATTGTCTTCACAAAGCATTTGTCCAGTATCCGTAAGGAGAATAAATCAGGGTACAGACATGAAAATGTATTTAAGCCCTTTTCCTGAAAATATTTGCTTCAGGGGAGTTTAATGTCTTCGCCCAGTAAGTTTTCCAGGCTACTTTAATACACAAGTGAATTAAAAACATGAACAAATGGCAATGCTGCAAGCATGGTGAGTTTATTGACTTTTGTTGTGTAGGAATATGTACTGGATAGGACAGTTAATGGCAGAAATGCCCGGTGCAGTAGACTCTGCCTTGTTTGACATACTGATATAAAAATGAGTACTATTGATTAATTTTTTTAAAAGACAATTTTCCAGAGACTAGATTAGAATCTGAAAATGCTATTAACCTCACAGCAATGGAAAAGACTCTAACTCTGTTTGATGGAGGCAGCTGACGAGAAATTCAGGTTAGGGGCCAATCACCTCAAAAAAATTAGTTCACTGTACCAGTTGCAGTAGCAAGGGAATATGGTTTTGAACATTCTCCAACTGGATCTGATGTTTCTAGAAGCTCTGAAACACCAGTGGGAGAATATGCACACAAGTATAAATTTCCAAGGCATCCTTTTTTTTTTTTTCCCTGTAGGGTTAAGAGAACAAAAAGGGGGAAAAGATAATGCTTGCTTGTTTATGCATTCATTGTTTGTCAAATAAGAATACTCCTTCACAAATGAAGAATCCTGAATTTTACCAACTCAAAGATGTAACTCGAGGATTATTTGCATAGAACTATTTGATTTTCTGCTTTTTTTCTCTGTTTTATTTAGGTAAATCTTTCTTTGTTTGGGGAATACTGGAATAAGGAGTTTTCATTAATTCTGACAGTTTGAGGACTAGAATTATAAACGATAAAAGTGTAAGATTAGAATTGTCAGTGATATGAATTGGTTTAAAAAGAGGAAATCTGTGAGTAAAACTAGGATAGAGCTACTGTGAATATATGTATTTTATAGGAGAAGTGGTAGGGCAGAGTTCAGAAGATTTGAGTTTTACAGCTTTAATTATCTACCCAAACTATCCTGCCAAAAATTAATCTTCGGTATTTGTTAGATAATATGACTCTTTTATTAAAAGTATACTCTCATTTTATTCAAAATAAGTTCCTAACAGGGAAAAAAAACACATTTCAATATTAATTTTTAGAGCCTACTTAAAGCATCAGTGGTAGTGATAACTTGAGTTAACATATGAAAGTCACTGGTTAAAAATATTAGAAGCTGGGGTGCCTGGGTGGCTCATTCAGTTAAGAGTCTGCCTTCAGGGCGCCTGGGTGGCTCAGTTGGTTAAGCGACTGCCTTCAGCTCAGGTCATGATCCCAAGGTCCTGGGATCGAGTCCCGCATCGGGCTCCCTGCTCTGCGGGGAACCTGCTTCTCCCTCTCCCACTCCCCCTGCTTGTGTTCCCTCTCTCGCTATGTCTCTCTCTGTCAAATAAATAAATAAAATCTTTAAAAAAAAAAAAAAAAAAAAGAGTCTGCCTTCGGCTCAGGTCCTGATCTCTAGTTCCTGGGATCAAGGCCCACTGTGGGCTCCCTGCTCAGCAGGAAGTCTGCTTCTCCCTCTCCCTCTGCCCCTCACCCTCCCATCCCAGCTTGTGTTTTCTCTCTTGCTCTCTCTCTCAAATAAATAAATAAAATATATATGTAATATATATATATATTATTATATATATATAATTATATATAAATATATATCAGCAGCTACCTATGAATATACTTTTAGTGAAATGAAATATTTGTAAATATACAAGTTTTTACAACATAAGAGAACTAAATTAAGAGAGCCACAAAATAAAAGAAAACAACATATAAACCAATAAGTCACTCAAAGGATAATAATTTGAACATAGGTATAATGATAAAAATAACAACCTTTACTAGTGATCAAAACACACAGCAAAACACCGGTGTGGTATCACCTAATGAAAGTAACAAAATTTTAAAATACTGATATAAGAGAGAAACTATGGTAAAATGATACCTACACAACCCTTTCAGAAAGCAATGTAGCAGCCGTCACAAAGATTTTTCTGTATTTTTGATATGTTAATACCACTCCTCACAATTTATTTTGAAAAAAAAAAAAAAATCCAAAAGAGAGAATAGGTATAGGAATGCAAAAAAAAATGCACAAAAATGGAAGATATCCTCATGTCCAACAATATGTACATGATTAAATAAGGTATGCTATAGCAACATAATAGGTCGTTGTATAAGTAAAATAAGAAGCCTATGGTAACACAAAGACATACATAAAATAGGTTCAAAAAATAAGCAAAAATATATATCTGTAATATGATTAGAATTATGTAAAAATTACTTATACATAAGAGACCAGAAGGAAAGTGAAAAATTAAATGCTAGTTTTTTAGATGTGAGAAGAGTACACCACATTTTTAATATCCATCACATTTTTATAAAGCATGTTAAAGATAAAAGAGAATTTATATAAACATTTTATGTCTGGTATTAAAACACTGACACTCACTAGAGCGATACTAGGACTTTAACAGAACCAGTTTCAAGCCTTCCCTTAATTACAAGTTCTTCAGGCTAGGGCAGTCCTGTAACCTATCTTGGCTTCAGGCAACTATGTTATCTGTAAAACTATAAGAATGGTACATATCAGTGAGTCTCACAATTTAATCCCACAATTCTTTGTTCAAACTAAAATTTTTTTTTAAGATTTTATTTATTTATTTGACACAGGGAGAGAGAAAGCACAAAAAGTACGAGCGTCAGGCAGAGGTAGAAGGAGAAGGAGGCTCCCCACTGAGCGGAGAGCCTGATGCAGGGCTCCATCCAGGACCCCGGGATCATGACCTGAGCCAAAGGCAGACACTTAACCGACTGAGCCACCCAGGCACCCCTGTTCAAACTAAATCTTTCTTAAAATAGCTGAAAGTAGAGCCCCTGTGGCTGAAGTATATGTAAAGAGAAGGGTAGTGCTCATGCTCTGCAGGCTGGCTCCCTTCCTTCTCTCCTCCCTAAACTCTGCTTCTGAAAGCAACCTCTAAGAAGGCTCTGAGGAACCCCAGTGAAAAATAATGAATTAAAGATTTTGATGGTCTCTTTATATCTGAAATACAGTTATTAAAATATTAAGGTTCTCTTCTATTATAATCTCTTGTGCGTGTGTGTCATATCCTCAACTAGACTGTAAAGACTTTTATGTTAGAAACTGTCTCTTCTTATAAATTGGCTTAGCCCTATCTAAATTTGCTTTGATATGGGACACATGGATGGTTAATTCTAATATTCAGGTTTATTATTTAAAAGTCCATAAAAGTAGTCAAGATCACCCCTGTGAAATCTGATGTGACTGGCCTGAGACCCTATACCATAGGACTGTTCTCTCCTACCATGTTTGAAATCCTGACCATTGGAATCATTTCCCTTAGATAGAGGATGATTAAAAAGACCATGGAGAGAATGCCTATATTTTAGCAAGCAGATCTTCCATTAATCTTCTGTCATATATTGGTTTATTGGATTAGCTAGTGATCCTCCAAAAATGTATAAAGAATCCAAGGTCAAAGGATTGTAAAAGAGAAAGTTGGTTTAGAGGAAAGAGCAGTGCCAAAATGGTAGAAATCAGCGAATGAATTGTCTAGAATTGTGGAGGGTCTGAGACAAATTTATGAAAAGTAACAGATGAAAGGGAAAATCCTGCTTATCAAAATGGGAAATGGAAATCAGTAAGAGCCAGACCACTTAACAAGATATATTACTGCCTTTCCAGCTATATGACCTCCTTTGAGGATCATTCACTTCAGGAATATTAGTTTACTCATCCTTATAACCTTAACACTTTAACTTAAATATCTCTTATTTAATTCTTTTCTAAATTCTACTGATAACAATGATAAAGAAAGAATAATCATAGGCTTGGCAGTCAGATGAATCAGGCACAGGAATTCCAGCTCCATCTCTTACTGGCTACATAACTTCAGGTAAACCACTCAAAAGACCAGTTTACTGTATGTGTTGAGCCCACTAATTCATGACTCAATCTCTCTAGGTTTAAAGCCCAGGGCTTCTACTTATCATGTGTGTCAATCTGGCTAAATTACTTGATCTCCCTAATTCTCCATTTCTTTATGTTTAAAATAAGGGCTGCTGCTGATAATAATGATGATAAAGATAGACAGATACCACATAAATATATCCAAATAAAGCCCTTATGACAGTTTCTAACATACAGAAAGCACTAATAAATACCAACCATCATTAAGTTTACTAATTTCTCTGGACTTCAGCATGTCACCTATAAGAGAAATAATATACTTACTGTACTACCTATTTTCAACAGTACAATAAATAAGAGTAATAAAAACACTTACCACAATATCTCCACATTGTAGCTACCCAGTACCCATTAAGTGTCCTTCCCATTTAAAGCCTAAGTCTATTCAGAAGCCTTCCCCATGACTTTGGCCTAAAGTATATTTTCTATACACTCAATTGACATTGAACATTTAATGGCCTACAGTAATTTGTGATTTTACGTACTACCTTTGCAATAATGGTTATAATCTCTTTGCAGTAGAAATGCATTGTATTTTGCACCCAACATCTATTGCCCCTCTGGTCCTCCCCAAAAATTCTATAATTCCGATCTTTCTATGGGGGAATCACACACCCTTACTCTGAATCTATGTACTTCTTGTAGAAGTGAATCTACTACCAGGTCTAGGGATGAGGCATATAACTGATGAGGTCTGGCATATAACTGATGAGGCATATAACTGATGAATAAACTAGCTCATTTCCTGCTTAGGAATCATGGCTAGAAATCAGTTGTGTTACTATACAGTAATAACAAAGTAGCAGAAAGAGAAATTAAGAAAACAATTCCATTTACAATTGCACCAAAAAAGAATAAAACACCTAGAAATAAACTTAATCAAGGAGGTGAAAGACCTGTACTCTTAAAGCTATAAAATATTGATGAAAGAAATTGAAGACAACACAAATAAATGGAAAGACATTCCGTATTCATGGATTGGACAAATATTGTTAAAATGTATATACTACCCAAAACAATCTACAGATTCAATACAGTCCCTATCAAGATACCAACAGCATTTTTCACAGAACTAGAACAAATAATACTAAAATTTGTATGGAACCACAAAAAATGGAACCTGAATAGCCAAAGCAATCTTGAGAAAAAAGAACAAAGTTGGAGGTATCACAATTCCAGATTTCACGATATACTACAAACCTATAGGTATCAAAACAGTATGGTACTGCCACAGAAACAGACACATAGATCAACAGAACACATAGAGAGCCCAGAAATAAACCCACACTTATATAGTCAATTAGTCTATGTAAAAGTAGGCAAGAATATAAAATGAGGAAAAGGCAGTCTCTTCAATAAAGGGAAAAGTGGACAGCAACATGCAAAAGAATGAAACTAGACCATTTTATTACACTATACACAAAAATAAACTGAAAATGGATTAAAGACTTAAAAGTGAGACCTGATAACCATAAAACTCCTAGAATAGAACATAGGCAGTGATTTCTATGACGTCGGCCATGACAACATTTTTCTAGGTGTATCTACTAAGGCAAGGAAAACAAAAAGTAAAAATAAAGTCCTGAGATTGCATCAAAATAAAAACCTTTTATACAGAGGGAAAAAATCAACAAAACAAAAAGGCGACCTAATGAATGGAAGATTTTTGCAAATGATATATGTGATAAGGGGTTAGTATCCAAAATACACAAAGAACTTTTACAACTCAACATGAAACACACAAATAACCTGATTTTAAAAATGGAATAGATACTTTTCTAAAGAGGACATACAGATGGCCAACAGACACATGAAAAGATGCTCAAATATAACTAATCATCAGGGAAATGCAAGTCGAAACCACCATGAGATATCACATCACACCTGTGAGAATGGATAAAATTGAAAACACAGGAAACAACAATTGTTGGCAAGGATGTGGAGAAAAAAGAACCCTCTACTTCTGTTGGGAATGGAAACTGGTGCAGTCAATGTGGAAAACAGTATAGAGGTTCCTCAAAAAATGTAAAACAGATATATCATATGATCCAATAATTCTACTACTAGATATTTACCAAAAGAAAACACAAACAATAACTTGAAAAGATATATACATCCCTATGCTTAGTGCTGCATTACTTACAATAGCCGAGAAATGTAAGCAACCCAAGATAGATGAATAGATAAAGATGTAGCATATATACACAATGCACTATTTCATAGCCATAAAAAAGAATGAGATCTTGCCATTTGCAACAACATGGATGGACGTAGAGGGTATTATGCTAAGTGGGTAAGTCCAAAAAAGAAAAATATCATATGATTTCACTTATATATGATATCTAAAAAACAAAACAAATGAATAAACAAACAAAAAACAGAATCAGAGCTATAAATAAAGAAAACAAATTGATGGTTACCAGAGGAGGAGGGGTGATGGACAAAATGGGTGAAGGGCAGTGGGAGATACAGGCTTCCAGTTATAGAATGAATAAGTCATTGGAATAAGAGGTTCAACATAGGGAATACAGTCAATGATACTGTAATAGTGTTGTACAGTGACAGATGGTAGCTACACTTGTAGTGAGCATAGCATAACATATAGATTGTTAAATCACTATGTTGTATACCTGAAACCAATGTAATATTATTATTTCAACATAGTTAAAAAAACAAACAAAAATAAATAAATATATAAATAAAAGAATGGCAGCCTCTCAAATAGTAGTTTTAAAAAAGACTTCAGAATCAAATATCTTCCTTTGCACATAGATTTACATAAATAAAATAAAAGCCTTGATATAGGACATACATTGATATGTCAATAGAGCAACGTTCTTAGGCTCGGTACCCTAATAAATCTGAAGTTCTCTTGATATCTAAGGAATTAGAACGCTTTCATTAGGGTTCATTACAGAATGGTCATTCATTCTTCCATCCATTCAACCCTTATTCCTCTCTGGGTGCTAGACCCTGGCAATATAAAGAAAAAGAGATACTGTCCATTAGTAGTTCACAGTCTAATAAGAGAACAAAGCATATAAACAAATAACTGTAGTTTAGTGTAGTAAATATCATGACAGAAATATATATAAAAGAATAGATTTGGAGCTCAGTGGAGGGGATATTTTCCTTTATCTGTAGAGTCAAAGAGTTCACAAAGAAAAAAAAAAACATGTGATCTGGAACTAGAACCATGAGAAGCCCTTCCCATTGAATTTACTCTCTCAAAAATGAGATTCTTGTGGTGCTTAAGAATTTTTTTTTTCAAAGACAGATGTTTATAATAAAATACTGTTTTTTTTAAGTTCCTAAAAGTGTCAAGAGACATTTAAAGCAAAATTTTGAAAGGTAACAAGATGACTTTACATCAGCTTAATTATATGACAGAGGGCATAATTACTTGCAGTTACCTCACATCCACAAAAATGGAAATTTTTTTAGCTTGAGTTTGAATGGGGAAAGATCAGAATTAGAATTTTCTTCCATCGAGCAATAAGAATTGTCTCTATGATACTGGGAACAAAAAAGAAGTCTCAAAAAATAAAAACCACTTGCTGTGCAGAGCAAAGACCCAGAATATTCTCAGGATTTAGGACCTGCCTAATGTAGTAGGGAGAAGGACGTTAGAAATGTCCTACACTTTGATCCTTCAACTTTGGGGATGCTACAAAGTTCCATGTTATAGCTGCAAAATGTCAGGTGCCCTTTTGTGGTTCCCTTATGAGTCCTGCCCTCTGAGATGAGAATCATAATAAGGAATCCACCCACAGAGAGATAAACCTCAAGTCTTCTAAGACACAGAGCCTGGAAGGCATTTGTCGGCCTGGTTAGGCTTATTCTATGAGAATTGATTCTACTATGGTCCTAATAGTCCAGGAAGTACATTCCCTCTCAACTTAAGATTTCTGAAATATCTCTCTGCCTTTCAATTAATCCATTGCCAAAGCTCTTTTTCATAGCATGTCAGCTGCTAAAACAGTGATAATGATAGTTTTTAATTAACCCAGAAAGTTCAGACGAGGAAGCAGAATGTGCCTGGGCTCCAGGGCATAAGCGAACTTTATAGACAGTGATGTTAAAACTCTGCAGTTGCCAGAAGCATCTCCTGGCTGCATTCAGATTCAGGATACTAACATTTACAAGACATTTGACAAACCCTTTTTTTTTTTTTTTTTTTTTTCTTAAGTATCCCCAGGGAATAAGGTTCTCCAATGTCCTGTGAGTAGCCATTTCCATGGAAAGACTAATGCATATTTAACATAATCTCCTGCTTCTAATTTTTTCTTGTTATTATCTTCATTTTAATAATCACACTAAATTAAATCTATGTGTCTATCAAATATTGCCTATAATTAATTTTTATGTTAGCCAGTTATATTTTTAAAATCTTCCAGAAATTGTACAGATCATATATTGTACAAATTATCTTTTGGCTGGTCTCAGAACATATGAGAAGGGATTCCAGAAAACTTGGTAACTGCCACTTACTCAAATTCCACAGAACGAAATGTTTTTGGCCCAACCTGAGTTTTATTGGGAGGCTGACAGTGATGGGCAAGGAGTTTATTCAAGGCCAAATACACTGTGCACTGTATATTATGTACTCCATGGTTCTGAGATTAATGATGTGCCTTGGCCTAGGTGTGAAGATATCCAGCACCTATTCCAGCAAAGTTGTATCTTGAAATATTTTAACCTCTTATAATTAAAGTCAGGACATTAGGGGAGCATTTTAGCTACCAGAACTTCAGAACTGACCCTTATTAGCCCAGACCTATCATCTGCAATTGTGTGAAATATTTTGGGAAAACCCAGAAACACCTCAATCTGTCACTGGAGATTATTGCTGATATTCCTGCTGTATTACTCTCCTCTATAGGACTTATACTAGAATTTTCCAACTGGTGAACTGGCATGTTGGTGTGCATCCAGTGTTTAAAGGTGTATGTGGATATGCTGATTCACACAGGCCTAGGGGCTAGAGTTCCCTCATTGGATGGCTTTGACCTATTGTCAATAAGCATTTTCTAGGACCCCTCAGAAAGGGGTCAGACATTATGATCAGGCTCACCTTGTGAGTCCCACAGATGGGGAGCACAAGATATGACAACATGCTACATTTACTGTTCCTCTGTAGCACCATAAGCTTCCCCAGAGAAGTGGTCTATGACCTGGACATCTAGTTAGCGTCCTGGGGAATCTTCTGAAAAGATTTATTTGAAAGATTTACATGCATTTAATTTTTGTCTTTTCTAATATTTTGTATTTATTTCTCTTATCATAATTATATAACATAAAGAAAACTTTTTTTTTTTTTTTAAACCAAGCCTTTACCCTTCCAAAACACCTCCATTTTACCCTGGCAAAACAAACAAATACATCATCTTCTATGCATTCTATAATGTGAAGATGGTTGGGAAGCACTTCTTTAGATAAGTAAACCTTGTCTGGTTTATCCAATTTGATTTATGTCTGGCCTAGCCATCAGTTTGAAGCTACAGTTGACATTCGTCAAGGTATTGGTCAAGTTAGTGTGTAACTCAAATATTCCAAAGCCACATCGGCATTGGGTTACAAAGTAGATAACATCAACACACAACACCAGTTATCACAGCTTTAATATATGTTTCATCTCAGTTATTAATGATTTAAGAGTCCCCAAAAGGATCAGTCCCCAGTACCTTAGTCACAAATCAGGAAAATTCAGTTTGCAACTTCATCACCATTGGTAATTGAAAACAACCATTCACAAACAGCCAGGGCCCCACCTGTTCCACTCCAGTGACCCACCTCCAGGCCACACTCTGGCATCCAAATACATCTCTGCCACTAGGACCCAGAACCACTCCATCCAGTATACCCCATTCCTTGGCACATGAATGGGCAGAAATTTTGCTCAACGCTCAGGCAGCTAACCATATCACTGATGCTAGCCCACTACTCTGCTTAAGACCTGACCATTACTCCAACAAAAAATGAGAAATAAAATGGTTCTCCCTTCCTTGTATTGGGCTCTTTTAGAGGTAACGATTCTTAGCCCTGTTGCTGCTCATTTAGTTTTATATCGTCATAGACTTTCTCCTCTAGGGAGAGGAATAGCTGGGCTAGAACAGGTTCAAGGAACAGCAATAACTCTATCCCCAGAACTTCTCCTCCCTGCTATTGTTCTGTGGCAATGCAGTTCCTTCTTCCAAACTTTCTTCTTGTAGCTTGTATTCTTTCTAAGGCACATCCGGTTTTCCCCGTATTCCTTCATCTTAACTCAGTGTATCAGCTTTGCCTACCTGAATGCCAGAGTTATATTTCTAGGAATATCCTCAGAGACCAAGGAAACTTGGTGCACATAAATGCTTCATTCTCAAACAAGATTCCACTGGAACAGTAAATATTATCTTGAAGCAAATGTGTAACAAACAATCCTTAGAGATTATGTATATATATATACTCTTTATGTATAGTAGATACATGTGAAAGGTGAAGACTGCCTCATTCCATATATGAATGGGAACAAACCAGATGAAATACCAAATGCTCTGATAGGCCCATATAATGCCTTAGGAGATTAATTTTAGGATGTTAACAAACTTCATTGTTAGCCAAGCTTGCTTAATAAATATAATGGTACCAAATACATCTGTAAAACCTGTGAAAAAGCAAAAAGATCTTGGTATAGTTCATTATACCAAGTTTTTCTGTCTCAGAGCAAAGGTTACTTATATGGCACAGTCCCATGTTCCAAAGCCACATTGTTATTCCATGATTATACTACAAAAGTCTTTCTAATTATTTAAAGAAACTGACTATACCTGAATGAAAATATCAATGGGGACACTTAGACAAAGTTTTCCAACCCACATGATCTGAGCATTAACAGAAATAAAATATTCAATTGATTTAGGAGTAATCTGTAATGGTTGTGGACTGTTAATTATTCAGATACAAAAATGCATGACAGAACTTTTATACATGCCCTAAAAATATGTAAAAACCAAAACCTCTGAATGAATCATGCTGCTAGCACACTTATATATACAAGTCGTTCTAGTTAGAGACCAAAATCCTCAACATGGCTAGTCAGTCCTTTCTTTATCTGGCCTAGGCCTTCTTTCCATCCTCCACCTCTTGTTAGCTGTGTGGGCACCCTGCTGTGTTTCCAAAAGTCCCTGAACATACCACCCTCAGATACTTTCCCTCCTTCTGGAAAATCATTTCCCTCTCATTCACTTCATAAATTTCAACTCATCTCTCAGGAAGCATCATAAGGATTGCCTCCATTGAAAGTTTCTCTGTCTTCTTGCCCCACCAGAATTATATTCTATTATAGTCATTTGCTCGCATTTTCTTCTCCTTTACTTTTTGGAACTAGGCTCCTTATAGGTTAGAGGCTGTCTCTGGAATACTGATCAGGTACGTGCCCTGTTTGATTATAAAAGAGAAGAGGAAACCCAAAAGATGTATTGAGCACCAGATAACAAGCTTGGCACAGTACTTAGTTCTAGATACTGTATACACAACGTTTGATCTTTATAATATCACTTGGGATGTATCATTACCCAATACAAAACATATTCCAGATAACTAAAGAGTTAAATGTAAAAAGTCAAACTATTAAAATTTTAGAAGATAATGAATATTTATATAAACTAAGGAAAAGACCTTTCTATGCTTAAAAGCAATAGAATAAATAAAAGAAAATTACCAAATTGGCTACATACAAATTTAAATTTGTGCACAAATAAGTGTGTTAAAAATGATTAAAGAAATGAATGTTCAACCTGAAAAGGATTGTTAGTCACTCACTGGCCTTATACAAATACAAATTTGTCAGCAGCAGCATGATCAAAATTTGAAACAAAAATATATGTAGTCAGCTTTTTTCATTATAAATGTTCAAAGATGATACCTTTGGAAAACTCATACTAAGGTACATATGAATTAATTTTCCTGTTATTGTCATTCACCTATTCTCAACACAGTCTCTGGGAAATTTAAAATTTACCAGGAGAAGTAATAAATATGTGCCAATTAACTTCCATCCAGCAATCTAGAATGAGATTGAGCCCATGGACAAAATGTAACTGATAGCTTATAATGCCTTAACAGAGTGCTCTAAACAACCCACAAAACAGTCATGGTATACTTGTATATAATTCATGAATATTTATATGCATGTGAGTATCTATTATTATAACCCTGCTATAGAACTATTCTTGGAGCTGTAATGCCATATTGCCTTAAGTAAAACCCCTTATAATGAGATAATTCAGTATCTAAAGCCTGTAATATAACATTCAGTAAAGATAAGACTTAGATAGAATATTGTTCTATGGCAAATAATACCATAAGGACAGTCCTATGTATTTTCAAAAATGCTCATAAAAAGATTCCAAAGGTTGAAGAAAGAATCCATGTTTTTCTGTTAATATCATCTAATTGCTTGCATAGGAACTAAACTTTAAAGACCTTTATCTTGAATGTAGTCATAACAGTTTCAATTTTTTGTTCATAAACATTGCATAGGGAATCTAAAGTGCTCAATGTAGAAACATGTATTCAAAAAAGGGGAGAATAATCAGTGTTAAAATTTCATTTTCTGAATTGGTCTGTCCACTTTGAAATAAATTAAGATGATAGATATTTACTACTGATACATTAAACATTCAATTGGATTGCTCTAATATTCTATGTAATGGTTGAACACCTTTACACATTACATTGCCCACCTTATGCATTTCTTTTTACAAACCCAACTATTAAACCATGCATATCCACAAATACTACTTAATACTCTTGATCTTGATGATATATCTTCTTGATATTTTGTAATGATATAATTTTATTTTGAAAGGATACAAATTCATTTTGCCTATTTTGTAATACAAATCTGAACATCATTTTGTATACATATGTAATGACCTGCCCATATCATGAGATAAGAATACTACCTATTCAAATTAATGATGTACCCATCATTCTATTCTGCTGAATTACTGACATTTTATGAAATAATAATAAAATAACCTTATTTTCTCTCTATTAAACTCAAATGTTTGGTATCAGAAAATACACATAGTTTTCATTCCTCTGATACTAAGCTTTTATTTAAAGAAACTGACTGCCAAGGGTGGCTCAGTCAGTTAAGTGTCTGCCTTTGGCTCAGTTCATGATCCCAGGGTACTGGGACTGAGCCCCACATGGGCTTCCTGCTCAGCGGAGAGTCTGCCTCTCCCTCTGCCCTCCCCACCCCCCGCTTGTTCTGTCTCTCTCTCTCTCTCAAATAAATAAAATCTTAAAAAAAAGAAACTGAGGGACGCCTGGGTGGCTCAGTTGGTTGGGCGACTGCCTTCGGCTCAGGTCATGATCCCGGAGTCCCAGGATCAAGCCCCACATCGGGCTCCCTGCTCAGCAGGGAGTCTGCTTCTCCCTCTGACCCTCCCCTCTCTCGTGTTCTCTCATTCGCTCTCTCTCTCAAATAAAAATCTTTAAAAAAAAAAAAAGAAAAGAAACTGACTGCTAAAGGCTAGCAGTAGCAAATAAATATTTCAAGAATTTAAATTCAACAGATTAAAAACTATTGTTTTCAATGTTTCCATTAACACAATTAAATTCGTGACTTTACCTTACCCTGAACTCTATTTCTGTTGTGCTTTCATTCCTACTGTGTAACTGAGTTCTCCTAAAAGATGGAAGAGGAAGATCAAAAATCACGGGGCGCCTGGGTGGCTCAGTTCGTTAAGCGACTGCCTTCGGCTCAGGTCATGATCCCAGGGTCCCGGGATCGAGTCCCGCATCGGGCTCCCTGCTCGGCGGGAAGCCTGCTTCTCCCTCTCCCACTCCCCCTGCTTGTGTTCCTGCTCTCGTTATCTCTCTCTCTCTCTGTCAAATAAATAAATAAAATCTTGGAAAAAAAAAAAGATCAAAAATCAGACATTGGGTTGAGAATACAATAAGTAGTGCTAGAAAAATCAGAAACCAGAGGGTCCTTCCTCATATTCTCTCTGTCACAAGCCAGCTAGGTGCTGTTGAGCAAGTCAGCTTTTCTCTTCTTGCATTTTATTATTATAAAATTGAGAGGTATGAGCATATTTAGAAACCCTTCCATCTCTAAATTTACTTATCTATTAATTGAGGAATATCCCATCCCTTCATCTCTTCATTCCTTCAATCCTGGTACATGCTGCTTTCAACACTGCAAAGGGTATCCATCCCTATTAAAAGCCTGATTTCACCTTGGAGACTTCCACACAAGAATTGTGCTAGTGAAAGAGAGTAGACCACAAAAGAGGAGGTAACAGGCACAGCTTCAATTGTTTCATAAGAAAGAGAATGCATGGGGGGAAAAGAGTCCCAAAATTGAATTAAGAAGACTTCTTTCATGGTGATCTGTCATAATAATGGAGACTTTTGCCCAGAAAATATAAATGAAATCAGTTACATACACAAAGGACAGAAGGTTGCTAAATTCAAATGAAGATCAATATTAAACTTAAGACACATCTATATGATGTTCACCAGAGCATTTTTTAGTCAATATTGAAAACTAGAAAAATACTATTCAACACATAAAAACAATATGGCCTACTTATTTATATGTGCTGATCTGGGAAAAAAAATATCTAACTTAAGAACAGAAAGATGTCCAGAAATATCTGAATCAGAATATTAATGGCAGTTGCTTCTATGAAGTGAGATTTAGAGTATTTTTTATTTATTCCTCACACTTTTCTATCGCATTTGAATTTTCTCCAACAGTCTAAGGATGTATTATTTTTATTGTAAAGTTATTCATTTTGGAAAAAGATAATTTCTGATTAAGTCTCAATACGTCAAACTGATTTTCATAGGAAGTTGATTAAACTGCCTATGTTGTACTTTGTATATAGCATGATGATTAATACTAAAAGATTACAGACTTCCTTCTGTGAAAAGTAGTATCCGGAAAAGAAAAAGGCTGGGAGAATTGACTTCTGGTCTGATTAAATAGTAAATAATAACAGTGAAATCATGTTTTGGGTTTTTTTTTAAATGAATATATTCAAGTGTATTAGGTACCAATGATAATTTTCTTTGTGATAATTTCTATATAACAGCTATTTGTAAAAAATAAATACAATAGAAAAAGACGAATATTCTTTATAAAAAAAAAAAAAAAAGGGGGGGGGGCGCCTGAGTGGCTCAGTCGGTTAAGCGTCTGCTTTCGGCTCAGGTCATGATCCCGGGGTCCTGGGATTGAGTCCCGCATCGGGCTCCTTGCTCCGCGGGAAGCCTGCTTCTCCCTCTCCCACTCCCCCTGCTTGTGTTCCCTCTCTGACTGTGTCTCTCTCTGTCAAAAAAATAAATAAAATCTTTTAAAAAAAAAATTTAAAAAAAAAAGAAAAAGACGAATATTCATAGGTTTAGTGATTTCTCTGAATTTTTCAGTTTGTAGATAATTTACATATTTTAATATTTAGTATATTCTGTGCATTTGAAAGGTATCTTCCAATTCTCAAATAATTTTATGATGTAAAAAAGATTATAATTACCACATGGCTTAGCAGAAAGAGATGATCATCAGGCTTTAGACCTAAACAGACCACAACTTAAATCATGAATGACTTCATTAGATGCTGACAATGTAACCTTATTAAATTAGTCTTGGACTCCAGTTTCATCTATAAAATACACATAATATTTGTCTTGAAGTGCTGTGAGGATTTGAAGTTTTATGTAAGTCAGGCACCTGACCCAGGCCCCAGCCAGCAATGTTGAGGCATTGTATAGGAATTGTTGCAATAACTCTCATCTGTACAATCATGACAGTCAGCACTTTTGTGGAATTTGCCTGGAAATGCCCTGTTCTAAGCATTTTGCATGGACTAACTCATTCAATCCTCTCAACAACTCTATGTGATAATATTATAGATCTCTGTTTTACAGATGAGGAAACTGAGGCACACACCAGAAAAGTAACTGGCAGAAGGGCTCACAATCTGGCTCAGAGTCTGTGTTATTCACCAATAAGCTTTGCTGCCACAAACCCTATTTAGTATGTCTTTTTATAGTTATACATGCACTGTAAGAATGCTTTATATGATTTACTGCTACTGGTACATCTTCTGAATAGGCTGTAATTGGAGGATTTAGAATTCATTTTTGTATTATAATAATTAATTCTACAGTTTTTTGATATATTTGAAAATACTCTGCAGACATAATCTGATAGGTGGCCATTTTTGTGTAAGTGGTCTGATGATTAGTCAACCTATTAGTTCATAAAATATTGCTAAATAATCATCCTAGTTTAACCATATCTACAAAATGAATACTTGTACAGTGCATAACTCATTCCTGCATAAAAATAAATTGCCTTATACTTTGTCGAATATATTCACAGAAGAGAATGCTAAGAAGAATGATAAAAACATGACCATCAGTCTTCCTCACATTAAAAGGATTTACATCGTATCACAGTATATTATACTTTCAAATTAATAAGCATTCATGTTGTAGTTTTTACAAATTGCAAAAAAACTGAAATACACGGATTCTCCAAAATCACATGAATATGCATACAATATATTTTTTTTAAATAGTAACCACAAAACCTTTGTCATAGTTTCATATATGTTACACACTTCTTTCAGAAATGGAAAGGTGACATATTTGCAGATAATGGGATGGAGAAAGCCCAAGGTCAGTGCTCCCCATCAGCAGCACTGCTGATGGGAAAGAAAATGACGAACATCTTTAATCTAGAATTGAGTAAGATCTTCCTCTATATATATATCACTTAAATGAGAAAATGCTCGTATCTTTTCATTCTTTCAAAAATACAACCATAAGGCTCCTAGAGTCCCCTGCCTCTTATAGACCTATTCCAAAAAAAATTCTAGAAGAATAATGGATTATTATGTGTGATTTATTCTGTTCTTAGTAAAAATGGGAAACAAATTAGGCTGGAGTTTCCTAAAAACAAACAACTTCTTATATATCAGAAAATAACCTAGTCACCTGTAGCCATGTTGTCTTTTAAATTAAATAAAGGGGTGCCTCAGGGTTCAGATGCTTCAATGTCATGCCCAATACCTAAATGTCATTTCTAATGCTCCCTAAAGCTATTATTTCTTTTGACTTATTTCATAATTATATTCCCTAAATTAAGTAACAACAAAAAATAATCAATATCAAATATTGGTTAGGAGATTAGACTTTTTTTAACTTATTTTTTATCATAACATATTTTAAAAATGCTTTCTAACCTTTTTTTTTTTTTAACTTTATGTCCATGATCCGTGATTCCTCCAGCACTTTTTTTTCCTCATCTCCAAGTGCATTGCCCAGCCACTTCTCACTTGCTTTTGTACAAGGGAAGAGTGCAGTGCATACTGATCTCGAGAAGGAAGTCAAACTCAAATGAGAACTTTCACTCCAATCTAACCCAGTAACTCTGGCCAGACACTCCCTAAATACATGTTATGCCTATTTCTGCTGAATCAGAAATTCTTCTCTAATGCAGATATTGCCAAAAATGAGCTAAGGCTCTAGAACATGTTGTAATTTTTGCCAAAAATAAAAATCAAAGGAGAACTGAGAGAAGTGGGGTGAAATAAGAGCTGATGCTCAGAAACTCATGGGAAAAGATCAACCAATGCTTGCAAAAGCCCAGAAATATAGGAAATGTGCAATGGGTACAACTGAAGGTAAAGTTGCACTTTGATGTGATGATGGTGTGGGGAAAAAAGCATGAAAGCCTTCTCTAGAAGTCACTTTTGCCTGACATTTAGGTTTCGTCAAGAGGGGCACTTGGAGTGGAAAAAAAAAAAAAATAGCTTATCTATTCAAAATTGAGCCAGAGTCAGAAATTAGAAAAACAGATGCCCTAACCAGTCAATATATTAATAAATATATATATTTATAGATAAAAATTCTTGTTCTTTACTCAGGAAGAAGCTGTCGTTTCCGCTTTCAGGTCTTTTCCACTTTTGCTTTGTATAATCTTAACAAGTGTGGTTACCTATACCAGATTAACACCAGCAAATTAGAAATAAGAGAAAGTAGTTTTCACGGAAAGAAAAATCTGACAAATAGCATGAGAAAACTGAAAAATACTAAGCAGACTCAAGAGTTGTCAGCAGAGCAATATGGGATCAATTAACATGAGCAAAAATACAATTCAGTAGGCCCTGAGGACAATAAAACAGTACAGTATATAACAATCACCTAAGGCTTGTCTAAATAAGGCAAGGATGTGTACAAAGTAATTCTGAAATATCTTTAATTCTGAGGGAGAAAAAAATTACATTACTTAAAAAATGCTATTAAAATGGCTCATTCACCAAGAATTCTGGATGGCCAAGCTATTAATGCATCATAATTATAAAGAATTGATCTATATATTAATATAGAACTTTGAGTTCCTATTAAATCTTGGGGAGTTAACACAGTTGTCTTTTCAACTTTGGATACTAAATAACAGTAATAATGAAAACACACATAAACTTACAGAAATTGTTTTGTTTTGTTTTGTTTATAGTCTGAAACACTCTAGTAATAGGTTGTACACTTTAAGAAGCTCACTTAATTCTTTGAGCATAACAGAAGCTAATTTAGGACACTAAAATAAGTAGCAGTTTGCTCTAGTGGAGGGCAAAGTTATTTGAGCTAGCAAAACTTATTCTATGAATTCGTTTGAGGACAAAGAACATTAGCTTATGGGTATAAAAATCTAAGGATGATCTTATTATTCAATAATGAAACAGATGTGAAAACATGAAGCTTCTTAGTATCAAGACATCCCAATAAAATGTCAGACTTAAATACAAATTTCTATTAATTCTTTAGAGAAAATGTTCCATAAATATATATAATTATATTACTTTAAATGTGTTTATATTCAATTTTGTCTGTTAAACTTTCATTTAATATTCTGGAGGGGGAAAATTCAAAAGCACAGAGATATTGATCTCTTCTCAATTTATTTACAATTTAATCACAAGCCTAACTGAAGTATATTGGCACTGATGGCTTTGTTTTCAGCAGAATAATGTTACCTTTACAAGAAAAGCAATTTAAGTCAGAGTAAGATTTGGTTATACTCTCACAAGTTACTTAGTGGAAATATAAATTAAACAATACAAACTTTCAGGAGACCAATTATTGGACAGCTTTTGAAATGTACATATATTCTTTAACCCAGAAATTCCTCTTAATAAAGAAGTAAACAAATATGACTATAAACTGTTTATCATAGCATTATTTTTAATAGAAAAAAAGGGGAAACAACCTCAAATGTACTAGAAGAGGTGAATTTGTTTTTTAAAAAATGTGGCATATACATATAGTAGAACATTATATATATTGCAATATTAACATGTTTATTTTGAGAAGGCTTTCATGATATAGTATGTGAGAAGAAACAGGTAAAAAACCATATACATTATCTGATTTCATTTTTCAAAGAATGTTTGTTTAGAATAATTTTTAAAACATGTACATCAAAATGTTAACAGTGATTATGCTAGGATAATATTTATTTTCCTCTTTTTTCTATATCTTCACAATTTTGCAATGAGTGTGTATATATTTTATAAACATAGAAAAATAGACTACTGCAAAAAGATTTGTTTTAATTTCTTGTGCTCTTAAACATTCAAATAGCTACTAATTAAGCTTAACACAAAAGTATCTAATATTAAGCTTAATTTCATAAAATCTCTATGTCCAACTGACCCCTAATGCTCTTGTTGACTTCACCAAGGCTAATGCTATGTCCTAACCCACTGTGCATCTTTAATATTTCCCTTGATTTCAAGATGGAGAAAGCAAGTATCCCCCTGCCTTCCATCCTCTCACATTAGACAACTCCTACATCCCTCAGGAACCAGCCCAGTACCTCCTCCAGTTCAAGGTCTACCTTGACCACTTCCCCTAAGGAGCGATCACTTCTTGCTCTCTGCTCCCCTAGACAACAAGCACACTTTGCTCATGCATCTCCTACTCCAGATTACAATCATTTGTTGACTCCGACTCCCACCAGACCATGAGCTCCTGAGGACAGGAATCATGTCTTACTCATCTCCATACCATTAGCACTTAACCCTCATGTGGCAGAGGGTGTGCAATAAATATTCATTAAAAGAATTAATTAACCTACTTAAATCTCCACAATCTTTTAATTTTCCAAGGAATTAAATACAATAAGAAGAGAAAAAGCATAATAAGCCCAGCACCTAGGACTGTGCCTGGTATATAAAAGTTAAAAAATATCTGATTGGTGAATAACCATTATCAATATAGCAGTTGCTTAAAAAAAACCATTAATTATATATTTTCCCACATGATTTGCTAATTCAAAAAGATATTTGAAAAAAATATGAGAATTGTAAGGCAAAGAAAAAAAATCTACAAACACCACTATATTTGTGTTTGCTCTTAGCTTTCTTTCATTTATACTGAAATAATTTTACTAATGTTGAAAATTAAATTCCCCCTTCCTAAGAAAAAAGGAAGATGAATACCCACCTTTATAATGCTGACCTGAGTTTACCAGTATGAATTAACCAGGCACATATGAAACAGCTGAAATAAAGTTCATAACATTTGACCCCTAATTTCACTTGGGAGAATCAACATTTGGAAATAAATTAATGTGCATTAAAAATGCATTAATGTAAGATTATAAAAAGCAGCATGTTAATAATATTTATATATATAAACATACAAACTAGCTATCAAATAATAGGTTAATGGCCAAATGACAGATACTTCCACAAATACTTCCACAACATAGACTATTAAGCAGCGTTAAATATTGGAGTTCTTAATAACAGAGGGAAATTCTTTTACTATAGTATTAAGTAATGAATCATAAAATAGATCTAACCAACATGAGCTTTACTAAGTAAAAATATACAGAAGAAAAGACTATATTGGATCTATAATATAACAGTGGTCCCTTCAGAGAATTCAGATAATGAATAAAGTTTATTCTCTTTACAGATTTTTCTACATCATGTTTTCAATGGTTATCATATCTTACTTGATAATTAAAGGAAAAAAAATACATAGGAAGGAACATGTACCAAAATGTTCATATTTTTCTCTAGCTGTTAAAATTATGGCTAACTTTTACTTCTTTCTCATGCTTTTTCGTAACTTTCTATAAGACTATGATTTATTTTTATAACTAGAGTAGAAAGAAATATTATTCTAAAAATATTCTAAAAATAAAATCATTGTTTTATAACCATAAAAAAATAACAATCTATCCCGAATGTTTGCAATGATTTAGTTAAAATAGTTTTCACTAGAATGTTGTTTATAATAAGAATTTGGGGGAGGGCGCCTGGGTGGCTCAGTTGGTTAAGCGACTGCCTTTGGCTCAGGTCATGATCCTGGAGTCCCTGGATCAAGTCCCGCATCGGGCTCCCTGCTCAGCGGGGAGTCTGCTTCTCCCTCTGACCCTCCCCCCTCTCATGTGCTCTCTCTCATTCTCTCTCTCTCAAATAAATAAATAAAATCTTAAAAAAAAAATAAAAAGAATTTGAGGGAAAAAAACTAATTGCTCAATGGAAAATTAAATAAATTATAGTATATTCATATAATGGAATACAATAGAGATTATTAAAAGTACTATTAAAGATAAATATCTAGTGACATGGGAGAATGTTTGCCTAATGTTAGGCTTTCAGAAAAAGGGTTAGAAAATGGTATTTGTACCAATATCTTTTTTATTAGTAAGCAAGTTTGCATAGGGAAAAAAAGAATGGAAAGAAAGATTAAACCCAAAATGTCAATGGTAATTTTCATCGGATAGTGACACTGGAGATTATTTTTCCTTGTCCTTTTTTCTGCTTATTTAAGTTCTAAATTTCCCATAATAAACAAGTATAACCATGTAAAAAAAAAAAAGAGAGAAGTTTTTAAAATAAAAAGAGAGAGAGCCAAGAAAGAGATAACCAGGTATCAACTATATAAAAAGTAAAATATTCTAGATATTTTCCAACTTTCAGATGGACTCATTAAATTCTTTTCTCCCAAAGTCAATTCTCTCAGCCATTTTGAATACAAACATATCCTGAAAGACACATAAAAATAGTGACATTCAACATCACATTATATATAGTAATTAGGAAGTTTAGTTGAGGGCAAACCTGTAGACTGACAACCAAAAATTTAAAATTTTCTAGGATATAACCATGTCCATACTGATTTGTGGAAAGTATTCTGCTGTCTCAACTGAGTAATTGTCTAAGCATTTATACCTACTAAAAACAGTTTTGTTTTGTCTTGTTTTTAAGAGAAAACATGGTCCTCAATTGCAGGAATCTCTTTTGTAAACCACCCTGCACAGGTGTCCACCCTCATTCAGGCAGGTCAGGTTCCCTTAACCTCAGGATGGCAGCCAATCCTTTCTCCTGGACACTATGTAGGTAAGACACAGCATCTTCATTTAAGCCACAATACAGAGCATCTGTACTTCATTCACTTTGTAGAGAACTCAATCTTGCCTGTGATCGAAGACTGAGATGATTAACATTTGTAAATGACTTCAGTTTAAGGGACATGATTCATGACTTCTATAGGTCAAGCTAGGACATGAGAAAGCAACATTTTTAAATTTATCCTAATTCTCTCAGAGATGCTTCCTGTGTTTCTGAAAGTCAAGATTCAGTTGTACCTACTCAGCCTTGATTGATAATAAAAGAAAATGTCATATGTCCAGGAGAATTCCATATTTTATCAAATCACACTTGAAGATATCTGCTATATTGCTAAATAATCTTACTAAAAAAGATTCAAGTAATAAGCCAATCCTTTTAGACATTTATTAGACAAAGAAAGCCAAGTAACCTATTGCCTTCCCCCCCTTCTTTTCTCTTTGTTACAAGGAAGCTCTGAGTCAAATATCCAGATATTCTTCTTACCTTGATTTTAAATATAAATAATATCTTGTTCATAAGTGCACTTAATCCTTTCCAGAGGTAGTAAGTGTCTATATTTGGCAAACTTGAGGAAACTTTAGAGGGTGTGTACAAATTCAGACCACTGATTGTTAAGCTGTGCTTTGTGTAATCTTAAAGCCTTCATAATACTCCAGGAGTCACCATGAGGACCAAGGGACGAGGTCTTGACTTGCAACCTCTGGTTCTAACTAGGAGGATTCAATCGGAGCAGCCAATCAGTTTTATTTACATATTAAAATATCTTAACACACTTTTTGACAAAAGCATTCCAAGGAGAAAAAATTATTTTATTATTTTTTTAAGATTTTATTTATTTATTTGACAGAGAGAGACAGCGAGAGAGGGAGCACAAGCAGGGTGAGTGGAAGAGGGAGAAGCAGGCTTCCCGCTGAGCAGGGAGCCCGATGTGGGGCTCTAACCCAGCACCCCGGATCATGACCTGAGCCGAAGGCAGTTGCTTAGCTGACTGAGCCACCCAGTCGCCCCTGAGAAAAAATTATTTTGAAAACATTTTACAGATATGGCAAGAAACTAAAAATCACAAAAGCAGAGAGAATATAAATTATAAAGACATTAAGGATGGTAATGATGATAACATATTTACAAACATTAAATATTCATCATATCTAAATTTTTTTTTTAAGATTTTATTTATTTATTTGACAGAGAGAGAGGCAGCGAGAGAGGGAACACAAGCAGGGGGGAGTGGGAGAGGGAGAAGTAGGCTTCCCGCAGAGCAGGGAGCCCGACGTGGGGCTCGATCCCAGGACTCTGGGATCATGACCTGAGCCGAAGGCAGACGCTTAACGACTGAGCCACCCAGGCACCCGCATATCTAAAATTTCTAAAGATATTGTTGGTCATTTACTGAAGATGTATTACTGAAATTGCCATTGATGAGCATAGAAAAAGCAACAGATAAAATAAGGAATCAGGTAAGGTTCCTGGCTGGGAATTGGTCCTTCTAGCTGTCTTTCTTCCTCTCCAAAAAGAATTTCATCCTCCTAGCCTTTATAATAAGTGATGAGGCATAGGGGAATAAAAATTAATGTATATTCTGCTAATTTTGCTTTTTACAAGATGTTAGGTAGCCTTTTTCAAAATGTTTGTATGTGTCACCCCAACATTAAATCTGAGGCTGCTCAGGGCCTGCTTTCTGTTAGATGCTGAGTATATGCCAGATTTCATGAATATGTTACTTAGCTTATGCTCAGCTCCATCATCAGTACTTTAAAGAAGCCTTAGTAAAATGTGGCCTGTTTTGCATTGTCTTATATTTTAAAAATGCATTTACTTTTCTTTGTCATCAGCTACAACTTAAAGTAATTCAAATTTTCTACAACCTCTGAGAAAAATCTTACCCATCAGATTTATACCCTTTAATAATATTTCACCAGCCTTGGAGTTATCCCAATTATTTGATTGCTGTGAATACCGCAGAAAGAAGAAAACTGCTTATTTCAATTTCTACTTAGGCAGTAAGTGTCAGTTTGCCGAATAAGAGTGTCTAAATATCTGTATGTAGCCTTACAAAGAGGATTTTTTAATTAGCTAATCCACACAAGTTTCACCTATCATTGCCTATGTTTTCCTTTAGAGTCATTCATTTGTATCATTTTTTGGGTGCCCACTCAATAAGCTACATTTCACCTATTTCCTTTTACTTCCAATTTAATCAAAAGAAATGAACAACCTTGGTTAAAGCAGAATTAATATAGCTGTTTCTTTTCATCCCCTCTCTCATCCAGAATACAGTTTCCGTTGATTTCAAAAGGATCATTTGATTCAGATCAGCTCTGCAGGGTAAAGAGCAAAATAGGAAATGAGTGGCTCATTAAGAGTGCAAAGCTATCTCTTTTATAAAATGGCAAATCCCACTTAGCTGCTTTTTTCAGGGAAAGCTAACTCCCTACACTGTCTATGTACACAAACCATGGGCACCTGCTACCACGAGGAGACTATCTCACCTCCATACCTCTATACCCCCCAGCCCAGAAAATGCTAAGTTCGTGGTTCTCAACCTCAGCACTATTGATATTTGGGGTTGACTAATTCTATGGTGTAGGGAAGAAATGATGTACTGTGCATTGTAGGATGTTCATTAGCATCTTTGGTCTCTATTCATAAGAGGTTGGCAGCACCCTCCAGTTGTGACAACCAGAAGTATCCTCAGACATGGGCAAATGTCCCCTGGGGGACAAAATTATACACAGTTGACAATTACTAGACAAACCAATGGTTCTCAAAGTGTGGTCCTTGAATCACCAGCATCACCTAGAAACTTGTTAGACACACAAATCTGGGAGCCCCACCCAACCTACTAAATCAGAAACACTGGGGATGGAGCCCAGCAATGTGTGTTTAACAAGCCCTTAGTGGATTCTGATGCAGAATCAAGTTTGAGAACCTTGGCACTAAACCAGTGTTAGCACTGTTTGGTTAAAGGACCACTATATAAGAATGATCTGGGATCTTGTTAAATACATATTTCTAAACCAATACCTGCCTTAAATCACTGAAATTCTGAAACTGCTCTGAGATGTGGATCAGTAAAGTATGTTTTGTGTGTGTTTATTTTACAAGCACCCACAATTATTCTTAAGCACTTTCAATTTTGAGAGTCATTACCCTATTCTCCAACTCCTGAAGCCCCATTGTAAACTTTTCCATGGTGTCTTGGGACAAAGATTTTCTTCCTAATATCATTCAGTGCAACCAAAAGAAGAGCCTCTGATGCATTCCTGGATACAGTATGAGTGGTGATCTTCACGAAGATCTTTAAGAGAAATGGAACTGGCATATCCTCATTTTACAGACCACATGGAAATTCTAACAAAGTCAAGTGCTTTTTCCTCTACCCCACTATGGTGTAAAGCCTAAAATTACTATTATGTGATGCTCTGAAATCTGGGGAAAACTGAGATGGCCTCAGTTTCTGCCAGTTCCCCTTCCCACTCTGCTCAGGCAGATGAGGTCCCCTAGCAAAACAACTCTCTTCATCATAAAGACCAGGCACAGTACCTGCTTATGCCTGAGAAACAGTCTTCAGTTCCCTGCCAGCCCATGTAATTATTCAAACAAGACAATCACATGGTATGAGATTAATATTTGAATTGGTAAGCTGAGTAAAACAGATGGCCCTCACCAATGTGGGTGAGCACGATCCAATCCATCAGGATATAAATAGAACAAAAAGAAGGAGGAAGGTTGGATTTGTTCCCCTATGATCTGAGTCATCCCTCTTCTCCTATCCTTGACACTCCTAGTCTTCAAGCCTTTGAACGATCCCACCAGTATTCCTGGATCTCCAGATTGCAGACAATAGATCATGAGAATTCTCAGCCTCCATGATCCTTTGTGTGAGTCAATGGCAAAACAAAATTCAAAACACAATGAGAATTTATTGGTTCCTTCATCTACAAAGTCTAAAGAAGGGGTAGCCTCAGGCATACCCCAATAAGAGGCTTAAGTGGCATACTCATTTCTTGGCTCTCCTTCTTCTAAGGGTTGACCTCATTTCAGGCTGCTTCCAGGTGGGCAGCAAAATAGCTGCAGTAGTGTCTATCCAATGTAGAGGAAGAGTGCCTCCCCTTCTGAGGGCTACACATCTTTAGCAGCCCACTTTCTCTTGGTACAAGTTGATGACCTAAAAATAGACTTAAGGGCTAAGCAGTCATAAGTTGCTATCAACCAAGCTTGGTATTTCTTGGGCAATAGAATTAACTGTGTAAAACATATAGGGGCTTCAGGTTATATGCTAGTGGTCAGTCCCATGAGCTAATAACCATAGCCAGACATCTGCTAATACAAGGTCTAGAAACAGAAAATGTAGCTTATTCACCCTAGATCTCTGGTCTTCTGCCCATTCTTCTGGCACTCAGTTTCCTACTCCCATCTTGTCTTCCACTTCTGGGAGGTATAAAAATGCTAGGATGAGACAGGGATGCTCTATGAATGTGCCTGTCCACAGACTATATTCTCACAATGGTGGTGACTGTCCCATTTGTCCAGGCAGGGCCACTTAGGCTTTTCCCAGGTTCCAATCTTACCTTTGGCTATGATGCTACCTCCTCGCCTCCATCAATACTAGCTGTGGCTGGGGCTTACCATTTAGCTTTTTCACATTTGCCAACTCCAGGGTATCAATCTTTCAGTCCTCTTGAATCACAGGTCCCAAGCACAAAGAGTTTTCCTTCAAAAGCCCTATTTTCTTCCTCTCTGCTGTCAGAATGGCTAGTTTCAGCCTTAGCTTATCTCTATCCTAAAGACCTCAATGAGGACCTCAAAATGTAACAAACATGCTCCACCAGCCTGAATTTTTCCCACCTTTTTCCTCCATTGCTGTAACCATGGTAAACACAGAGTCCCAAGTTTCAACAGGCATAGATACAATTACTACCTAAGTTTATACACTGCTAAAAGACTGAATCAAAATCTCTGGTACAAGCCTCAGGGATCTCCAGTTTAACAGACTCCCAGGCTATGCCCACTGAAATTTGATATTCTTATACCCAACAACCTACTATGTATTCTAGAGAAATAAAATGAAAAGCAATATAAGAATACTAATTATAATCAGTTATGTTAATGTTATACAATAAGGAGGAAAACATTGTTTTAAGGACCGGCAAAATTCCTCTCTGAAGCAAGAACAGTTTTTATTTAGCAAAATATCTCATGTGGCTACTTTGTAGCTAAAGTATATTAGTTAGGGCATAACTGAATGGTGTAGAAGTGAACCAAAGCAAGAACTAAGGACCAAATAGGCATTTGAAGATTTAGAAAGAAAAAAAAAATCCAGAAAAAAAATGTATAATGGAGTTTGAGGGAGAAACAAAGGGGGCACAGCAACACAAAGAAGGCAACTGGTAAAAAACTCGAAGAGACAACTGGTAAAAAAATTTTTAGATCCACAAATAGAAAGATTTTTAAGAGAAGGACTATCTGAGATGTAATTTCAAGTTGTTTGTTGAACTACAAACATCCTCTAAAATCAGCTGCAGTTGATACTTTCAGTAGCAAATGGACAGGGACCCCATCCAGCAGTCAGAAGCAAGAAGCAAAATGTGAGCCAGAGAATGAGAATTTAAGAAGCAGGAAATAAGAGCCAGAAATATTTACATGCATTAAACTCATCTCCAAAGAATTCTCCAAGATGCTAAAAATTGTGCTAGATAATATACTGGGGGAGGTAATGCTAATTTCACCTTAACATTATAACACAGTGACCTGATACTTCATGGGAGACTAAGAAATGCACTACAGATATAAGAGAGCAAGTATTTTTGAGCCTTACTAAAGGCTTTATAAATATTACCAAATGTAGTTCTCATGGAAATTCAGTGGCTTTGTGTTTTCCATGTCATTGATGAGGAAGCATTCTGAGAGTAATTTACACGAGGCCACAGAGACTGTGGCAAATCCTAGCAGAGCCAGGAGTTCAACTGAGGGCCAATCCACCCCAGAGTCTTTGTTTTCTTTTCAGGGTTGGTGGTGCAAAACAGCAATTCTCAACTTTGTGTTCACACCAGAATCCCCTGGACAGTGTAAAACAATTACCCATTCCTGAGTCCCATCTTAGACAAATTAAGTCAGAATCTATAGGGTTACAGCTTAAGCATCACTTTTGAGAATTACTGGAGTAGAACAATAAACGTTTTAATTTTTGTGAGTTTTATATTATCATGGTAAACTATATATAGATACAGCCAGCTTTCATAGTTTGATATGCATGTTTTTGCCACATGGTCACCCATTCACAATTTGAACAATTTTTAGGAGAGGTGTGTTTGTTTGTTTTTTAAAGATTATTTATTTATTTATTTGAGAGAGAGAGAACACGAGCAGGGGGAGAGGCAGAGGGAGAGGGAGAAGCAGACTCCCCACTTAGCAGGGAGGCCGAAGATACAGGAATCTAACCCAGGACCTTGAGATCATGACCAGAGCCAAAACCAACAAGAATTGGATGCCCAACCGACTAAGCCACCCAGGCACCTGAGGTGTTTCTGTTTTAATGTGATATACCAACATATTGGGTAGAATTTCAAGGCATTTGCCTCATTTATCTTTTGTTTTGGGGGAAAAAAAACAATTCTAAATCATAGCCATTTCAAACACCAGATATCATCAATATATGCTTCAGATATCTAAGCAAACCTTTTTCTCATTTATTTTTTCTCTCACATCAACCTACCTAATGAAACTACTATGCATTTGCCAGATTCCAGATGTTTGGAAATTAGACAATAATAGTATCAACAAAAATAAGCCTTTACCTGCATTTTTGCAATTCTGCATTTAATTTACATAGCCTGTGTTACTTACAGGTCATGACTGATATAATTGCATTTTAATACACCAATGAATGGGGGAAAAGAGACTCTTTCTTTCTTACCTCAAGTATATAAAAACAAAAGATATGCCCACCTTGGTTTTTTCTATAAAACACTAAAGTTGGCTCACAGCACTCCTGCACAAAAATTTGGAAGAGTGTTCTAATATTTTCTAAAAAGATGCAAAAATTACCCTAACAATTCATAAAGATATTTCAATTAAAGGATCGGGTATTTGCATTTCAATAGCTAGTTTCAGGCTCCACAAACAACCGAATACACAATTCCTTCAAAATGAGCTAGGAACTACAAAAATTATTCTTGATATCAGACCTGATGACTTGTTCATCTGGACAAGGGACAGAAAGTAATGATACTTAAGAGTATCATTACTTGTTATCAGGTGAAAACAAATGAAAGAAGTCATTCCAATCACTCTGAGGCAAATAAGCCCTCATTTATTTTTAACTATGGTTATGTGATTGTTACCTTAATATCTTATATTAACAATAGCACCTGAAGTGAAAGGCACTCAGTACTAAAATAACTGAATAGATGGAGGCCCAAGGACCATTAACCTTTGTTACATATTAGCCCCTGAAATATAACTGATACTGATTTCCTGATATGCTTGGTAGAGAGGACCAGATTTATTCTGTCTCAGACATGAGTTTATAATCATGAATGTTATTTTGTTTATATTCAGTGTTCTTGTTCTCTTTTACATACTTCCAAGGGTGACAGCATTAATAACAATGAAGATTACCATAAAAAATATCATGTTACATAAATTTTAGGGCTTGTGACACTATATTTTTTCCTTCTTTGAAAGTCCTTTAAAAAGAAATTACTATCTTAAAGGTCTTTCTATATTTCCACAAAATTTTAATCAGAATCTATTACAAACATGTAAAAACACATATACTACACATCTATATATGTTATATATATTATCATAAATGCTATCCAGTGCATGAATATTTATATTGTGATAATACCTGACTTATGGCACATTTGATTTGTCTAAAGTGGAAATAATTTAACTACTTTTCATGGTACAGAATTACTGAGTCAATTATACACCATAGCTTTTCCCTTTTCTTTTTTTTTTTTTAGTTTTTTAAAGGACATTGGTTTAATGATGAATTAAAAACAACTCTAATTTACAGATTTTCTGTGTGTTTGTGTGTGTGTGTGTGTTCAATGATTCATTAGTTGCATATAACACCCAGGGCTCATCACAACATGTGCCCTCCTTTTCCTTGCAAAAATGTATCTTCAGTATATATTGCATTGCTTATATAATCCTCTCTCTTCTTCTGACTTTTACAGCACTAGTCCAAGAAAACTTAAAAAAGGGACATAGTCCAAGATGGTGAAAAAGTAGGAGACCTTGGTTTCCTTTGGTCCCAGGAATTCAGCTAAATAGCCAACAAATCATTCTGAATACCTGTGAACTTAACCGAGATCTAAGAAAAGAATAGCTGCAACTCTACAAATAGAAAAGCAACCACTTTCTCCAACGTAGGAGGTGCAGAGAAGTGAATCCGAGGCGATATATGGGAAGATAGACCACAGGGGGAGGGAGCTTCCATCAGCCAGCACCAGAAAGTGATATAGCAGTGGAGCACAAAATCAGAACTTTTAAAAGTCTTCTCTGGTGAGGGACTTCCCTGCCTGAGAGGCGCTTTGGTGGCAAAGCAGGGCAGGATCCGAGGTGGGACAGTGTGATCTCAGGGTACTTGAGGTCACAGGAAGAGCAGGGTACCTGAGTGCAGCAGAGTTCCCAGGCATCACAGGGGGGCAGCTGGCTGCAATCAGCGAGCCCAGAATTGGGCTCTCAGCTCAGGGTTGCCATGTACCACAAACTGTGGCATGGTTGGAGGACCGCTCTCCAAGCAGGGGTGCAGCAAGCGGCAGAACTGAGGAAAGACCCCCGTCCCTCCCTCAGGAGGAGTGGCAAGGATGTGTGCTGCAGGACTTTGCAGGGTTTGGAGACTCCAAACAGGGTCACTTGCCTGAGATAGAAATGCTCAGTCACAGGCTAGGTGAGCACAGAGTGCAGATGGAGACCAAGGAGACAGGAGTGATTGACTGCTTTTCCCTGAGGGCACACTGAAGAATAGGGCCCCAAGCGGTTGGCTCCAGGGCTAAAGATTGGGAGGCTGCCATTTTTATTTTCATCCTCTAAAGCTGCTCCGAAAGCTTTCAGGGAACAAAAGCCACATAGAGCAATCTGGAGCAGCTTCTTAGCCTGGACCCCTGGCAAGGGGCAGTGAAATTCCACCCAGGGCAAAGACACTTGAGAATCAGCACAACAGGCCCCTCCCCAGAAGACCCACAAGAATATCCAGCCAAGACCAAGTTTACCGATCACACAGAACTGCAAAACTCCATTGCTGGGGTAAAATAGTATATAGAATTCATGGTTTTTTCCCCATGATTCTTTAGTTTTCAATTTTAGTTTTTTTTCTCTTTGCTTTTTCAACCAATTTCTTATTTTATCAACTTTTTAAAATCTTTTTAAATTTTCATTTTTACAGTTACATTCTATCCTTTCGTTGTATTTAATTTTATTTTTGTACATATGTAAGTCTCTTTCTTTACAATTTTGGGATCTAGTTTTCTAACAAACAAACCAAAATACACACAAGATCCAGTGCATTGCTCTGTTCTGTTCACCTGTCTGATTATCTTCTCTTTTTTATATTCTATGTATTTTTATATTATATTCTTTTTAAATTTTTTTTCAGTTTCGGGTCTCTCCTGATTTGTTTAGTACATATTTTTCTGCAGTTGTTATTGCCATATTAGTATTTTGTTCTCTCATTCATCTACTCTTCTCTGGACAGAATGACAAGATGGAAAAACTCACCTCAAAAAAGAGAACAAGAGGCAGTACTGACTGCCAGGGACCTAATCACTATGGATATAAGTAAGATGTGGGAACTAGAGTTCAGAATAATGATTAAGAAGATACTAGCTGGGCTTGGAAAAAAAGCATAGAAGACACTAGAGAATCCCTTTCTGGAGAAATAGAAAAGCTAAAATCTAATCAAGTTGAAATAAAAAAGGCTATTAATGAGATACAATCAAAACTGGAGGCTTAACTGCTAGGATAAATGAGGCAAAAGAGAGAATTAGTGATATAGAAGACCAAATGATGGAGAATAAAGAAGCTGAGAAAAAGAGAGATAAACAACTACTAGACACAAGGGGAGAATTCAAGAGAGAAGTGATACCATAAAGCAAAGCAATATTAGAATACTTGGGATCCCAAAAGAAGAGGAAAGAGAGAGGGGAGCAGAGGGTATATTGGAGAAAATTATAGCAGAGAACATCTCTAATCTGGGGAAGGGAACAGGCATTCAAGTCTAGGAGGCACAGAGAACCCCCTTCAAAATAAATAAAAATAGGTCAACACCTCGACCTATAATAGTGAAACTTGCAAATCTCAGAGACAAAGAGAAAATCCTGAAAGCAGCTTGGGACACATACAAGGGTAGAAACATCAGACTGGCAGCAGACCTATCCCCAGAAACCTGGCAGGCCAGAAAGGACTAGCATGATATATTCAGGGTGTTACATGAGAAAAATATGCAGCCAAGAATACTTTATCCAGCAAGGATGTCATTCAAAATAGAAGACGAGATAAAAAGCTTCCAAGACAACAGAAACGAAAAGAATCTGTGATTACTAAACCAGCCGGGCAAGAAGTATTAAAGGGGATCCTTTAAGTGAAGAGAGAGCCCAAAAGTAACATAGACTAGAAAGGAACAGAGATAATATACAAAATCAGTTACTTTACAGGTAATATAATGGCACTAAATTCATATCTTTTGGGGCACCTGGGTGGCTCAGTTGGTTGAGCGTCTGCGTTCAACTCAGGTCATGATCCCAGAGTCCTGGGATCGAGCCCCGCATAAGGCTCTCTGCTCGGCAGGGAGTCTGCTTCTCCCTCTCACTCTCCCTCTGTACTCTCTCTCTTTCTCTCAAATGAATAAATAAAATCTTAAAAAAAGAGAGAAAGATTTCTAAGAAATAAAAATAAAATACATAAATAAATTCATATCTTTCAATAGTTACTCTGAATGTAAATGGATTAATGCCCCAATCAAAAGACACAGGGTATCAGATTGGATAAAAAAGCAAGACCCATCAATATGTTGTCTGCAAGCGACTCATTTTAGACCCAAAGACACCTCCAGATTGAAAGTAAGGGGGTGGAAAACCATTTATCATGCTAATAGGGTAGCCAATTACAGGAGTAGTCAATTATATAAGCCAATTAATAACAAAATTTAAAAAACACATTGATAATAACAATGGAATACTACTCAGCCATCAAAAAAAAAATCTTGCCATTTGCAAGGACATGGTTGGAACTAGAGGGTATTATGCTAAGCGAAATAAGTCAATCAGAGAAAGGCAATTATCATATGATATCATTCATATGTGCAATTTAAGAAACAAAACAAAGGATCATAGGTGAAGAGAGGAAAAAATAAAACAAGACGAAATCAGAGAGTGAGACAAACAATCAGAGATTCTTAATCATAGGAAACAAAGTGAGGGTTGTGGAGGGAAGGGGGTGGGAGGATAGGGTAACTGGGTGATGGACATTAAGGGGGGCACATGATAGAATGAGCACTGGGTATTATGTAAGATAGATTAATCACTGACCTCTACCTCTGAAACTAATAATATATGTTAATTAACTGAATTTAAAAAAAAGAAAACTTAAAAAAGGAAAAATGAGGCTTTTTTTGTTTTCTTTTTATATACAAATATCTCTCAGGATGTTTTCCACATTAAACTAAGATATATACCAAATTATATTTGTAATTTAAATATACTTCATATTTTTCAAGAATGTGTGATTTTAGATTTTTACATGCTAGTCACATATACTGTTGAAAATTTGATATGTCACAAAAGGATAAAAATGGTAAAATGAATTCATTTTTTTTTTTTTTAATTATGGTACATGGCATGGTTAGCTAACAGGGACAATCTTAATGTTTCGAATAACCAGAGAATATCAGAAAGAAAATATAATACCATTATATAAATTATGGTATTCTTTCACCTTTCAATAGGGGCCATCTTTCTTGGAGAAGAGAGCATACAAATTTTGTTAAGAGTATACCAAAAAAGGGCGCCTGGGTGGCTCAGTTGGTTAAGCGACTGCCTTCGGCTCAGGTCATGATCCTGGAGTCCCTGGATCGAGTCCCAGGATCGAGTCCCGCATCGGGCTCCCTGCTCGGCAGGGAGTCTGCTTCTCCCTCTGACCCTCCCCCCTCTCATGTGCTTGCTCTATCTCATTCTCTCTCTCTCAAATAAATAAATAAAATCTTAAAAAAAAAAAAAAAAGAGTATACCAAAAAAGACATTGAAAATGCTTAAAGACATGGAACACTTATATGCATGAAAGGCTTAAGGAAAACGAGGACTCTTCTCTGGTGAAACTACTCTCATTACATGGATAAAACTCCAATCTAGCCACCTCTAGCCTCTGTTTCTCTGCTCATCTCCCAGAAATCTCTCAAATGTCTTGCTGCCGTCTCAACTGCCTGAAAGTCTTGTCAGTCAATAACATTCATTAAGCATCATGGGGTGCTTAATAAATGTTTCTGAGCATTATGACAGGTACCCTAAGGAGGTGCAATAGAAATAGAAGATATGGTCCCTGACATGAAGGAACTTTCAGTAGTACCAATTATCTATGCCATATAAATGGATTAAAATAGACTTTCCAAAGAGATAGATAAATTATTGCAAATTAAAACACTTCAAATAATATACGTATGCTAAGGTGATTCAGTGGGCGATCTGAGTGGGGGAGGCAATCAGAATGTTTCGAATCATGTATTAAAGAATCAAAAAAACATGGATTAATGAGCTAGGGAAGGAGTTTTTCAGAGGGTAGAAGGCTTACCTAAAAACATGGAGGAGAAAGAAATCCTGAAGCAATGTGGGTGGAACTAGAATCCAAAAGACTATGAAGCAGGCTATTGGTCTGATTTGCTTTTGTATATTTGTTTGTTTTACAATATCACCTACTAACTTCTTATCTGGCTGGTGTAGTCTAGAGTAGAATCCATCAAGCTTTTTGCTTTTCGTTGACCACTTTCATGAGGAGAAATACCTTCAAACAAACAATGCCTATCTATCCCAATTCCTACCACCACTATCCATTAAAAACACAAAATTAATGGCAAAAAAAAGACACTGCTGTTATTAAAGTCCTTCTGTCCTCAATAAAATGTCATAAATAAGTTTCCTCTGTACTCAAAAAAGGAATTGTTTTATCATTAGCATTAATGTAATAGAAACCATACTGTGTACTGCTACAGGGACTATCATAGTCCTCTGTCCTCCCAGGACCACACCTATAGAATGGGAACCCTAAAATAAGAATAAAGAAACATGAATTCCCTTTTACACATACCAAAACCTCACTGTATGGTATTGATTGCCATTATAGCAGTAGTAAAAAAAGTAATGGTGGTAGTTGCAATTTATACTGACTACATTTACCAGAAGCACTTTATTCATGTTATTTAATCCTAACCACTAATAATCATTATTATTCCCATTTTATAGGAAAAAAATATTGAAGCTCAAATAAGCAACTTGCCCAAGGACACACAACAGGTGGGTGGTTTGGTGGGGTGAATACAGGTCCCGCAAAGGCAAAACACAGGCTTTTAGACAAGCCACTTGACTGCCTCTGATGTGCATGTGCCTACCCCATAAACGCTGGCCCTTCATTTCTAACTGAAAATAATACCTGTTCTCTTACCTGCCTCTTAAAGATATAATAAGGATTAATTTGATATCTGTCAAGTGCTTTGACCTCTCCATAAAAACACCCCTATGATTACAACTCCTTAATTTCCATTTCCTCTTATGCCACACCTTCAATTACAGTATCTCATAGGTATGCAATCTTGGAACCAATTGACTTTGCTTTCTCTCATACCACATTCAGGCTGTAATCAGTTGCTATTTTATCACAGAAACATCATCCCTAAAATTCACTCATTTTATTCTAATTTTTGACGCTTAAACCATCATTAGTCTCAGTTAGTATAATCTCCATAGAGTACTGCTATTTTATCTCGTGAAGAGGAAATTTTAATGGAAATTGGGTCCTAATACCCATCAGGGGGGAAAGGAAAAAAGTTCATGTGTTAATCAAGAAACAAATAATCTCACTCAAATATGCACATTCTTAAGTTGCTTAAGCTTTGAGATCTGCCTTAAGTCTCAATTCCACTGAGTACTTAGAGGTTCTCTATATTTTATCTTTGCAATTTCACCTTTAACAATTTCTTAAAACAGTAGAATTTTGGAGCTAAAAGGGAACTTAAAGATAACTTAAAGCAAACCCCATTTAAGAAATGAGAAAACTGGGGTGCTTGGGTGGCTCAGTCGTTAAGCATCTGCCTTTGGCTCAGGTCATGATCCCAGGGCCCTGGGATCGAGCCCCACGTCCGGGCTCCCTGCTCGGCGGGAAGCCTGCTTCTCCCTCTCCCACTCCCCCTGCTTGTGTTCCCTCTCTCGCTGTATCTATTTCTGTCAAATGAATAAATAAAATCTTTAAAAAAAAAAAAGGAATGAGAAAACTAAGAATCACAGATAACTTACCCAAGGCCCTTCAGCTAAAATGTGAAAGAGCTAGAAATAAACCCAGGAATTCTTATTTCAGATATATATATTTCTAATCTACATAGCCTTCCATCTATTCCATGGCTTTAAATTTACTTTATGTTAATGAATTCCAATTTTTTTCTAGTCCTACCTTCTCTCCCAGGTTCCGTGCCCATATTTTGAATTAGCTCATGGAATTCTTGGAGGACTTTATTATTGAAAACTAATTTTAGACTGTCCACACTGAAACCTATATATCTAGATCCACTCATTATTCTTGCATTTCTCAATCCCATGAAAGGAAGTGGGAATAATGGATCTAGATGGGTTCCAGACGGAAGAAGACAAAAGAGATGGTTTAAGTCAGTGCTACCTCCACCTAGAACATTACTCTCTTGGGTTCCATTTGCCTACTTATTTCCAAAATTGAGGAGGAGACCCCACAAATCAGTTTAGCAAATAGTCCTAGATGAATAGAGTCACTTGGCCTGTCAGAAGTTAAAATGTGAGTACACTTGTGGTTGATGAGCACAGGCTGTTGTATGGAAGTGCTGAATCACTATATTGTATACCTAAAACTAATATTATACCATATCTTAACTAACTGGAATTTAAATAAAAACTTAAAAAAAAAAACCTTAAAATGTGGCTCTGATGGATTACATATGGTCCAACCAGTTTAAATAAATTTGAGAGCAAGCCTCAACTAATTATGTGTATAGAACCTTTCTCTAGGGCGCCTGGGTGACTCAGTTGGTTAAGCGACTGCCTTCAGCTCGGGTCATGATCCCAGGGTCCTGGGATGGAGCCCCGCATCGGGCTCCCTGCTCTGCGGGGAGCCTGCTTCTCCCTCTCCCACTCCCCCTGCTTGTGTTCCCTCTCTCGCTGTGTCTCTCTCTGTCAAATAAATAAATAAAATCTTTAAAAAAAAAAAAAAAAAACCTTTCTCTAAAAAAAAGTCTTCTATGCTTGAAATAAACAAATGAAAAAAATTTTAAAAATGAAAAAATAAAAAAATGTCTTTTATGCTTATGCATCTTGACAAACTGCAATAGTAACAGGCTATTGGAATATTTGTGCATCTAGGTCGACAACTAATTTTTCCTCCACTGGAAATGCTCTAGTATGACAATAATTCCACAGTGGGCAAATAAATGGGAACAAACTTCACTCCAAAATGTCAAACATCTAGAGCTGTGTATCTCTTAAACACTAAATTCTTGGTAGAAACAAGGCTTATATAGCACATATGTAGGAAGACTCTAAGAGGGAGTAGATAGAGATTCAGTTTTGGAGCTAATAAAGATTCTATAAATAGTAGCTATACACATAAGTGACGCTACATCATATAAAGTGTGCAGAAATCTAGTCTTAGAAGACATAAGAATTCATCACAGGAGCCAGAAAAGATTTGCATCAAATAGGTTAAACTCTGCAATGCAGTCCAGCCTTTTGGATTAGTAGGTGGGCTGGATTAATTACTCTAGTTTGCTTTATTCACAATGGCCAAGATATGGAAACAATCTAAATGTCCATGGACAGATGAACTGATAAAGAAAATATCATATATATTTATTAAAATACATATATAATGCAATACTATTCAGCCTTAAAGAAGAAAATTCTGCAATATGCAGTAACATGGGTGAACCTTGAGGACATTATGCTAAGTGAAATAAGCCAATCACAGAAAAACAAATACTGCATGATCCACTTATATGAGGTATCTAAAACAGTCCAAATTCATAGAATCAAAGAATGGAATAATGGCTGCCAGGGACTGGGGAGGTGGGGAGTAAGGAGTTACTAATTAATGAGCATAAAGTTTCAGTTATGCAAGATGAATAAGCTATAAAGATCTGCTGTACCACACTGCACCTACAATACGGTATTGTACGCTTAAAAAATTAAGAGGGTAAGTCTCATGTTAAGTATTCTTACCACAATTTTTTTTTAAGAGGGAAGGGAGTGGTTTGATACTAAACTTTACTCACTGTCACTAATTTTGGGAATCCATAGTATAGATTTGTCCAAAGTGAAATTCAACAAGAAATAAAAAAGAAAGAATGGGTTCTGAAAGCAGATAGGGATGTGTCCTCTTCTTGGACTAAAGGGGAAAAAATGCAATATTTCCAGGCAAAAATAAGGTATTTTGCATCTTATGCCTAGAACACTGACTCTAGGAATCTGATTTGTGCAATGGTAGAACAAAAGAGTAAGCTGATCTATAACACACACACATACCTAATTCATTAACAATTGGAGAGCTTTTGAGTAACAGAAACTTCTATAGAAACAGTTTGAAAACCAGGTTTATAAAGTTTTATTTATTTTTTCTTGATGTTAAGGTAAGAATAGTGATAAGAGAAGAAAGCTCAGATCCAGCAGAATCCCAGAACTGAGAGGATAGAAGAGAAATGGGTCCCACCAGTTGGTCTCTTAAAAAAATCCAGATGAGAGGAGTCAAGAAAGGCCAAATGGAAGTAGAAAGAGTGGGGTCTTGCTTCTGAAGGAAATGAATTTGCAGAAAGAGATGTGTGTGTTACCTCAAAGCAGTAAAGGACCACAGAATTCCAAAGCAAAATAAAAACCAGGAGAATCACCTTACAAAGACTGTGTAGTGCTCACTGGATCCCTGAGAATGCATGTGGGAAGAACCGATAGCAATAGTTCCTACTCTAAAGTCTTTGGATGAAAATTTTAGCATCTGGATAACACCAGTGTGTTTGGAGGTAGGGATAGGGTCCTGTGGTGAGAGTGGGGACCATCACAAGATAAAGGAATATCTGAGCTGGATGCATTAGCATCAGATACAGTTCAGAAATGGAAGGTTAACCTTAGAATGTTGAAGATTTTGCTTGAACAGCAGAAAAAAAAAATCAAGAGATAAACAATGTTAGGAATATGAAAAATGCAAAATAAGACAAATAGTAAAAAGAATAAAATCTACAATACTTTTGATTCCCTACACATTTAAAACTTTTCTCTGGCTTTTACCATGAAACCATGTTTAACATTTGCAAAGACTTAATAAAGGTTAAGTATAAACAATCTGAGGACAAGTGGATAACCATTCTAAACTCTTCATCAAACTAAAGAAAGCTCAAGTGCTTGCCAAAAGCAGATTTTCTGTGCTCTCCACCCAGATTCTTCATAAACATATGTAACAGGTATCAGAGGAGTTACAAATAGATGATGATAGCAATAAAACACCATTATACACTGTCAACATTTTACTATCTATCTCCTGTATACTTGGGTGTATTCCCATTTGCTTGATTCTAAGAATAATGAGGTGAAAAAATGATGACAGAGGTAATAATTAATGGACAAAATAGCATAGATGAGTATACTAAGTTTCCTGATAAATCTCTAGCCATACATACACTTAAAAGCAAGCAAAAGAAGAATAAAAATGATTTCTGGAAAGAAAAAATTAAATAGTAACATGATATTATTTATATTACAGGGAAATATAAAGAGAAAATTGAATAGATACTTGTGTGGGGAAAAGGAATCGAGATTTGTAAAGGAAATGGAAAATTTTATCAAATCTGGTTTGACTCACTGTACGTGATACTTAGGAACCATAAGCCTTTTATGTTCCAAACTATCCCAATTTCAAGAATCCTTATTTATTATTTTAATGTTTGTTAAATATACCAATAAATATATATTAAATTTATATAATTTCTATGTCTCACAAAAATAAATTCTGAAACCAAAGATATATACTTCTAAATCCAAAATCAGGATATATGACTTACCCCCCCAAAAACCCTCATTTTTGGTTCAGAAAACAGCTTTTCCAAACATAAGGGAAAAGGAGTTTTAAAACACTTCAGTGATACTCCATAAAATAACTCTTTAGAGTTATTTTATATGGTAGTGGATGCTGTGAGCCCCGCCCCTTTTCAGGCTGGTGCTCCTATCTCCCTCCATCCACTGCTGTGAGTGTTGGTTGATAATACCTCACAATTGCCCCCAGTTCCTGGAGAATCACCAAAGGGCACTGCCTCACCAGAGAGGTTATGCCCTCTAACATCACCACTCTTGAAACCTTGGCCAGTGACTAATACACAAATAAAAAAAGCCTCCTACTTACCTCTTTTGTGCAGTTCTTACCCAAGAATGAAGCCAGTCTCCAGCTGAGACATATTCCTCCTTAGCTTTATCCCCTGCTCTACCCAGAATCCCTCCCTCTCCTTCTCCTGAGAGCACACCCTCTATTAATCACTTGAAAGAGAATCCCCGTCATAGGCTTTGTCTCTAAAACACACAATGTAGAATAAGTGACTTTTTAGAAAACACAAATATCTACATGTAAATCATGAGCCTTTTTATCCACCATTGCCTAGGTAAACCTAAGCTTTCCTTGTACTCCCAAGAAAACTTTAACCACATTGTATATAAAATGCTTCCAGGTTCAAAATGAGGACAGCTATATATGTCTAACAAACCTCTTCAAGTTTTTGGCATTAAAAAAAAATGACAATGGCCTCTGCAGCAGAAATGTGTTCTCTTAAAAATAAAAGACATATCCTTTTACTTCTTTCTACTAATCATGTGTACCTAAAGGAGCAAACATATTCTACATCATCTCACTTCTCAATCCTCAAGCTCTTGCATATTTTCTGTAGTTACTTCATGTAAGAAAAATCAACACAATCAGTATCTTCCTCCATGGCTGCCTCCTCTATCCCTCAGAACAGGTAAAGTTTAATGTGTGCTCTCATTCAACAAATTCCAAACCTGTAGTAACTTTTTGAGGTACAATTTACATACTAGAAAAATACACAAATCATAATTGTACTGCTTCATGAATTTTGACAGTTATAACCACCCATGTATGACCATTAGGCCAATCAAGATATAGAATATTTCCATCACCCCAAAAAGTTCCCTCCTTTTCCTTTCCATTTAATCTCTACCCCCTCACTTAGAGACAATCACTGTTCTGATTTCTTTCACCATATGTTAGCTGTTCTTTTTCTCCTCTTTGGAACAGCTTTATTGAAATATATAAAGTTCACCCCTTATAAGTGTACAATTCAATGATTTTTAGTACATTTACAGATTTGTGTCATCATCACCACGATCCAGTTCATTTCCAATAACTCAAAAGGTTCCCTAATGCCCATTTTTACTTCCCACTCCCCAGCGCCATGCAATCACTGATTTGCTTTCTGTAATCATAGATTTGCCTGTCTGGAAATTTAATATATGTGTAATTATACAATATGTAGTCTTCTGCATCTAGCTTCTTTCACTTAGCATAATGCTTTACCTGTTTAGCGTATATCAGATCTTCTTTTTTGAATAGTATTAATATTCTATATTCCATTGTATTGATATGCCACACTTTATCTGCTTACCAGTTGATGGACATTTAGATTGCTTCCTGTATGTTTTGTCTGTTATAACTTCATGTAAATTTAAATCTGTGTGGTATTTTGTGTCTGCTTTCTTTCATTCAACATAAAATTGAGATTCATCCATGTTGTTCTGTTGCAGTAATTTGCTCCTTTCTATTGCTGACTAGTAATATATTGTATGACTATATCACAATTTACTCATTGTTCTGTTAATGAACAGTTGAGCTGCTGTATGTTTTTGTCTTTTATGAATAAAGCAACTATAAATATGGTGTGTTTTTGTTTTTATTTTTGTTTTTCTATCTGTAGTTCTCTTGAGTAGATTATCTAGGATGAGATTTTTGAACCACATTAGGTTTATCATTAATTTAAAAAAAAAACTACCAAATTCTTATACCATGTTTCCAAATTCTTATACCATGTTACACACTCACCAACAATAGGAGAACTTCAGTTTTCCACATTCTCACCCACATTTGCTAGTGTCAATCTTTTTAATTTGACTTTTTAAAGATTTTACTTATTTGAGAGAGAGCACAAGGTGGGTGGGGGCAGAGGGAGAAGAGAACCCCAAGAAGACTCGACACTGAGTGCGGAGCACAACCTAGGGCTCAATCTAATGACCCCCAAGATTATAACCAGAGCTGAAACCAAGAGTCGGCCACTTAACTGACTGTGCCACCCAGGTACCCCCAATCTTTTTAATTTTTTTAAGTTGTCTGGGTATGGAAAAGTATTACATTGTGGGTTTTATTTGCATTTCCATAATGATGTTGAGCACTTCTTCATATGCTTATTGGCCATTCATTTCTTAGTGTTGAAGTATTCTAGTCTGTTCATTTTTTATTGAGTTGTCTTTATTATCGATTTATAAGAATTCTTTTTTTATTAAGGTATAATTGGCATACATTATGTTAGCTTCAGGTGTATAACATAATGATTCAATATTTGCATATGTTAAAAAAACAAAAAAATTTGTATATGCAGTATTGCAAAATGATCACCACAGTAAGTTTACTTTTTTTTTTTTTTTTTTTTAGATTTTATTTATTAGAGAGAGAGAGATGGAGCAGGGGAAGGGGCAGAGGGAGAGGGAGAAGCAGACTCCTGGCTGAGCAGGGAGCCCAGTGTAGGGCTCAATCCCAGGACCCTGGGATCATGATCTGAGCCAAATGCAGATGCTTAACTGACTGAGCCACCCAGCTGCCCCCGCAGTCAGTTTACTTAACATCCACCATCACACATAGTTACAGAAGTTTTGGGGTTTTTTTTCTTCTCATGAGAACTTTCAAGATTTATTCTCTTAGCAACATTTAAATATACAATACAGTATTATTAACTATAAGGAACTATTTATATATCCTAGAATATCTTGAAAGATATACATGTTGCAAATATTTTTTCTAAGTTTGTAGCCTTTTATTTTCTTAACAATACCTTATGAAGAGAGAAAAAAAAAATTTTCCCCCAAGGGATTTTTTTTTAATTTATATTTATTTTTTGGTGTTAAGAGTTGACAAACAGCAGTAGACTATTTTGTTTTTTGTTTTTGTTTTTTTTAATTAACAATGTATTATTTGTTTCAGGGGTACAGGTCTGTGATTCATCAGTTTTACACAATTCAGAGTGCTCACCATAGCACATACCCTCCCCAGTCAATGTCCATCAACCAGCCACCACATCCCTCCCACCCCCCTCCATTCCAGCAACCCTCAGTTTGTTTCCTGAGATTAAGAATCTCTTATGGTTTGTCTTCCTCTCTGGTTTCATCTTGTTTCATTTTTCCCTTCCTTCCCCTATGATCCTGTCTTGTTTCTCAAATTCCTCATATCAGTGAGATATGATAATTATCTTCCTCTGATTGACTTATTTCGCTTAGCATAATACCCTCTAGTTCCATCAATGTTATGGCAAATGGCTAGATTTTGGGGTTTTTTGATGGCTGCATAATATTGATGAGAGAAAATTTTTAATTATTACAGAGTCCAATTCACCTGTATTTTCCCCTTTTGTGGCTGGGTTTTGGGTGTGTGTGTGTCTTGCTAAGAAATCTTCAAATAGGGGTACCAGGGTGGCTCAGTTTGTAAGGCATGTGACTCTTGATCTCTGGGTTGTAAGTTCAAGCCCCATATTGGGCCTAGAGTTTACTTTAAAAAAAAATTGGGGTGCCTGGGTGGCTCAGTCGGTTAAGCGTCTGCCTTCGGCACAGGTCATGATCCCAGGGTCCTGGGATTGAGCCCGGCATCTGAGCAGGGAGCCAGCTTCTCCCTCTTCTCCCCACTCATGATCTCTGTCACTATCTCTGTCTTTCTCAAATAATAAAATCTTTAAAAAATTTAATAAAATTCTAAAAAAAAATCTTCAAATAGCCAAAACCACAATGATATTCTCCTATATTATTTTTCTAGAAACTTTGTTTTAGCTCTCAAATTTAAATCTATGATACATCTTGAATTAATTTTTATGGTGTAAGATGGGAGTAGAGGTTCATTTTCTAGTGGTTTTAGAACCATTTGTTGAAGATGATTCTCTCATTGAGGTGCTTTTGATGCATTTGTCCAATATCAATTGACAATATATGTGTTCAACTTTTATTCAATTAATCTACTTGCTGATTCCTATGCCAATAACACACCTATCTTCATTACTTTAGCTTTAATAAGTCTTAAATCAAGTGGTTTATGTAAGTTCTTCAAGATTGGGTGAGGGGAAGCGTGGCTGGCTCAGTAGGTTAAGCATCTACCTTCGGCTCAGATCATGATCCCAGGGTCCTGGGATCGAGTCCTGCATTGGGCCCCTGCTCAGCTGGGAGCCTGCTTCTCCCTCTGCCTGCCACTCCCCCTGCTTGTGCTTGCGTGCTCTGACAAATAAATAAATAAAATCTTAAAAAAAAAAAGAACTTCTTTAAAAAAAAGATTGGGGGAGAAGGGCTATTCTATGTTCTTTGCATTTCTGTATGAATTTTACAATGAATTTGCCAATTTCTACCAAAAAATTTAAAAAAAAACCTATTGGGATTTCGAGTTTTTACTAAATCTACAGAATTTGTAAAAAAAATTGATATCTTAATACTAAATTCCAATCTATAAACATGGCATATCTTTCCATTTATTTGGCTCTTCTTTTGTAGTTACTTTCATATGACTTGTCTCTAAATAGAATGAGCTTATGAAAAAGAGCTACTTTTATTACTAACAATGAACTAAATTGATTCTTTAAGAGGGCATACTTGGTTTTGTTTGAGAAATGCTCACAGTAATTTGAAAAAAGATCATAAAATTTTAAAATTGAAAGGAAAACTTAGAGATCATTTGATCCAATATTTTCATGGGAACTAGAAGCCTTTAAATCAAGATATAAAATATGGTTATAGTTATATTGGAATTGGTTTTCCTCATTTGTCCTCAATAGTAAAATGAAGAATACCTGGAAACTACTCTTCCTGTGATAGAAGGAGTGGCTTTGAAGGGTAAGAGTACAACCAAGAGTATGCTAACTTTTGTTTTCAGTTTCCAGGTTATATTAATTAGATAAGCCTTAGATATTCAAAAATCATTGGCAGAATTTAGATCATTTTATGACAAAATCTTTGATTTCTCTATTAATGTGTTTTATATATGTCTACTTTTAATGCTTATGATTATAAATATAGGTGGAAGGTAAAGATAAAAAAGATTTCTCGGATCATGTTTAAGCTGATAACCCGTAGACTCTATTCAGTAGTCACATATGTTAAGAAGAAAAGCATATAGAGGATGGAATACTTAAAAATACAATAACATAGGGATCCTGAAGTATGAGGGTCAGGTGATCAGGGGTCACCATTCTTTTTGAAAGAGCACTGCTTTGCAGGCCATGCTCAACTTTGCTGTTATAGCATGAAAGTATCAACAGATAATACACAAATGAATGAATATTGTTGTATTCCAGTAAAACCTTACAAAAATAGGCAGTGGGCCAGATTCAACCCATAGACAGTAAATTTGCCAAACTTTAATCTGGATTCTCATCCTTTATGATATGATGTCCATCACATATACATGTTATATATATATATCATCATACATGAATACACATACTCAGAGAAACTACTATAATGAGTATTTCAGGAACTGTTCTGAAAGTGAGAGAATAAGCTAAATAATGGAAAATTTCCCCTTAATCCTTTTTTTCTGTTATATGATACTGATGAAGTCATTTAAACCATATCAAAGATATTATATTTGTTATCTGTAGAGATACTTTATTATCTTCCAAACAAGTAGATAACAATACCTTATACTCATTGTTTTTATGCTTATAAATCAGATACTTTATAAATATTCATAGAAGCAGACTATTCCCTACAGAATTATCTCCAAAACAATAATTATGCAAATTACTGACTGTCCAAAGCACTTAATTTCTTAGCAATATGCAATCTGAGTTAGCCTAAAGACAAGTTAATAAACAGTCTTCAAAATAAATGATAGAAGTGCCTTGTATCTATAATCAGTGATAAAGTTTAGGAAACAGAATGAACAATCTTAGAGGCAATTTTTAATTTGATAAACACATACTAAAGCTCTTACTTCCATAAAATATAAGATATTATAAACACTGCACATAAATTCAGCATATCGCAAATGCTGTAATGTAATAATATCTCTTTCAACTACAGCAAAAAAAGTAATTTTCTACCAGATTTTTCTGAAAGAGTTTTGTTTACCTATTTATGCATTTAACTCCACTAAGATCTTAACCCAACTAGAATGTTAAAACATTCACTCGTGTGCTTCTTTTTTTAAGAAAGTAAAACATTTCATCTTTCCATACCAAATTTCTTTTCTTTTATAGGTGCCCTAGAAGGCTTTGAATTTTATAGGGCAACCAGTTATAAAGCCAATGCCATTATCATCATAACAGAAATAATAGTTTGCAAATAATGAAAAGGACTGATTTAGAAAGCCTTGTAATAAACCATACTTGTAGAAATGATGTCAACATCCTTATTCTACCAAGTTTGTTACAGAGACATTATAATCATTATTAATAACATTGATTTGGCTTTCTTCTCTTTAAGTTGCAGTGAAAACAACGTAGCAGAGCTTAATGGGTAGCTCAACATTCTACTCAATCACTCTACTCAACACTATAGGTATCCAATGGGCTGAATACATCCCCTTTCCCAGGTAGCTTACGATCTAATTGGCAAGGCAAAGTATACAAGAAAAAATGAATAATGGAAACATTTTAAACAAAAGTTCAAAACAACAGAAACTATCATAGGGAGTCCATCATTAATTTAAAAACAAAGAGAAACACAGTTGGTTATGTAGTTTAGGAAAAATCCTCTAATGGTGAAAGCTTATTTGTGTAACTGAATTCCTGAGTTTCTTGACTATAAAGCAACTTTTTATTGAGAGACATCCCTTAAAAAAAAACAAAAACCTAAGTTTATAAAAAAGGAAAAAGTAACCATATACCAAAATAAAGTAAAATGGAGAACAAATTGAGGCATATATTAATAAAACAGTCCTATAATTAGTCACAATTAGTCAAAGAAAATTTAAACATCTATTAAGATAAGACTGGTTAAAAAAAAATTCCTATCTTCAAGGAGCTTATATTCTGGTGTGAGAATAGGGATAATAAATATATAAATGAAATTATTTTAGTTACTTATAAGGACTATGAAGACAATAACATAACATGGATAGAAAATAACTTTGGCAGTGGGAGAAGAGGGGAAGATATTTTAGCTAGAGGTGGTCAGGGAAGGCCTCTTTGAGAAGGCATTTGGACCAAGATTTCAAAGATCAAAAATGTGGCAGCCATGCACATTATCTGGAGAAAGCTTTCCAAGAAAAAGGGAATAAAAACAGCAAATGCAAAAGCTTCTAGGCATATTAATGTAGGAGATACAAAGAAAGGGAGATAGTGTTGATTAGTGTTAGTAATCTCTTCCTACTAGATCATTTTTTTTCCTTGTTCACCATACATTCAAGAATTCTTTAATAGAAATTTTTTTTTTAATTATGGAAGTATCTTTACAAAAAATTTATCAATAATTGTATTTTTTACTGATCACGTTTTGAAATGCCCTAAAAAAGACTACTGCTATAATTACTTAGATGTGCCTTTGGAAAATAGCCTTTTTATGAATTAGCTGGTAAGACCACATGTTTCTGGAATAAAACATTGGTCATCTAAAAGTGTTTGTTCTCGGGTGCCTGGGTGGCTCAGATGGTTGAGCGTCTGCCTTTGGCTCGGGTCATGATCTCGGGGTCCTGGGATCGAGTCCTGCATCGGGTTCCCTGCTCAGTGCAGAGCCTGCTTCTCCCCTCTCCCTCTGCCATTCCCTCTGCTTGTGCTCTTCTATCTCTCTGTCAAATAAATAAATAAAAATTTTTAAAAAATAAAATAAAATAAAATAAAAAATAAAAGTGTTTGTTCTCTAGTATCTAGGAAAATTTAAAAAATAAAAAGTGGGTTAGAATTTTAAATAAACTTAAAAAAAACTGATCCAGATCACAGAATTGTCACAAAGGGGCATTAAAACAGTTATTATAACTGTATTCCATATGTTCAAAGAGTTAAGTAGAGATATAAATAAAGGTCCAAATCAAACTTCTAGAGATGAAATTTATAATATCTAAGGTGAAAAATATACTGGATGGGATTAGTAACAGATTAAACACTGAAGAAGAAAAATTTAGTAAACTTGAAGACATAGCAAAAGAACTTTCCAACATGAAACACAGAAAAAGAATATTTAAAAAAGAATCATCAGTAAGCTATGGAATAACTTCAAGCTAACCTATATTTTTGTAATTGACTCCTTTGAGGTAGTAAACTAGGCCAGTAATAGGGACTACCTCATTTGTTTTCTGTCACTCCAGGATTACTGTCCCTTGTTGCCTGATGTCCACTATCTTTAAAAGCAGTGTTACCTAAATTTGGTCTTTTTTGTTTTGGTTGTTTCAGATGGGAAGGTAAATCTGGTTCTTCTTTCTCCATCTTAGTAAGAAATTTTTTTAAAACCTTTTTAATAAAATAATCCATTGACTTCTTGTAAGTGGGAAAGTGATGGGTGAAGCCACCATAGACACAGAGTTTGATTGCTACCTCTTTACTAATAATACTGCCCATGAAACAGTTACATTTCTCTGCTGGAGAAGAGCAAACAAAATCTGCATCATGCCCAAGTAGAAAGCAGGAACATCGGGGAAATGCTAGAAAATATTTGAGGCACGAAGAAATAAGACAAAGGAAACCAGGCTAGAAATAACTGATGAGGTCTTCCCACGTTTCTCAGAAGTTTAAGATTTCCCACACAGGACAATCCCATTCTCATTAGGATAAAACTGGTCATCACCTAGTGCATACTCCAGATTTTGTTTCTTCTTGGTCTTTACAAGGATTGCCACCCTGCTAACATTAATGAAAACTCCAGCTCCAGGAGTTCCTTGCAGCCAAACACTTCAAAGATGGCTCCATCTGATAGGTTTCATTATAGGAAGTAATGATTGTAGATTTGCATTACTACAAAAAAATATTTGAATAAATAATGGATTGCTCATTATCAAACCCTGCAAGTGTGACTCCCATTCCCAATGTCCAGAAGTACTTGATGAATACTCTGCCTCCAAACTCTGGCTTACAAAAGACTCATACTTACAAAAGACTAATAATATTTCCCCCCAGGGTAAGTTTTCTTTCACTAAATTTAAATCTCTAGATTAGTTCTTTCACCTGAGAGATATTTCTAGTTTAGGAGGCTTTTCTTACTTTCTCTTGGCACAGAAGAAAACAGCCACATGCTTGGTGGCTGGAATTAACCCTGTTGACTCTGACCCTTGTTGTTTGCTAATATTAAGAGCTAACAACAAGAAGCCAAATCTCCCACTGATGGTGTGCAATGATATGAAATTTTATACAGTGAAGTCTTATATGGAAAGAAAACAGAGTAATGGGGGCAAAGAAAAAGTTTTCAAATCCCAGTTTTGCTTTTTTTTTTTTTTTTAAGATTTTTTTTATTTATTTGAGAGAGAGAGTGAGAGAGAGAGAGAGCACAAGAGGGGGGAGCGGGAGCGGGAGAGGGAGAAGCAGACTCCCTGCCAAGCAGGGAGCCCGATGCGGGACTCGATCCAGGGACTCCAGGATCATGACCCGAGCCGAAGGCAGTCGCTTAACCAACTGAGCCACCCAGGCGCCCTCCCAGTTTTGCTTTTACCAGCTCTCTGAGGCCTTGAGAAAGTCATCTACCTTCCTGAATCTCAGATTCCCTATCAAGTCACTCTCAGTTTTCTCACCTACACATTTGTGATGCTTTTATCTGCCTCCTAGGTTATTTGGAGGATTATATAAGATGTGCAAGGAACTTGGTATATAACCACACTCAGGAAGTGAAAATGGTCATCTTCTCCATCACAGTCATCGTTATAAGTATCAGTACCATTAACATCATCATCATCATCCTTATAGGTTAAGTCAGACAGACTAGTTTTCCAGCAGAAAAGCAGAAAAAAAAAAAAAATCATGGGATAATAGTAGCCATTTGGAAAGACCACTAAATTCATATTTAGGAAAGTAATTTCAATATTAGCTTTATAAATAAATAAACATATATTAACTTTAAAATTTAGGTCAAATGTTAGAAAAAATTATAGAGTTGTAGGAACATTTGCATATTTTTAAAAATAGTAAAACTGGTTTATTTGGAAACATTTAATCCCCAAGTAGGTTTACAGATTCAATGCAACACCTGTCAAAATTATAGCTTTCTTTTTCTGCAGAAATGGACAAGCTGATCCTAAAAACTATATAAAAGTACAAGTCACTCAATATAGCCAAAAATAAAAATGTTGAAAAAGAAGTACAAAGTTGGAGGACTCATACTTGCTGATTTCAAAAACTATTATAAAACCATAGTAACCAAGACTGTGTAATATTGGAATAAAGATCAGTGGAATAGAATTAAGAGTTCAGAAATAAAACACTATATCTATGGTCAATTGATTTTCAAGAAGGATGGCAGAACTGTTCAATGGGAAAAGGATAGTCTTTTCAACAAATGGCGGTGGGACAACTGGTAACCACATACAAAAGAGTGAACTTGGATGCCTACTTCATACTATATGAAAAAAGAGAAACCTCAAATGAATCAAATCCTAACATAAGAGCTAAAACCGCAAAACTCTTGATAAAACATAGGAATAAATCTTCACAAGTTAGGCAATCTTTCAAGTTAAGTGAAAGTTTGCTAGACATTACCAAAAGCATACACAATCCAAGAAAAAACAGATAATCCAGATTCATTTTAAAATAAAAAAAATGAGGGTCGTCTGGGTGGCTCAGTCAGTTAAGCATCTGACTCTTGATTTCAGCTCAGGTCATGATCTCAAGGTTGTGAGATCAAGCCCTGCGTCAGGGTCTGCACTGGCTTTGGAGCCTGCTTGAGATTCTCTCTCTCCCTTTCCCACTCCCCTCTCTCCCTCTCTAAAAAAAATAATAATAAAATAAAATAATGAATTTAAAAACTTAAAATTTTAATAAAAATTTAAATAGACTTGTGTGTCAAAAGTCATTATAAGAAAATAAAACAAAACAAAAACTTAACAATGGGAGAAAATATCTGCAAATCTTATACCTAATAAGGGTCTAGTTTCCAGAATCTATAAATAACTCCTACAACTAAATGATAAAAAAAAAAACCCAATTCAAAAATGGCCAAAGGATTTAAACAGATATTTCCACAAAGAAGATATATGAATGGCAAATAAGCACATGAAAAGATGCTCAACATCACTATCATTCATCATCAAGGAAGTGCAATTCAAAACCACAATGATATATCACGTTACACATGCTAGAATGGCTATAATTCACAAAATGGAAAATAATGAGTGTTGGCAGATTTGAAGAATTCGAACCTTCAAATATTGCTGGTGGGAATGTAAAATGATGCAGCCAATGTGGAAACCAGTTGGCAGTTCCTCAAAAATTTAAACATAGTGTTATTATAAGACCTAGCAATTCCACTCTTAGGTATATACCCAGTAGAAAACATATGTCCACACAAAAACTTGTATTAGAGGCACCTGGGTGACTCAGTCAGTTGAGCATCCAACTGGTCATTTCAGCTCAGGTCACCGACTCAGGGTTGTGAGATTGAGCCCTGTATCAGGCTCCATGCTGGGTGTGGAGCCTGCTTAGGATTCTCTCTCTCCCTCTCCCTTGGCCAATCCCACCCCCCGCACTTGAGCTCTCTCTCAATCTAAAAAAAAAAAAAAAAAAGAGAGAGAGAGAGAGACTTGTATACAAATGTTCATTATTTAAGCTGCATTATTATAAAATGCTGCATTATTTTTTTTAAAGATTTTATTTACTTATTTGAGAGAGAGAGAATGAGAGACAGAGAGCACGAGAGGGAAGAGGGTCAGAGGGAGAAGCAGACCCTCAGCTGAGCAGGGAGCCCGATGTGGGACTTGATCCCGGGACTGCAGGATCATGACCTGAGCCGAAGGCAGTTGCTTAGCCAACTGAGCCACCCAGGTGCCCTGAAATGCTGCATTATTCTTAATAGCAAGAAGCAGAAATAATTCAAATGTCCATCAACTGATAAACAAAATGTGGTATATCACACAATGGAGTATTACTTAGGCACAAAAAAGACTAAAGTACTAATACATGCCAAAACATGGATGAACCTCAAAGCATTGTTAACACGAATGAAAGCAAACATATTATATGATTCCATTTATATGAAACGTCCAGGAAAGGTAAATCCATAGAGACAGAAAGTAGATTAGTAGTTGCTGGGGGCTAGGGAGTAGGGATATTGGAAAGTAATAATTCATACAAGGTTTCACTTTGGGGTAATGGCAATGTTCTTGAATTAAGTAGTAGTGATGGTAACCTCATGAATTTACTCAAAACCACTTGACTATATACCTTAAGATGGTAAATTTTATGGCATGTGAATTATATCTCATTTTCTTAATATGCCATTTTAAAACTACAAACAAAAGAGTAAACATGTACAGTAGTCCCTCCTTATCCATGGGGGATACATACACATTTCAAGCCCCCCCAGTGGATGCCTGAAACAACTGATAGTATCAAAGCCTATATATACTATGTTTTCCCTGTTTGTGTGTGTGTGTATGTGTGTGTGTGTGTGTGTACATACACCTATGATAAAGTTTAATTTATAAATTAGGCACAGTAAGAGATTAACAACAATAATAAAATAGAACAATTGTAACAATATATCATAACTTTTGTTACTGTGAATATGGTCTCTTTCTCTCTCTCAAAATATCTTAAAAAGATATCTTATTGTACTATACTTACCATTCTTGTGATGATATGTGATGATACAATGTCTATATGATGTGATGAAGTGAGATGAATGACGGAGGCGTTGCGACTTAGCATTAGGCTACTACTGACCTGATGATTCCTCAGAAGGAAGATCATCTGCTTCCCAACCACAGTTGACCTTAGATAACTGAAACCACAGAAAGCAAAACCACAGGCAAGAGGTGGGGGCAGGGGCATCTATTGTATTTATATTATGCACTACTGAGGTTCCTAAATCTCCCATTGTTAAAGAATTTAAAGTAACAAAGTCCAGTATGGCAAATTTCATACAAAGAGGTTTAATATTAAACAGGCAAGAAAATACATTGGGAAACAATTCAGACACACCCAAATCATTCCAAATCAACTAACAAGATGCCTGTTCTGACAGTGGCAATTGAGATTGAAGCCATTTTCTACAAATACATTTACTCTCACATTTAAATTAAATTCATAGATGTGTTTCTAAAAATAAAAGCATCTGCCATCCAGAAATACACCCACATTGAATATTTGCTAATCAACATGCAGCCTCCCTGTAACTTAGGCCTATTAGTTTTGGATAATGAGTATGAGCAGGTATCTTCCTTTTCTTTTGTTCCCCTATTTCTCTTTCGTGTGTTTTTATTCTCTAATTCCATTTACAAGTATCAGGAAAAGAACTGATGCCTGTCCCTCCATAAAACCTTCTCTGATGCAACCCACCATTTGATTTTTTTCCATGAGTGTTTCCGTGAGTTTGTTGTTATAACTAGATGGTAATTTCTGGCTGCAAGAACTATATTACACTTTTAAAATTTGCCATAGTACCTAACACAATGCTTGACTCATGGTGTGCACTCCATAATTACTAATATAACAAAAGGTAGCAATGCAGCATCTCAAACCAGTGAAGATGAATTATTCAATAAATGCTATTAGGTAGCCGTCTAGAAAAAAAATAACATTAAAGCTATATCACATATTCTACATCAGGATAAATTCCAAATGAATCAAAGATTTAATTGTAAAAATGAAAGCATAAAAGTATTAGAAGAAACCTGGGAGAAGTGTTTTATAATCCTGGTGTAGAAGAGGCCTATTTAAATATGACACAGAAGCTATAAATCAAAAGATTGATAAATTCTACAACAAAAAAATTTAATAATAATCTTCACAGCAGAAACTACAATAAACAATGGCAAAAGAAAATGACAAGATGGGATAAATACTTGCAACTCATATCACAAACCAAAAAACAGTAAACACCTGCTATTTGATAATAAATGACCCAACCAGAAAAATTGGCAAACAATGTACATAGACAGTTCATGGGAAATGAAACATAAATAACTCCTAAACACATGAATAAGAATTAAAAAATGAAAATTATAACTACACTAAGATACCATTCTTTACCTATCAGATGGGCAAAAATACAAAAGATTAATGATGCTGTTTGGCCAGGTAGTAGGGAAACAGACATTTTTATATGCTGCTAATCAAAGTATAAATTGGCATAACCCCTATGGAGAGTAATTTGGCAATATCTTTCAAAATCATAGAAGTACATACCTTTTAACCCAACTCCACTTCAAGGAATTTTTCTTAAAGACCTAGTTATTTAATAAGTGAAAAGACCTATATATAAGGTTAGTCATTGCAATACAGTTTGTAATAGCAAAACTGGAAACTACCTAAATGTCCACAATAGATGACTGGATATAAAGCACCCCAAAATGGAAATAGTTTATGGCCATAAAGAAAAATAAAAAAGAAGAAGACGACGACAATTTGTTACTTGGGCTATAGAATAATCTCCAAGATACGCATGTGAAAAAGCAAAATTCAAAACTATGTACAGGATAAGCTACCATGTTGTGTAAAGCAGGCTGTACAACAGGAATGTGGGAGAGAATAACACCACTTTGCATTTATCTGCATAAAATATCTGTGTAACAATACACAAAAAACTGGTAATATTTGTTGCCTCTAGGGATGGGAATAGAGATAAAATAATTTCCATGGTATTTTCCTATGTACCTTTTTAAAAAATATTATAAATTGATCATTCATAATGAATATTCAAAAATATCTTTTCATAAATCTTCCACAGCACCTAATGGTGGTGGATTCATAATAGGAAATTAGGAAATACTTACTGACCTGAGCCAAAACAAGGAGTTAGACACTTAACCATCTAAGCCACCCAGGTGACCCACAAAATTGATATTTTAAATTATTAGTATACTTTCTTCAAATTTTTTCTTAGCTCTAGAACAACTTTTTGTTTCACTTTTTAATTAGAAAACCCAAATAATTCACTGAATATGAAAAATGTGAGATGAACGATACAATCCTCTAGACATAAAAAATATCTATTCCATCTAAGTAATGATTTAAAGACCTATTTTTAGGATTACATGATATTTTATAAATTACATAATAAAAAGATGTTAGTGTTTCCTTTCCAACCCACTTCCTACCTTTAGAATATGTTTGTTTCCAAACAAAATGTAAGACCTTATAATTTTTGAGAATCCAATGCAAGCATTATTCTTTACCACCCTAAGTTCCAGGTTATAGATATCCTAAAAATTATACCGACACAATCTGAATAACATCAAAATTTTAATAAGTGGCTTATATCAGTCAATTACAATTTCAGAAAAAAAGCTTAGAGTATTTATCCTCTCAGAAGGCCCTGGTTTAGAGCCAAAATACGTTATCTTGAGAACTGTTAACAGCTCTGTCCCTAATTTATTAATTAATTATAAGAATAGCACAAGCCTAACTTTTAGCCCTCAGTCAACAAAGCTTTGAAATCACAATAGAATCCAGAGATGATCAACTCTAACATGGTCAGGTAATGTAGCTGATGACAAGAGAAGTGATAGGGGAGGTGGTAAAATGAGAGCCCAGGCTCCATACTGAAGGGAGCAGAGGGTACTTTCTCCCAGCCCTTTTTCCAGACCTTCCAGAAAAACCACGAATTTGGATTTGCATGTGAAACTTTGTGATTCTAAAGTATGACAATTTTTCAAAGTTATATATGGTCACATTGTAAACTTTCCTTTATAGGACACCCCTGCCCCGGGTGTTCCACAACCATATGTTGTGGAAAATGATGGACCTGGGAGTCTCATGAGCCAGAGTTTGAATTCACCTCTGCCACTTAGCACCTGTGTGACCTTCGGGTGAGGTACTCTCTACCTCAGTTTCCTTATCTGCAAAATGGATATCTACGGCTTTTGTGAGGATTATAAATAACAAATATAAATGACATTCAAATGACATTCAAAAGTAATTTTAAAGTTGTATTTATTAATATTTTCTTCTAGTAAACTAAATAATAGTGTCCTTTGGAGGAAATTTCCACTTGATCTTCAAATCTGGCTTTAGTGGGGGAAAAAAAAACATTTATTGCAGTTATAAATTACTATGAATGTGATTTACAGAAATCACAGACTGGCAGGATACCAGGTAGTCTGCAGCCACTGTTAAACCCAGGGACAGTGGACTCTGATTGCTTCCAACTATGAACTGTCACCATTAACTTATTTAACCAAAGAATCTTGTATATCTAAGAGGGCCGCTTGTTCTATATGTAGATACACACTTATTACTGAGTGATGAAAAGGAGAGTAAGGTGAAAATAAAGGCAGATGTGAATAATGCAAGAGGCAATATTAGCATTTTGGTTTAGAGTTTGGACTTGGGTTTGAGTTTGAGGTGGAACAATTCTGAGTCCTAGCTTTATCATTTTCTAGCTGTTAAGACTTAGAAAACTTGCTACTTCTAAGCCTTAGCCTTTTTATCTAAAAAAAAAAAAAAAAAGCTGTGATACTATAAGCATATTTCTTCCTCCATAGTAAGAACTCCACAGTGCTAGCTGTTATTTTCCTTATTTCTACTACCACATTCACATAAGATAAAAATATTTTAAGCAACATAACATACTTTTTCTTCCATAAAATAGTTGCAAAATAATATATGTATATATAAAATTTATTTAAATTTTGAACGTTAGTTCATAATCATCAAGATAGCATCCAAAAGAAGGTAACCATACTTGTCAATGACAAATTAAGACTCATTCAGTCATATAAAGTTCTGACAAGGGATTCACCAACACTAGATATATATGTGATTAGATTGAATCACATTTAATAAAAGATAATGTCCTTCCTAAGTCTCTGAAACAAACTAATATTGATGATTTCTTACATTTGAAGAATAATGTATTCAAATTGCTCACACGTTTATCTCATTTGATCCTCAGAATAAGCTCTGTGATATAAACAGAGTAGCTTCAAGAATAAAGAATGGAAGCCAAGAAAGATTATGTGACTTCACCAATGGTGCTTGAATAGGAAATAATGAAGCTGAGGCCAGAATGCGTGTTTCCTCACATGTAATTCAATTCAGAATATTATACCACACTGAACAACTAGGTGTTTCCCCTTTTGTGTTAAAGCCAAGCTGTGACTTTTATATTCCAGATTTATCAAGGTAAACTCTTTTGGCAATGGTTTGCTGATATTTTTTTTTTTTTTAAGATTTTATTTACTTATTTGAGAGAGTGAGAGCATGAGCAGAGAGAGGGGCAGAGGGAGAGGGAGAAGCAGACTCCCTATGGGGCTCAATCCCAGGACCCTGAGATCATGACCTGAGCGGAAGGCAGACATTTAACCTTCTGAGCCACCGAGGCACCCCTGGTTTGTTGACCTTAACTAGTCTTTAAATCACTGTTGCCAGGTACAGAAATACAGACATTGTATTGAGAATCACTGTTCTCTTTGTAAGTATGTACTGAATTCTCCAACCTCACTATGTTTAATGCTTAGCAATTAGGTACCAATGGGGAAGAGAAATAGGAATCCCTCTCTAATGGAATGCCCCTCCCACGTCGAGATTCCAGATGAATTCTTGCCATGGTAACCATTTGGTTTAGCATAGTAATCATTTGTTAAATTATAATATTCAGGAGACTAATGATACTCCAATTTTCTGTTAAAACAATTATTCTAAAAACTGATTAAACCAAACCAGATAAATATTTTAATGTTGTAGCACAGTATCACACAGGGAGATAAATTAATATGGACTGGTTTTCCTTTAGAAAACCCAATGAGGTGCCAAAGAGGAGGTCATTTATATTAGTTGCTATAGCACAAGTCAAATTGGTATTTTTATTAAACTAATTTCAGTAATAGTGTCTTAAATAAAAAAGGTTAAAAGATATACCTTAAAAATTATATTTATAAGAAAATGTGGTTACGTGCTAACAGTGCTGTCATGTGAACAGCTCTTTTAAGTCAGAAATAAAAACATGTACATCTCTATAAAACAGATTCCTTACCTGAGGGAGAGGTTACACTGAGTCCTGGGCCCCAGTTCAATGATGTACTAGTAAATGTTTGACACCAGCTCTAGAGGGGGGAAAAAATATCTCTAATTTATAACATTTGCCAATTTCCATAGTATCAATACTCTCATAGGGCTGATTTCAAGCTACCAATGTGAAGTCACTCAATATGGAGTTAGAATGAGAAGTGCACAATAGGCTCTCACAAGCCAAGACAGGCCAGTTCCAACCTTCCACTACCCAAACTCCAGAACCAATTCGAATCTCCAGAGGTAGAACTCAGAAGCACGTGTTCTTAAAAAGTTTTGTCAGTGATTTTGCTATAGTCAGTTCATAGACGAGTTTTTAAAGACCACTAGACTAGCTTATAGTGCAACGATGGGAGTTTCTGAGGTTAAGAAAGGGAAAACATTTGTAAGGCTTTTGCTGTGTAGCGCAAAACCAGGTGGAAGTGACACTGGCATCACTGTCACCTAGGAAAACTCTGAATCATGGTAAGAATATCTCACTGTTAAATTAAAGCAACTGTAAGGCATCCTTTTGGTGTATAGCTACTTATGAGCCCAGACAAATAATAAGTCTTCTTGAAAACTTCCTGAGCCACAATAAAGTGCTTCCCTCTAATAAAATTGTCACTGAAATCCTCAATGTTTTCTATTTTTTTTTAAGATTTTATTTATTTGTCAGACAGAGAGAGAATGAGAGCACAAGCAGGGGGAGCTGCAGGCAGAGGGAGAGGGAGAAGCAGGCTCCCCACTGAGCAGGGAGCCCAACGCAGGACTTGATCCCAGGACCCTGGGATCGTAGCTTAGGCAGAAGACAGATGCTTAACTGACTGAGCCACCCAGGAGCCACCCAGGTGCCCAGGTGTTAAAAAACACCTCAATGTTTTCTAAAAAGTTATCCAGTCCAGTCCTCTGCCTCCGAGAGAGGAATGGCAACTTGGTGATATTTAATGACCCACAATCATGAATTACTTAAGGGCAATTTCAATTCTTGGTGCAAATTACTCAGTTGAAGCCAACAAAATGCAGGCATTCTCTCTTGTAGACATTCCTAATTTCATATGAATTTATAACCTTTAATCTTTACATTTGTACCAATCTTCAAGAGAGAGAAAAATGAGCTAAGATTAGCATTGGTAAGTGTCTTTGCCTGGGTCCACTTGAAAGCCTGAGAGAAAAGGCTTATAGGCAAGTAGTTTATTTGGGAAAAGTGATCTCAGGAAATAAGGAGTGAAGTAAGGGAGAATCTGTGGGGAAGGAGTAAAAGTTAATACCAAGATGTGCTACTGAGTTAGGCAGTAATTACTCAGTTCTGTAGGAAGTTCTTAGAAGCTTTACGGACATGCACTTCAGAATTGCCCACTGGGCACTGAAAGAAAGAAGCATTTAGTATATTCCCTATTAGCTAAGAATGGCCCTATTGGGCATTAACTCCTTTGCCTCCATTATTTTGGTTGACCATGAATGACAGCCCAGCAGTTCTAAGGGAGTCAGAGAAACCCAGATGGGAAACAAGAATTGTCCCATGCTGGGGCACTGTCAGGTTAGAACTATATAAATCTAGTCAAAGTGTGTGTGGACCTGGTCACTACAGCAGTAACAGGAACAAAAAGTGGGGCCAAGATGATGTAAAGTGGTACACAAGAGAGGTCTAGGCTCTAGGTAATTATCAGGAAGTTCTACCTAGTTCGTTACTGTTGCTTGGTTCCATGATCTTATTCTTTGGACTCAGAAGCCTAAAAATACTACCAAGGTGGTTCCAGATCAATCCATAGACTTTTCTACACTTGGAAAATAGCAGGAGGTCAATAGGAGAAAAGACAATCTTGCTCATAAAAGAACAGATTCATTTATTTATTTTAAAATATTGTACCCTATAAATGAAGCAAACAGAGCATTCCTGGGACCATTCTGAATAAAAGGGCAATAAAATCCCAGCAGAGAGACTCCATGTCATGTGGAAGAGGAGTGGGGAGGAAGAGGGGCAGAGAAGAAAGGGGCTTGACTATTCTCAATGAGGCCTCTGAAAAAGCTGCCATCAGAGGATGAGTCAACTTTAAATAAGTCCCAGGTGGTAAAATAAAAGGCCAACTATGACAATGCCAGAGAAGTAACAACCTTTCTGACTCCTTTGTATGCCCTCCCCCTTTAACTACAGAAACTAAAGTTACTAAGAATAAGGAGGTAAGCAAGTATCAAAGAGTGCAGTGGTTCTTAAACTTTAGCATGTATCATCACCTGGAGCACCTGTTAAAACATATTGCTGGCTCCATGCCCAGAGTTTCTGATCCTGAGTCTGAGTGGGACCAAAGAATTCATATTCCTAACAACTTCCCAGCTGGTGCTGTTGGTCCACAAGACAATACTACAAGAACCACTGAAACAGTAAAATAGAAAGGAAGGCCCACACTCTCTACTCAGATTCCAACCTACAAAAATCTTCAGCTGAGGTAGAGGAAGTAATTGTAATTTTGAATAAAGATGGAATTATCGAAACATGGGAGTATACACTTCTGATTACTGGAGGAAAATTGCATATATCACTTATAGACACCATAGGAGCCTGAGAGAGAGCAGAAAAGCCACAGAATTGGCCACATTTCCATCTAGTAGCAGAGAAGCTAATGCCACTGGAGAAATTTGATGAGGCAGCAAAATAAAAATAAAGACTCTTTCTGATTATATCTTATGATTGTATGAATTACAAAGATAAGTCACCACATAACTTGCTTAAAGCAATCAACCTTATGAAATCTATTATTATATAAAAAATAAGTTGAGAGATGATTATCAGACATTTGTTGACAATACCAAATTTTAGGATTTTACCCACTGAGCAACTCTAATTCACTTAAATTGTATAATAATTAGATTAATATAAAAATTTCAGAAATGTTTGATACCATTTGTCTTAAAAACTCAGATAAATCTTATGCACACTAAAGTTTGAGGACATTAGTCAGTAGCAGCAGTTCTTAGTAGCACCGTGCTAGGGCAGAAGTCATTCCCCTGTCACCCCTTCATAAAGAGAAGAAACATTAAAATGGAAAAAAGAAGAGCCTTACATACAGTGCAAGCAATGAACAGAGCAGTTAGGGGACTGGAATCTGCAGTTAGATTGCTTGGTTTAAACAGCAGTAACCTTGGGCAAGCTATTTAATCTCTCTAAGCCTCATTTTCTCATCTTAAAAACAAGGATAGTAATTTCTACTTCATAGGGTTGCTGTGAGGATGAAATGAGAAAATGTATATGAAGCACTTAGCACAGTGCCTGCCATAGAGCAAGCTTTTAACAAATATTGCTATTACCATTACCACATCAGTCCTCTAGAGAACACTGCAATGCACATATAACACACAATGGGGTAGAAAGTAAAACGAAATTTCTAAACTGCTACATGGATGGAATGTGCCATTGTTGATCTTACTTTTACTCTTTCTCTCACTCTCTCTCTCAAAAGGAAATATAATAAATAAGAAGTCTGGCATGGTAGAAGGGACATCTTGAACAGCTTTTGCACACAATTCTCTCAAAACTTCAGTTTCCCCATTTGTAGAACGGTAATCATAAAGCAATCCTCAGATCTCAGGGATATTGTTAAGATTAGAAGACACGGCATGTTGTGAGGAGCCCAGTAGTGAGTACAGACAGTCATGGAGGTCAAGAAAGTGGCTTCGAAGCATATCCCCTACGCTAGGAAGCTCTTCTTCCCTTGCAATAGAAAAACTGCAGGATCCTCACATCTGAGCTTAGAGGAAAGTAAGAAAGATGGTCTTTCTTTGGAAAAGTGACTTCTTAAGACACAAGATAAGGAGATTGCAATCAAAATTCCTGCTACCACTAGCTTTAGGCATATCGTTAAGAATATTTTTAAAGATCAACACACAGAGATCAAAAGAGATAAATTTAATTATTCATAGCATGCAACACTATGAAATTAAAATTCTGAGCATAACTTTTGGCCTGAATCATTATCAAGTTTCTGCTCCTGAATGTTCTAATTATATATGTCAATATTCATCAATACTAATGATTACAAGGCAATAAATAAAATAGTACTATATAAATAGCAATCTATGTTTAAAATGCTAAGCATTCTGAAACCTGTAAATATCAAGATATTATAATACACGTGATTGGCATCGAATATTATTAATTTATAAAATACAGACCACACATAAGTTTAATAAATACCTTAGGAAGCAGCTATCTTCAGCACTTCCAAATGTTAACAGACACTATTTTGCAGTGAGTGGGTATACTGTAACTTTATTTTACCTGCCCTCAAATGAATGTTTGATTGCATCACCTTGTAGTCATCAGACAAATAAGGATGTAAAGAAGGACTGTGATGGGCTATAGTCCAGCATCACAAGCAGAGGTAGCAGGACCCCCTTCTACTGACTGTGTGATCTTGCCCATCTCTCCTCTTCTTTAAAAGAATAATAACTGAACAGGCTGTCAGGGTCAAATTGAAGGGAAAGGAGCAGAACTGTTAACTGCAATATATGAATCGATAAGTCACTCAACCTCACTGTGACTCAGATTCCTCTTCTGTAAACTGAGGTATGAGAGTTATCACTAATAACCCTTGAAGCCTGTAAATTCTGTGATTCTACATTTAAACTGAAGGTAGCAAAGTGAAAGCTGAGAAAGCCCTCTCTCACTGGACATCTTTCCGAGACATAGACACCAATTCTCAAATCCCATATTAATTTTGTGGCCTTTTTTTTCATTGACTGCCAGGCACAGCAGAGATTGTTTGGGTTGTAGCATTACCTAAGGTAATACACATCTTAAACACAGATAGGCCCTTCTTCTAAAAGAACTTTGAAAACTGTGAGCTTAATTGCAATTAAAAGGCCATTGAAATTCAGTACAACTAGGAGACAGACTTTAGTTTACTCCAGTATTAAAATAAACAACTTTGTAATAAAATATATCAGTATGGATTTTATGCTTTAAAAAAAAAAATAAGGATCCTCAATGGATAGGACTATGTGTAACATTTAAATATTTATGCATAAATTTGCAATTTACTGCAAATCATAGCAGATTATTGGTTTATCTAATAAGTAATCAGTGTATTAAGGGGATTTTAAATTGAAAGTAATTTAAAACGGCCAAGCATGCTTAATGAAAATTATCCCTTTTTAATATCTCTTTTCTAATTAATAAGTATTTTTCTAAAATTTAAAAGAAGCCAGGTGTTCAATAAGTGAAAATAATGTCTATGAAGTCTAGACATTTTTTTACATTATCCTGACTTAGGTGGTATTTTAGGATTAGAAGGGACCTTTAAATGTCGCCTGTTTAATCCCCCAGAATCACATATGCCAAGTGGTCATCTAATAATGTTTGATTTCTTCAGGTTTCAGGGACTCACTGCCTCTCATTTTATCTTCAAAGGCCATGGGTTATCAGAATTCCTTCTAGTCTGCCAAAATACAACCTCAATTTTTAACTTAGAAAATTAACAAAATTTAGGTGCAAGTCCTAAAGAACAATAATCAGTGAGCCTTGCTCTGCCTGAGCCAATGAAAATGAGGCCTGAGTGGATATCAGACATGAGCTCAAGGGATTCAAGCCAAAACTCATGTCTTCCCTGGCCCCAGTGTTCCTAAGCCCCAGGCTAGACCCTATGTCCCACCATTCATACCAGTCTCTATTTCTGGGTTTCAGTCATGCTTTGCACTTTATATTAAAAAATTCTAGTCCATTTGCCTGGGATCCCAACACTATGCCTACCTCTGATCTCCCTAATGGGGCTGGACCCTAGATTTCTAGTTCTGTCTGGATCTGTTTTCCCTCTGCCTGTCTATAATTATTTACTCTCACCAGATACTTCTATGGCTGGGTCCCTACTCATTTTAAAAGTGTCTGTGATGTTAATGGGAGGTTGCCTCAGACTTGAAGTTCCCCTTGAACACTGGAATATGGACTTCTGGCCACACTCCCTAGGCATCAACCTTATTGCCATGTTAATCTCTCTTAGAGACATCATGAGAGAATAAAAAGAGTACTGGCCCAGGTCAATTTTCCAAGCCTTGTCCCCATCTACACCGGACTTACTATACTCATATGCTATTCAGGTCCCCAATGCCTAGTGCTAGAAACCCTATCAGTTTACTAAGACAACAAATTTAAAGAGGGAAATATTCTTTAAAGATCTACAGAAAGTTGATTCAGACTAAGGTACGAGGATTTAAAAAACAAACAAACAAACAAACAAAAAACAGTAGTTTAATGAATAATTAAGAATATACATTCCCTGAGCAAGAGTTCTACAGGATGGCTTGGTAAAAGAGGATGTTTGTTAAACTAAATGGATCTAATAGTGACAAAGTGAAGCAAATTTCCAAGCTAGGTAGGGAGATATTTTCAGGCAGAAAGATCTGACCATTGTTCATTAAATCACATCCTATGAGTGACTTCAGCCAGGCAAAAATCATAACCTTACTTTCCTAGTCCCACCACTGCATGAAAATATTCCCCTTCTCACACCCTTGTTATGTACATGTGGTGACTGTATTCTCTCTTGCATTTTTCTCTATCTCTGGGAATATATTTTGTTTCCACAAACAGATTACATACTCCATATCTTACTTATCATACCAGAAATGGTTTCAGTAGACAAAAAATTCTTATTGAATTGAATGGAATCTAACTGAATTGAAACGAATTAGGATAAAAGTGACTTTATACATCAGACAAACTTACTTGGCAAAGGAGTTAAATCAGATGCTTAATAGAATTCTGAGACTGAATACTTGAGGCTTGGAGAAAGGCTGACAGTGATATTACCCAAACTAGAAAACAAAGTGTGGAACAACTATAATTCAAGCAAATGCTATCAGTTATGGACTGTGGTTGGCAGAATAATGGTCCTTAAAGACATTCACCTCCTAATCCCTGGAACCTATTATCTTAAAAGCAAATGGAACTCTGTAGTGTGATTAAGAATCTTTAGATGTGAGGTTATCCTGGATTACCTAGGTGGGCACAATGTAATCACATGAGTACTGGAAATTGGAAGAGGGAAGCAGAAGAGTGGTCAGAGATGACAGGGAGGAATGAGAGATTTGAAGCATGAGAGGGATTCGACTTGCCTTTGCAGGCTTTGAAGATTATGGAAGGGGATCATGAGCTAAGGAATGTAAAGTGGCCTTCAGAAACTGGAAAGGCCTTTGGCTGATAAGCCAGCAAGAAATTGAGGGTCTCAGTCCTACAACAACAAGGAACTAAATTCTACCATCAACTCAAATAAGCGGGAAAGAGATTCTCCCTTAAAACCTCCAGAAAGGAACAGTCTGCCAATACTCTTGATTTTCATCTGGTGAGATCTGTCCTGGACTTCTTACCTACCGGACTGTAAAATAACAAATCTATGTTATTTTAGTCCACTAAGTTTACAGAAATGTGTTATGGCAGCGACAGGAAACTAACGAAGGGAGAGATGGTTTATATGCCACCCCTAGTTGGACAGTCACTAAGATTGGTTCATGTGATTGAGGGTTTAGAGTTCACACATAACTGTATGGTTTAGGGAGTACAGGCTCAAATACAGATATCAGGAGACATTTCTGTGGGTGATCCCACCCAAAGAACTATCAAATTTAGTTCTTTTCTTCAACTCTTCTTCATTGGCTTGCTCCCCTCTAATTTTCCACCTTTTATTTAGCAATTTATTTAACATATCTTATAAGGCCTTAGGGATCCAAAGATATAACATGCAACATCTTTTCTCAAGCTCATAACTTTGTTAGTACAACAGATGTACCAACAATTTACATTGCATAAGCAAAAGAGTTGACAAAGTACTTTCACCTGCATTCTCATTTAACCCTTAGCATCTTTCTATGTAGGACATTAATTGTACTGTAGACTATAAGTAACCATTGAGTGTGAGTGTAGATGTATAGGTATGTATGTGTGTGTGTTATGTAGAAAAACACACTCAAATTGGGTCAGAAAAGGGAAAATTCTGAGAGGAAAAAAAGGATGCTCTGCTAAGCTTTATTTAGCTTTATTTTATAAGCTTTATTTAGCTAGTTTAGTCTGCACAGTGTACATGTGGCCATGAGTAAGAAATATTTTACCCCCAAAGGAAGTCAAAATCAAAATATCTTTTAAATGAGATTCAAAATGGACCAGAGAATTATTAGCACTAAGTACTTGCTAATCTAAATTCTATATAAACTTCTACACTGTGAGCCATTAATACTCAAAGTAGCTTTTGAATTTCTACAATACCATGTAAAAACACCAAAATTAGTTTACCAGGATTCAATGAAGAGACAGGAAGTGCATTCACTGCATACTCAACCTACATCAGCACTCTACTGGCCTCACCTCCCTTAACTCAGAACAGCCCCATCAGTCACTCATCTCCTAGGTAATACCTTCATCACCGAGAAATTTGAAACTCAGGAAAAATAAGTACGCTAGTCCACTAGTAGAGTAGTATTCAAGGAAAAGCAACAATGAAGCAATAAAATTGTTCTCAGTAGGACAAACTGGACAGTCAAACAAATAAGTCAGATGGAGGTATGCAGTATACTGTATTAGTTTCCCATTGCTACTGTAGCAAATTACCAGAAACTTAATGGTTTAAAATAACAAATTTATTGTCATACAGCTCTGGATATAAGAAATCCAAAATCCATCTCACTGGGCTAAAGTCAAGGTGCTGGTTTTCTCTGGAGGCTCTAGAAAAAAATTTGTTTCCCTACCTTTTCCAACTTCTAGAAGATGCCTGCTTTCCTTGGCTTGTGGTCCCTCCATCTTCAAGGCCAGCAGGATAGCATTTTCCAATCTCCTTCTCTGACCAACTTTCCTACCTCTCTCTTAAAAGGACCATTGTAATTACATTAGCCCACCCAGATAACCCAGGATAATCTCCCCATCTCAAGATTCTTTATCACCTATTCTACATCCTTTTTACCATGTAGGATAACATAATTCACAGGTTCTGGGAGTTATCTTGAGGGGGGCAGGACTATTACTCAGCCTACCATATAAGCACATGCAAATTAGGGTCAGGGGAAGACAGAGTTTAGCTAAAATCAAGGAAGTAAGAGAGTAGGTCAAAAACTGGGTGAAATGCCTAAACACGTCTGAGAGTAGGTATTAGTGTTTCCAAAATATGCTGATACAATATGCATGACTGTTAGAAGTAGGGTGGTGAAGCAATAAATCCATGCTTTTTTTTTTTTAAAGCTTTAATTTATTTACTTATTTGAGAGCGAGAGAGAGAAAGAGAAGGGAGAGTGAGAACGCACAAGCAGGGAGGTGGCAGAGGGAGAGGCAGGCTCCCCGCTGAGCAAGGAGCCCTATGTGACGCTGGGCTCGATCCCAGGACACTGGGATCATGACCTGAGCTGCAGGCAGACACTTAACTGACCGAGCCACCCAGGTCCCCCAGATCCATGCTGACTTAAGAAAGCACTCACTCTAAAAGGGACAAATTCAGTGGCAGGAAAAGAAAAGTGGCCGAGTCAAGACTAATGGACTAAGTGAAGTCTCTCCAGAGCTTGGGCAATAGCACTGTATTCAAGAGGCCAAGACACAATTCTCCCAACCATTGGCATTCCTATTGCTGCTCATTAACTGGTTTCGAGTTTCCCTTAAGATGTTGTGGAAGATTTTGCTCCCAAATAATTACCTTAAAAGTTCTAAGCCGCTCCTGGGGGAAGAAACCTAGAGTTAGCCATCCCAGCACTACCAGGTAAAATAATCAGGAAAAGAACAAACCAGTGATGGCTCATAAAAGCTTTGAGTTCCCAGAATTCTCAAGGCCATGCCACTTATAAGGTCTAAGTTGCAGGCTATTGCTATAAAATATAACTGTGATAAAGAAACATCATCGGGGGCGCCTGGGTGGCTCAGTCGGTTAGGCGACTGCCTTCGGCTCAGGTCATGATCCTGGAGTCCCAGGATCGAGTCCCACATCGGGCTTCCTGCTCAGCGGAGAGTCTGCTTCTCCCTCTGACCCTCCCCCTCTCATGCTCTCTGTCTCTCATTCTCTCTCTCTCAAATAAACAAATAAAATCTTTTTTTAAAAAAAGAAACATCATCAGTGTCAGAGACAGAGGTTAGCTTCAGAGCCCAAAGTGTGGCCTAAGCATCCTCTCCATCTCAGCTGTACTGTATCACCACACATACCTAACTTGTCTGTTGCCTTCAGTCTTGCCCTTTCATTCGCCCTCAGTGCCAAGATTAGCTTTCACTTTACTTTCCATCTTAACCTCTGATAATTCTTTTTTTTTTTAAGATTTTTATTTATTTATATGACAGAGAGACACAGCGAGAGAGGGAACACAAGCAGGGGGAGTGGGAGAGGGAGAAGCAGGCTTCCCACTGAGCAGGGAGCCCGATGCGGGGCTCAATCCCAGGACCCTGGGATCACGACCCGAGCCGAAGGCAGACGCTTAACGACTGAGCCACCCAGGCGCCCAACCTCTGATAATTCTCACAGCTGGTAAAATTAAGTATAAACTCTTTTGTTTAACCCATTAAGGTCCTAAAAGTGAGGCTACCTGCCGTTAAAATTTTATGTTCTACTCCCCCATGCTGTGTGTCAAACACTTTTGTCGAAATGGATGTCTCAGTATTTAAGATACCTTTCTCATTTTTATCTGTCTTTGCATATGCTATTCCTTTGGCTTGATAAAATGACCTATTCATTCACTGGCTATCCAATTCAAATGCCAATCACTCAGCAAAGTTTTAAATTCTATGTTCTTTCCCATTGCTAGCATAGAGGCATAGAGAAAACGTTCCCAGTACATGGCAAACTTGAACAAAAGTTGTACCAATATCACTTTCCAAAGGGTTCCTATCAGGTCAGGGCACAGGAAGGGCCCCCAAGAACGTGGTTTTCAGCATGTGCTGCCCTTCAGAATCAACTATGAAGCTTTGGAAAAGGTTAAAAAAAAAATCCTAAGTCCCACCCAAACGCACTGGATCAGATCTATGGGAGTGTTACTGAGAGAGCTTGAAAGTTTTTAGTAAGCTTCACGGGTGATTCTGATGAAGACAAGGGAATGAAGAAAGGCTGACACCACAGCAGAAACAGAAAGGCCAATGCTAGTAATTGGGAGTGTGGAATCAGACCCATAGGAGGTCTATGCTAAGTTCTCAGCTATACAAGCTAAGAACTTAGGGCACCAGATGGCAAAGTCAGGAAACCAAGGTAGAAGCTCTTCTATCTGGACCAAAAAATATCAAAATTGGAGGAAGAATGGAATTCAGTAAGGAATTAGGGGCACTGGGTCTGCCCTAGACACACTGGGTACCAAACTTGGGTGAAATAGACTACAGTAGTCTCCCCTCTTACCCACGGGGGATATGTTCTAAGACCCCTAGTGGATGCCTGAAACCACAAATAGTACCAAACACTACATATATGTTTTCTCCCTATGCATACCTATGATAAAGTTTAACTTATAAATTAAGCATAATAAGAGGTTAACAACAATAATAAACTAAAACTGTAAAAAAAATACTGTAATAAAATATATGTGAATGTGGTCTCTTTCTCTCACTCTCAAAATACCTTATTGTACTGTACTCACCCTTCTTCTTCTAATGATGTGACATGATACAATGCCTATGTGATGAGATGAAGTGAGGTGAATGGCAGAGGCGTTATGATGTAGCATTAAGCAACTACTGACCTTCTGATGATTCCTCAGAAGGAGGATCATCTGCTTCCAGACCGTGGTTGAAACCACAGGAAGTGAAACCGACGATAAGAGGGCACTACTGTAATTCTAGAACTCACCAAAGAGAGACCTCTTCAAACAGCAACATTGCATCACCTGGAAACTTGTTAGAAAGGCATCTTGAGCCCCATCTCAGACCTACTGAATCAGAATCTGATTTTAACCGGATCCCCAGGTGATTTAAAAGCAACATCAAGGTTAGTGAAGCACCCAAGCCTGGTTCCAGATGATACCAATGCTGTCTGGAGCCCATACTATGAGAACCAAGAGTCTTGACCTACAAGTGAGCAGGTGGAAAAAATTCAAACATTACCACTGTGAGAATGTGAGGGCAGGAATCTCAATCAATTACTTTATCTCAGCACTTAGCACAGGACCTTGGAAGCTGACAATATAGTCGATTGGTCAAAACCTGAGGACTTGGAGCTGGTTCAATTCTACCACTGCTACTCACCAGCTGTGTGGTATTGTCAAAACACTTAATTTCTTTGTGCTTCAGTCTCTCATCTAGAATATGGACACAGCTGCCTCATAAGAATGAGGGAAAGATAGCATGTTATTTCTGATAACATTAGAAGTGCTCAATAGATCATGAAAGGAAAATTAACAGATAATCAATAATTGATTGGTTGATATATTGACTGATTTTCGGTGAGAAAAAGAGCTCCAAAATTTTAGTGGTATAAATTATCTCATTCTGACTCATAATCTAATGAGAAGAATGGCTGAAATCTTGATGACTGGCAGACATTCCAACATAAGGCTTCTTAGAGTATTAATATGTGTCTCCTAAGTGGTGGGTGAAAGAAACGTCCAAAGCAAGATGAATGCCAACCTTCTTGGAGTGATGACACCAAACTGATGTTTATGGGCTCTCTTATTCTCCCCCAAATACCTACGAAGGACATTTTTTTTTCATGGCTTATTTTCATTAAATTAAATTTAAATTGATTTATTTGACAATATTTTGACATTTTTGCATTTTAGAATGTTGCAAATCTGGACAAGAATCTCTTCCGTAATAAACAATACGGATTCAAAGACACATTCTGTTTTATGTTAATCCCTAAAATATCTTCCTTATTTTTGCTTTTAAGTTTTCAAAAAACTTTCACTGCTCCTACCTCCTTTCTCCCCATAATAATGCTACAGTTGTTTTTTTTTCCTAAAGCTTAGAAAAGTTTGTTATTCCTGCCTGACAGATAAGGAAATGGAAAATAATATTAAGTGCTCAAAGTGACATAGCTGGTTTGTGGCCAAAATAGGACTAGAATTCAAGTCTCCTAACTCCTCGCCATTTCTTTGAGCTACCACCGGCACCACTGCCACCATCTGATTGCCACATATTATCTTGGATCCAAGTCAAAACCTGGTCACCTGCTTAGATACTGAATTCCTCCCCTAACCAAGTGCCCTTTCCCAAAAAGCATGTTGGAAGTATCACAAAGGCAACAGCTTCCTAAACATATGTGAAAAACTTTTTTATTTTGTTAAAGTAACTTTTCAGTTCTAAAAGTTAGAAGTCAAATTTGGAGGTGTGACTTACTTTTTCTTTAATTTGGATTTTTTCACAAGTTATGGTGGAATATAATTTCTTTTTATTTCACTAGTTCATTCCTGCCCTAAACACTACATTTGCCTATAGATTTCTCAACTTTCTTTAAAAAAATTATCTAAACTATAAAAGGCAGTTTTAAAAGTATTACTGTGCATTTCAATTTAAAATAACAATTTTTATTAAGTGTCTTAACACTTGGGTTTTGGAAATGAGTACAAATCTTAGACCAACAAATGGTAAAGCAGTGAGATCTTATTAATAGAGATTAATATTTAAATCCTCAAAAATCCCCATATAGTCCACAGCATGTTTAAAAAAAAAAAAAATCACTGTAAAGACTCTAATTTAGTCATTAAACTTTAGAATTAATACTATGAAATGTTTTCCCAAAGTCAGTATACATTTTTAAACTATTGCTAGTGGTTCTGGGGAGTCTCTAAAGTTATATAATTCACGACGGAACAATCCTAGAAACATTAAAAACTGACAACTCTAAACCGACAAGTGTAAGAAATTCCAAAGTTGCACTGACAATTCAGATCTACTTCCTTTCACGTCCAGATTCACTTAATATCTCATTTGATTTTCAAACCTTCTCTCAGAAGCAATTGGAACAAAACCATGAGCAAGCTCAATCTCCATTTGGGCATGTAACCCTTTTACAAACACAATTACAGCCAAACACCATTGTAACCTGATTTGCATTTGCACTAACTAAGTTACAAAGCACATTGAGAATGCCTGCTATGCATACTACAGACTTATTAGGAGGATATATTGCAGGGCTTCTGTGAACACTAATTAAAAAGGCTTTATCTTTCCCCTCTGGTCCACTGAAATTGTTCAAATGCCTTGCCTGCTACAACTTTGTTCAAAAACAGTTTTCAAACATGTGATCAGAGCTAGGCAACTATTTCAGGTGGCATGATTCTGTTTCCACAGTGGACAAGGCTGGAGAGACAAAGTTTCAGTCTAAACTTTGAGCTTCCTTTCCTTTGTTATTTTGTGTTGCAACCTTAGCATTATCCAACTGTGGACTTTTATCTGTGAATATCTAAATCCTGTCTTGTGGAAAACTAATTACTGAACCACTGAGAGCTTCATAATGTCCTGCATTTAAGTCCTGAGCATCATACATAATGCATAGGCAGCAGTCTCTGCACTCTGATTACAGAACTGTCATTAAGTGAGCAAATTAAAGATGTGAATAATTCACTGGCTGAGCTTATTGTCAGTGCTGCATTGTGAAATTAGAATTTCTAATAAGTACTGCAATTTTTTTAACCCAATTAACACAGAGAACATCTTGAGACTGATTAGTACAATAAAAATTATTACCTTATTCTTTTGCTTCACAACAGCCAAATTAAATACTGTACTTAATTATGCAGCATTCATTCCTTCTCTGCTAAAAAAAAAAACCCTATCATTTTAATAAGAGTTCTAATATTTGTATGTGAGCTAAAAATACAGCACATGCATCTGTAGCTCACTGTCTTTTTGCAAAGTTTTTTTTAAGAGTCTAAACATCAGTATTATCACCAGTGGTGGATTATGATGACACTAGTCTATTCTTAAACCAAACATTTTACCTAAAAAACAAACAGCACACACAGAATTGACAAAGTAACTAACCTCCCCAAATTGAGTTGAATATATTATACCTCTGCTTTTTCTTGGCTCTTTAGATGCAGATTAACACAGATTTGCCCCCACTATACTGTTTGTGATTGAGGCTAAAACATATATTTAAGAAAATTAATTGTTTAGGAAAAAATCAAGTATCTGTAACAGTGGGTCTTACCTCAGATGCTCATTTAGCACACTGTGATCTGTCTCACTCCTGCCAGGCAAGTGGGAAAGTCCAGTTTATGCTCGGCATGATGATCCTACGCAGAGAGTGTCTGCTGCCATGTTAAATAAAGAAAATGATCATTTAAACCGGGGCTTTTGTCTCCCAATATTTCCTCCTGCTGCCCCTTTCGAATCAAAGCCCAGAGAGGCAGGCACATCTGGCGGCAGTCCCTGTCCCTGACCGCAGCTGCCTCTGGAGAGCTCCCCCCTTCCTTTCCAGCTCCTCTGCATCCCCTTCCTGGGCAACTTCAGCCCCCTAAAATGGGGGAAAGAAACGATGACATTGCAGGCAGAATATGAGATTGTTTGCTCAGCCTCTGCAGCCACCTCCTTCCTGTCTAGATATTTTACAGAAAGGGAATGAGAAGGGGGAAACAGCGAAGGTGCTCTGAAAATCAGTCAGACACAATGCAATAGGGAGATGGAGAGGAGGGAAAGGAGAATGAGAGAGCGAGAGAGTGTGTGTGTAAGGGGGGTGGCTGTCAGTGCAGATAAATCTGCATATGGAAATTAGGGTTATCCTGGGTACAGTTTTATTTAACTATGATCTACTGTTTTTTTAATTAGACCAGAATTTCAGCAAAGGAAAGAGAGTCTTGAAACCAGAAAGAGCAACTTCTAATTCAATAGACTTAAAATTTCATAGCATCTGCAAATAGCAGATCCAGAAGTTGTAGGAAAGAGAAAGGAACAAAAAAACCAAGGCGTTTTTTCCCCTTGTTTTGTTTGATAAACAAGAAGACCTCCTACCTGTCAAAAAAAAAAAAAAAAAAAAAAAAGGAAATTAGGATGAGAATGTGAAGAATTTGAAAGGAAGGAAAAAAAGACAAAAAAAAAAAAATACCTTTCATGGTCTGTGTAAAATTTGTCCTTAAATAATAGAAGAATCATATGGGACAAAGGAATTATCAAAGGTAGATAATTGGCATTACTTATGGAAACCAGTAGCAATACATTCTGCATTTTGTGAGGCATGTTTTTCTTTCCTTAGAGAACACCTTTCAGAACTCCAACCCAAGGCAAAATGCTATAATCAGTCTGCAGATGTCACTGACACCAGCCAACTACTCCTTTTGGGGTGCTGAGGGTAAAACAATGCAGCAGAGTGACCAAAGACTACAGGAGGTTAGCTGGTGTGCCCAGCAGTGAACCCTCCACCAGAGGTGCTGGTAGGATAGCAATTTGATCAGAAGGAAGCAAGAGTTAATTTTGTAATCTGTCAGTGGGGAATTTCGTGGAATCAACTAATGTCGACCTACTATCAACCTGTTATCAAACACCTATAACATGGCAAGCATTGTAGATAAACACTGCATGGGTCCTGCCTCAAGAACCCAGAACTGAATGGGAAAAATAAATTAAAAATGAGATGGTACTGCAGTTCTATAAACAAAGGAGTGGTTGACATAGTCTTGATTGGAGCAGTGTGAGCAGATGTCAATAAGCTCAGAGCTCTCCATCCACTGAGCTGACTGGGTCCCTCAAGACCAGCTCAGGCACCCTAAGTAAGTTACTTTGTCCCTTTGAACTTTAGTTTCTTCACCTGTAAAATACCTGCTTCTTAAGTTTAAGATTATATAATAAAAATAAAACATTACGTTTTGTCTGGCTCATGATAATTGCTCAAAAAATAGCAAATCAATTCTCAGTTCATCTGGCACCTGTTCTGTGAATCTTTCCTTAACATCTGCAAACAGGCTCAGAGGCTTTTTCTGCAATGCTGCCACTGTCCTCCATTACATTATATCATTATAATTTTCAGCAGGTCTGTTGCTATACCAGTGGATCTCAACCAGGGGCCATTTTGCCCTCTAGGGGACATTTGACAACATCCAGAGACATTACTAATTTTGACAACTGGAGAAGGAGGGTTGCTATTGGCATCTAATAGGCAGAGAGTCCAGGGATGCTATTAATCTAGAATACACAGGACAGCTTCCCACAACAAAGAATTATCAGATGTCAATAGTGTGGCAATAAGCACAACTAAGGAACCAGAGGTCCTTAGACAAAAGGCTGATTCTAGGTCCAGGGCAGGAAATATACAGGGTAAGCCTAGAACATCTTGTGATGCTAGAAAGAAGTGTTCAAAAACAAAAAACACATTGATGGGGGTATGTTACAGGGATGCAGGAACCGTTTGAAAGAGCTCCCAATAACTAAAGTTGAAATTGATTGAGCAACAAATACATAAAGTTGTTTGGGTTATAACCCAAAGTGTAATATAAATATACATGAGTCAATACTTATATAAAAAATATTGAAAAATAAATAAATGGAGGAGAAGAGACAAATCTTCCTTGCAGAAGAATTCCAAATAATTTATGTAGATAATCCTCCCTGAACAATGGGGAGCATAACTCTTCATTCCTTAAGTGCAGGCTGTTCATTGTAACTTCCATAGTGGAGGTGGGGACAGGACTCAGTGGAATAACTTTAGAGTGGAGAAGCCTGACCTAACACTACCTCAGCCAGGTGATCAAGATTAACATCAACAATGATAAATCATGATCACATATGTGCCCTAACCCCAGTCTAGTTATGATAACAAAAAAAAATCATACAAATTCCAATAGAGGGACATTCTACAAAACACCTGACAAGATTCCTCAAAACTATCAAGGGTATCAAAAATAGGAATAGTCTGAGAAACTGTCACACCCAAGAGGAGCCTAAGGAGATATAAACACTAAATGTAATGTAGTGTAATCCTGGACGGGATCCTTGAACAAAAAAAGGGACATTAATTAAAAACTAAAATAAAACCTGAATAGAGTATGAACTTTAATTAACAATGTATTAATTAATAGATTTATTAATTGTAACTAATGTACCATCTTGATGTAAGATGTTAATATTAGGGGAAATTTGGTAGAGGGTATATGGGGACTCTCTGTGCTATCTTTGCAATATTCCTATAAATCCAAAACTGTTCTAAAAAATAAAATGTATTAACTTTTAAAAGAGCCAATAATGCAAAAGTTAAAAAAAAAAACAAAACCCTCCCCTATGCTATATTATAAGCTTCTTAAAGGCAGGGGCTTTGTGGTTTTGTGGTTTGCGTTTATAGGCTCATGGTGGTAGATCATCCTCAAAAATGACCACCAATGAACCATGCCCTTAGAATTCATACTCTTGTGTATTCCCTGCCCCCCTTCAATCTGAGCTGGCCCTATACTTGTTTTTGACTAATAGAACACAACAGAAGTGATGACTTCTGAAGCTAGGTCTTAAGAAGCCTTATACTTTAGACCTGGGTGTCTTGCAATACTTGTTCTGAGACAGGTGGCCATGGGGTAAGAAGTCTGAATACACTGAGATCTCCATACAATTAAAAAGCTGGAGCTATGAAATGGGGAACCTGAGAGAAAGTGACAGAGTGTGAAGAGAAGAGAGATGTCCGGCCAGCCCCAAGGGACTCCATCCACTCCAGTTGAGTCACCCAAACATGTGAGTGAGGAAACTGCATTTGTCATCCGGATCATTCAAGCCTACAGATGACTATAGCCCCAGCCTCCATTTACCTGCAATAGAATGAGAGGAACTAAACCAGAACTACTCAAATGAGCCCAATTTACTCACAAAACCAGAGTAAGCCATAATAAATCACTGGTTTAAGACATTAGGTTTAGGGGTGACTTGTTATAGAGCAATAGATAAGTGCATTTTATTTAGTAGGCATTCTATAAAAATGAGAAAGGAGTTTCTGTATTGTGGGAAAAAAATAATGGTGGAATTTCTTTCAACATTTTAGATCATTTCCATTAAAAACAAAATCTGCCAGTTGGTAAATTCAGTAAGATAATAGGTTTTGCACTCAGGTAAAAGAATAAAGGTAAAAGAAGAAATGTGGTTAATATATAACACAGTAAGGCCAAGCTGGGGTGGAAAGAGGAAAGAGCAAAGGTGAAAAGGAAAGGATTAGTTATGGCTTATTTTGGATATATATTTTAAAATATGCATTTTCTACTTTAATAGGTTCACAATGATTTTAAAATTTATTAAGTGTCAGGCACCTTTACATGCAGTATTAGTCTCAGAAAATTATATTAGGTGAATACTACTTTAACCCCAATTTTACAGATGACAAAATAATGTCTCAGAGTGGCTAAGTTACTTGCCCACAGTCACCCACTAGTATATGTGACCAGGATTTGGATCTTGGCTAACCACTCTAGAGCCCATTCTCTGAGCACAGTCCAGTAGAGAAGATAAACATAAACAAAATAATCACACAAACAAATATGTGTAAATACAAACTGTTCCGTTTTGTTCCATAAAGCAAAGGATGCTATAGTCACAAAACAGGTATCTGATCAAGTCTGGGAGTTTGGGAAGACTGTTAAAGGGTTGAGGTTCAGGGGGTTACCTGGGTTAGCAGGGCCAGGTGCTGTGTAGATAAGTGGCCCATGAACCAGAAAAAGGCAGAGATGAAAATTCATATAGAGATGTATGATTAGCTGTTGGTCAAATGTTTTTCTAAGAACTCTAGTTTATAAGGGCCCCACAAATGACTTCTCTGGGAGTCACCAGTTTGGCAATGATGGAATTTCATAGTCTGAAGGAGTGAGTTGGGAAGCACTAGAAGAAAAGGGAAAGAGAACTTAATTATCCTCCATTTATTTAAAAAAAAATTCTCAAAAATTGTCCAGGTTTATGATCTCCATTTCCCCTCTTCCATCCCTCTTAACCCACTCCTTTCATTCCTCTGAAAATGCTCTTAGTTACCAATGACCTTCATGTTGCCAAATCTACTGATCAATTCTCAATCTTCATTCCTTCAAGCTATCAGGAGTATTTGACAGAGCTGACCATCCTCCTTGAAACACTTTCTACATTTGGCTCCCCAAATACCATACTCCACTGGTTTTTCTCCCTACTCCACTGGCTACTCTACACCTCTATGTTCTTTACCAGAGCCTCCTCTCATCCTGAGCTCTATGTGATGAAACCCTGCTGTGTTTAGCCCTTGAACTTACTCCCCATCTATATTCTTTCCCTAAATGACCTCAGTTAGTATCATGGATCCAAATACCATCAATATGCTGATAACTCTTAAATGTATATCCCTACTTATATCTGATTTCCTGCACTGAAGACCATTATATCCAACTGCCTGCTAAATTTATCCACTTAGGTAGGTGAGCAGATTCTGGAGCTAAGCTCCCTAGATTCAGATCCTAACTTTGCCTTCCACTAGTTGGGCAAAGGAGATATAACTTCTTTGTGAATCAGTTTCATCAATTGCAAAATGGGCACAATATTATTAATCTATCTCAGATGTGAATGAGCTAATATATTTAAAGTATGTCTTATAACAGTGCTTGGTATCTTCCAAGTGGCATATTGATAGGCACCCCAAAGCAGAATTCATCTTCTTTGTGACTCTTCATCTTAGTTAATCTCATCTCCCATCACCCAGCTGTTAAGCCAAAAACTTACTCAAGCAAATAATGAAACTCTTCTCTCACACAATTCACATCTGTTCCATCAGCTAATTCCACCAACCCCACCTTCAAGTACATCTCAACTGTATCTCACCACTTCTACTTAAGTCTAAGCTACTAAATTCTCTCACCTGGAGAATTCCAAGAGCCCTCTACCAATCTCCCCACTTCCAAACTTGTCCCATATAGTTTATTCTCCCCATTGCAGTTGGAGTGATTTAGTAAGACTTGGGTTGTTTTACCCCCCCTGCTCAAAACCCTCCAATGTTTTCCCATAACACTCAGAGTAAGCCAGAGTCTTTACAACCAATAGGATTTGGCCCTCCCCATTACATGCCCCCTCCTAGTCTCATCATTTACCACTTGCTCTCTTTCTTACTTCTTCCGGGAACTCTTGTTCTTGCTCAAACATGCTGAACATGCTCCCCAGAGATCAACTTGGCTCGCTCCCTCACTTCACTCAGATGTCCGCTTACATGTCACTTCATCAGTGAGGCTTCTCTAGGCCTTCCTATATAAAACAGCATATCCAGCCAGGCATTCTCTAACCTCTCACTCTGCTTTATGTTTTTAATAGCACTCAATTATATTTTGTGTTTGTTTGTCATTGCCAGCCCCACCCTCCACCAGAATTTAAGCTCCATGTTAAGGTCTCACGTTACTAACTGCTCCATCTCCAGCACTTATAACAATACTTGGCATTTATTTTTTTATTTTTTTTTTTAAGATTTTATTTATTTATTCATGAGAGACAGAGAGAGAGAGGCAGAGGGAGAAGCAGGCTCCCAAGGAGCAGGGAGCCCGATGCGGGGCTCGATCCCAGGACCCTGGGATCATGACCTGAGCCAAAGGCAGACGCTTAACCATCTGAGCCACCCAGGCGCCCCAGTTATGTTATTCCATAGAACCCCATTTTATTTTATTTTATTATTAGTTTTTAAAGATTCTATTTGTTTATTTGACACAGAGAGAGAGCACAAGAGGGGGAGCAGCAGAGGGAGAGGGAGAAGCAGACTCCCCGCCGAGCAGGGAGCCCGATGCTGGACTCCATCCCGGGACTCCAGGATCATGACCTGAGCCGAAGGCAGACGCTCAACCATCTGAGCCACCCAGGCGCCCAATACTTGGCATTTAATAGCTGCTCCAAAACTATTGAACAAATGAATGTAGGTAATTTCTTCTGAACAGACTGTTAATCTCAGAAATTTTAGGAAGTTGTTTTTGCCTAACCAGTCCCCATGCCCCCATCCCTACCCATCCTTACTACAGTGTTTCTTCCATGTTATGCCCCAATTAAAGGTAAAATCTGGCTGTTAGTATCCTGGATTATGCCTTCCTAGGGCTGTTCCATACATGTACATTCTCAACCACCTCTCTTTTCAAAATGATAAGCAGATCTTTTCGAAATGACTACATCACAGCTTTCCTGTGATGTTGCTGGTTTTCTATGTAGGGAGAGAAATCTAATGTCTTAGTTAAGACAGTTTAAGGAAAATGGGACAATTATTATAATAATACATCATCTCAGCTATGAATAAAAGGGTAAGAATATTGATACACCACAAAAGGTACCAGAACTAGAAAATTTAAAAAAGCCTTTAGGAGAAACTCAACTCTCCTCTTGGTTTATTTTTGTATTTGTTCTCAGTCTCATTCTCATTATGTTTAATCCTCTTCGTCCTCTCTGGCCACATGGTATTTCATCTGTACTCTTCTGTGCTCTTCGCTCCCCTCTCTATCTCGTTTTCTCTACTTACTTCTGCATGTGGTGGGAGGTGGCTGTGCCACAGTTCCTGAATCAGAATCACCTCAGATCAAGTGCACAGGGCAGAAGAAGCTAGCCCTTTTCAGTCCCCATTACAAATCCTCGGGAGAGAGAATCCTTTAGCTGGCCAGGGAGGCAGGGTCTTTTCCATACATCGGGCTGCCAGGGACCTGGCCTTAAAGAAAAGAAAGTTATGTTGAATTGAGCAGACAACCGCCAAAGGGTTCTACTGCAGTTAGAAATCAGAAGTGAATAATAAGAAATATGTACAGCCTAACACTGACTAGAAGTTTTAGGGTCAGGGACCATCTTTCCCGCGTTTGGCTTAGCCATTTCTAATATCCAAAAAAACATAAAATGTATACAGTGAACAAACAACAAAGTGCCTCCCTTCTCATCTTCCAAATTTTAACTAGTAACTGTTTCTGTGTGTGGTCTCTGTGTAACCTTGCACATATAACTTTTGCTGTAATACATAAGTGAGTTCATATGCACTGTGAGTCTGTAACTTAAAATACATCTTAAAAAATAACAGCAAGGTGCCATTATCTCCATTTAATAAATGAAGAAAGAATTTAACAGGTTGTTTCCTATGACAACTGTCTCCCTGATTGGTCTCTGCATCTTCCTATCAAATGTGAAAATTATGTTTGATAGGTTCACCTATGGTCCACTGCTGGCCAGAATAGAGTAAGTCCACTAGAGCACATCTTATCCACCAACTGCAATTAAAAACTCTGGACAAAAACAAAAAGAAAATGCCTCAGGATTCTGTAACTTAAAGAATACCAGGTATACTGGAGAGCAAAGTCAAAATCTAAAAGTCAGTATAGTGATGATGAGATTCCTGTTGTTCTTCCTTTATCTCCCCGCTTTGACCCAAGGGCAGACTGAATTGGGAACTCCATCATGAGCATGCAGAGCAAACGTTCAATAGAAACCCATCTTTCTTGCAAAAGACCAGCAAAATAGGCCACTTCTTAGCCCTTCCCCAAGTCCAACCATAATCACAGAGCTGTACTGTTATGGTGGATGTAGGGTGAGCACTTAAAACTTCGAGCAAAACTTCACATCTTAGAATAGAAGAAGTAAGAAAAAAATGACTTTGTTGTGCAAAGAGTGTGTCAGGGAGAGGATTCTCTCTCCTTTCATTTTTCATTTTATTTATTTATTTATTTTTACTTTTGTTTTTGTTTTTCTCTTTCCTTCCATTGTTTTTTCCAGAGGGGGCTTATCACATGGAACTACGTGGCAGTTCAAGAGGACCTCATCTGAAAGAACTCCATATTTCTATCCAGAAGAACCAGGAAAAAAGTCCCTTGGAACCAGAGAATGTAGGGGAAATCCTGGTGAGGACAGAGCTGGGAGAAATCATTTACTTCTGTGTGTGAATCAATACAAGTCTCAGGCTCACCCCTAAATTGTACACATGTGAAACATAACCAAAGAAATGAATCAAAGGTTTTGCAAATTGAACATGTATATAACCCACTGCCCAAGCTTCAAACTAACCCAAGTGGCATATGCAAAGGGTAGATCCAAATAACATAACAAATACTTTGAAAACTGAAAAGCCATTCACCCACAATACTTAACAGTTTGAACCTAACTGGACTGTTGTTTCCCAAAAAACGATAAGCTTCCCCCCAAAACAAAGCAAACATTATTGAAGTATTCTAACAGAATGCCAAAGTCTCATAAAATGAAATTGTAGAACATATAATCTAAAAGTACTAAACATGTAAAAAACCAGCAAATCTGACCAAATTTCAAGGGAAAATATAATCAACAGATGCTAATCCTGCAATGACCAGATATTAAAATTATCAGACATTAAAGCAGCTATTACAACCATACCTAAGATATGTTGTGGGTTCAATTTCAGACCACTGCTATAAAGTGAATATTGCGATAAAGTGAGTGAGATGAATTTTTGGCTTCCTAATGCATACCAAAGTTATGTTTACACTAAACTGTAGTCTAGCATTATGTCTTAAAAAAACAATGCATACACCTTAATTAAAAATACTTTATTGCTAAACAATGCTAACCATCATCTGAGCTTTTTTAGTAAATTGTAATCTTGCTGGTGGAGGATCTTGTTTGATGTTGATGGCTGCTGACTGATCAGACTGGTGGTTGCTGAAGGTTGGGGTGGCTCTGGCAATTTCTTAAAGTAGACAACAATGCAGTTTGCTTTATTGATTGACTCTTTCTTTCACAAATGATTTCTCTGTAGCACATGATTCTGTTTGATAGTATTTTAACCACAGAAGAACATTTTATCAAAACTAGTGTCAATCCTCTCAAACCCTGCTAATGCTTTATCAAGTAAGTTTATGCAATATTCTAAATTCTTTGTTGTCATTTCAACAACTTCCACAGCATCTACAACATGAACAGATTCCATCTCAAGAAACCACTCTCTTTGCTTACCCATCAGAAGCAACTCCTCATCCATTCAAGTTTTATCATGAAATTGCAGCAATTCAGTCACATCTTCAGGCTCCATTTCTAGTTCTCTTGCTATTTCTACCACATCTGCAGTTACTTCCTTCACTAGAGTCTTGAATCCCTCAAATTCAACCATGAGGGTTGGAATCCACTTCTTCCAAGTTCTTATTATTGATATTTTGATCTCTTCCCATGAATCATGAATGTTCTTAATGGCTTCTAGAATGAAGGTTTTCAATTTACTTTGCAAAGATCTATCAGAGGAATCACTAACTACGGCAGCTAGAGCCTTACAAAATATATTTCTTAAGTAATAAAATTTGAAAGTCAAAACTTTGATCCATGGTTTGCAGAGTAGATGTGTTAACAGGCATAACAGCAACATTAATCTCACTATACATCTCCATCAGAGCTCTTGAGTGACCAGGTGCATTGTCAATGAGCAGTAATATTTTGAAAGGAATCTTTTTGTTCTGAGTATTAGGTCTCAACAGTAGGCTTAAAATATTCAGTAAACCATGTTATAAATAGATGTGCTGTCATTCAGGCTTTGTTTTTGCATTACACAGCATAGGCAGAATAGAGTTTTGCTGCTATAAACATCGGGGTGCACATACCCCTTTGGATCCCTACATTTGTGACTTTGGGGTAAATACCCAGTAGTGCAATTGCTGGGTCGTAGGGTAGCTCTATTTTCAACTTTTGGAGGAACCTCCATACTGTTTTCCAGAGTGGCTGCACCAGCTTGCATTCCCACCAACAGTGTAGGAGGGTTCCCCTTTCTCCGCATCCCCAACAACATCTGTCATTTCCTGACTTGTTAATTTTAGCCATTCTGACTGGTGTGAGGTGGTATCTCACTGAGGTTTTGATTTGGATTTCCCTGATCCTGAGCGATTTTGAGCACTTTTTCATGTGTCTGTTGGCCATTTGGATGTCTTCTTTGGAAAAATGTCTGTTCATGTCTTCTGCCCATTTCTTGATTGGATTATTTGTTCTTTGGGTGTTGAGTTTGATAAATTCTTTATAGATTTTGGATACTAGCCCTTTATCTGATATGTCATTTGCAAATATCTTCTCCCATTCTGTCACTGTCTTTTGGTTTTGTTGACTGTTTCTTTTGCTGTGCAAAAGCTTTTTATCTTGATGAAGTCCCAATAGTTCATTTTTGCCCTTGCTTCCCTTGCCTTTGGCGATGTTTCTAGGAAGAAGTTGCTGCAGCTGAGGTCGAAGAGGTTCCTGTCTGTGTTCTCCTTTAGGATTTTGATGGACTCCTGTCTCACATTTACAATGGAATATTATGCAGCCATCAAAAGAAATGAAATCTTGCCATTTGCAATGATGTGGATGGAACTGGAGGGTATTATGCTGAGCGAAATAAGTCAATCAGAGAAAGACATGTATCATATGACCTCGCTGATATGAGGAATTCTTAATCTCAGGAAACAAACTGAGGGTTGCTGGAGTGGTGGGGGTGGGAGGGATGGGGTGGCTGGGTGATAGACATTGGGCAGGGTATGTGCTATGGTGAGCGCTGTGAATTGTGTAAGACTGTTGAATCACAGACCTGTACCTCTGAAACAAATAATACATTATATGTTAAAAAAAAAAAAAAAAGAAGAAGAAGAAGATAGCAGGAGGAGAAGAATGAAGGGGGGGAAAATCGGAGGGGGGAGATGAACCATGAGAAACTATGGACTCTGAGAAACAAACTGAGGGTTCTAGAGGGGAAGAGTGTGGGGGGATGGGTTAGCCTGGTGATGGGTATTAAAGAGGGCACATATTGAATGGAGCACTGGGTGTTATATGCAAACAATGAATCATGGAACACTACATCAAAAACTAATGATGTAATGTATGGCGATTAACATAACATAAAAAAAAAAGAACAGATTTTTGCATAATTCTTAAGGGCCCTAGGATGTTCAGAATGGCTAATAAACACTGACTTCAACATAAAGTCACCAGCTGCATTAGCCCCTAACAAGAAAGTCAGACTATCCTTTGAAGCTCTGAAGCTTTGAAGCCTTGAAACCAAGCACTGATTTTTAACCTCCTAGCTATAAAAGTCCTACCTGGCATCTCTCAATAGAAGGCTATTCCATCTATATTGAAAATCTATTGTTTAGTGTAGCTACCTTCTTGCATTATCTTAGGTAGATCTTCTGGATAACTTACTGCAGCTTCTACAACAGCACTTACTGCTTCACCTTGCATTTTGATGTTATAGAGATGGTTTCTTTCCTTAAACCTCATGAACCAATCTCTGCTAGCTTAAACTTTTCTCCTACAGCTTCCACTCTCTCAGCCTTCACTGAATTGGAGAGAATTGGGGCCTTGTTCTGGATTAGGCTTTGTTTTAAGGAAATGTTGTGGCTGGTTTGATCTTCTATCCAGACCATCAGTTCTGGCTATCCCTTCCCAAATCTGTGCCTTGGAAAATCCATAAGATTCAGCTTCCTAAGGGAGGGAAACCTGAATGGGAAGAAATCAGAGAGGGAGACAAACCATGAGAGACTCGTGACTCCAGGAAACAAACTGAGGATTGTGGAAAGGGAGGTGGATGGGGGAATGGGGTGACTGGGTGATGGGCATTAAGGAGGGCACGTGGTGTTATAGGCAATGAATGAATCATTGATGACTACATCATAAACGAATGATGTACTATATGTTGGCTAATTGAATTTAAATTTTAAAAAAAGATTCAGCTTCTTAAAAATCAGGAAATTAGGGTAGAGATTAATATGCAGGAAGTTTATTAAGGAGTTCTCTTGGAAACAACCACCTGTGGGCAGAGGGAGCACCAGTGTAATTTCCACGAGTCCTCAGCCAACTGATGGGAACTCTGAAGCTGGGATAACCCTTCATAGTTATCCCAAGTTAGGTCAGGAGGAGGGAAAACTGGGCATTTATACCTTCATGCCACTGCCATTGGATATCAGATGCACTGATTTGGGTAAGCAGGCTGTCTTTACTCAAAGCAATTCTAAAAAAAGTTGACAGCCCAGAGCTGACAGCAGCACTTCAGCAGCTAGGGAAACAAGTCCTTTATCCTGGAAGGAGTATCTGGGTGGCACACCATAGTGTCCTATACACTAACCTCTCAAAGTACTTTTCTGCTCTGGCACTCTTGGAGTCTTAAAATGGTGGCATCATAAGGATTAGTCAGGAAACAATGCAAAGTGAAAAAATTAAAGTCTTCATCTCACTCACCTCCCACAAAAAAAAAAAAAATAGAAAATTAAAGAAGATACTGGGTGGGGGTGGGCAGTGTGTTGCAGGGACATATTAAAACACTTTTACTTATAACTGCTGGCTTTCAGAGGGAAAAATCTTAGAGCTCCAAGGAAATTTATGCCTTTAAATAGACATTATACAACAAACCTATTAATACCACTCAGCGCTTGGCAATATTTTTCTATAATGGGCCAAATAATAAATAGTTTAGGTTTTGTGGACCATACACTCTTAGTTGCAACCCTCAACTCTGAAGCTCTAGGGAAAAAGCAGCCACAGACAATATGTTAACTAATGGGTATGTCTGAGTTCCAATAAACTTAGAAAAACTGATGGCAGGCCAGATGTGGCCCATGGGTTATAGTTTGCTCACTGATATAACTAACGTAACTGAATTACACAAAATTTAACTCATTCTCTTTCTAGACACCATAGAACACCATACAAACCCTAGAATAAATACATGACTTTCAAGTGAAAGGGGATTAAACTGTTTTCTTGTTAAGCCACTTCTATACTGAATTTTTTGTCACTTGTAGCTGCACCCAACCCACATTATTATAGAAATTTACTGTAGATTGAGTGATCAAAGAAGGCTTCTATGACAGGGAAATGTTTTAGCCTCTATGATTTAGTGCTGTTTGGAAAGGAAAACCAATGGGTATTTGCCAGGGCAAATTCCCTCATATTCATGTTAACCTAGCCCCTAATTTTAGTTAGAATAAAGATTGTCCTTCCCAGCTTGCCTAACTTGTAGCAAGATGTGACACAGCTAAACTAATAACAAGGAAGTACCAAAGTGGGTCAGAAATTTGGTGAAATGCCTAGGCACATCTGAGGGTGGACACTGTAGTTTCCAAAACATGGTTTCCACAATATGGTTTCCAAAATATGCTCTGTGATGCTATATGTAAACGTATGTAGTATGGGCAACTTCTAGAATTGAACTTAGGGGCTTACATGCCCTTTTCCCTTTTTCTCTTTCCTGCCAGCTAAAATATATATATGTGCTGGCCACAGCAAGAGTAGCCTTCATGAACTAATAGGTGAACTTGAAATAGAAGCCACACATTAAAGAGATACAAGATTTAAGGCTCCTGAGATCCTGCTACCATGCAACACCACCAGGTCTAGACTGATTCCATGACTCTCATGTGAGAGGGAAGGATGATTTTTCTTGTTAAGCCATAGTTATTCTGAGTTTTATACCACTTGCAGCTTTACCCAACTCAAGCTATTATAGAAATTTATGTTAAAATAAAGGGTCGGGCGCCTGGGTGGCTCAGTTGGTTAAGCGACTGCCTTTGGCTCAGGTCATGATCCTGGAGTCCCTGGATCGAGTCCCGCATCAGGCTCCCTGCTCAGCAGGGAGTCTGCTTTGCCCTCTGACCCTATCCCCTCTCATGTGTTCTCATCTCATTCTCTCTCTCTCAAATAAATAAATAAATAAATAATCTTAAAAAAAATAAAAATAAAGGGTCAACAGAAGTCTCTGTGAGGGAGAGAGGCTTTAGCTAAGATCTCATGGATGAAAAGGAGCCAGGTCTAGAAAAAGCAAGAGAAAAAAATGGTTCTGGCATAAGGCAAAGTTTGCACAAACATTTTGAGGCAGGGAAGAATGTGTGAGAACTGAAAGGCCAGTGTGGCTGATAATTTGTGAAAGAGATGGAGAGTGGTACAAGGTAAGACTGTAGACATAAGAAGGGGTCAAATCACAAACATGAGCTTAGATTTCACTCTAACTATAGCTGGAGGCCACTGAAGGATTTTAAGCGAGGAAGAGTTTCGATCCAATTTGTACCTCCCTTTGGCAGCTGCAGATGACTGCCCCCTAACATCAGATCTCCAGTGGCCCTCCAGCCTCTTCCTGTTGATGTCAGCTGAGCCCCCCCAGACAGTCCTCTTGGACAAGCTTCCTCTTAAGACACCTCAGGTCTGGCTACCTCCCTCAGGACCCACACACTGTTTACCTACTCCAGTGGCATTACAGCCCACTCCCTCCACAGCACTTTCTCCTTGCCCTGACACCACAAGCCACTCCAGCCAACTTTCTGCCTTTAGGTTTGGCAGCATAGAGACTAGAACCTGTGTACTTCAAATGCCAGGGGATACATGTGAGCCTTTCAAAGTGGTTCTCTGCAGTTCCCCTCTCTGGCCTTGGGGAAAAAAAAGGGAGGTGGGGAACCACTGCAGACTTCCACATGTAGTCTCCAAAGAAACCCCCACTCTTGAAACTAACCCCTAGTGAATTTTTTTTAATAAAGACTAAAATTAAATGATCAACTAATGCTGATAAAATTGTAATAATGATCTAGCACCTCAGAATATTTGGTACTTTACAGTAATTTTTCTTATAGTGATGCCTCAGCTGAAACTCCAAGGCTAAGAAAGTATAATTATAACATCTTTCAAAAAGATTTCCCCCCAAAAGATACAATCATTAATAGCTGAACACCAGACACAATATTTTATTCGTTTAGTCAAAAGTACTTTTAAGGATCTACTTACTATATGCAGGCACTATCCTAGATACCAAGGATAATAATGGACAAATCTCAAGTGAATAATCTAGTGAGAAGACAGATATGGACACAATTATTCTGTTATAGTATGTAAAATATATTATATACAGATATATAAGTATATATATATATATTCTATATATAAAAGTTATGAGTTATACTTGTATGACATGAAAATCTATCCCAGAAATGTTTAGTAAAGAATAGCAGAGCATCAATACAACCTTAAGTAATCATGCTGGAATACTGCCAATGAGGGAAACTTGCCCAAGCCTTGGTGTTCAGAATTTTTATTGGGGCTCCATTATGTAGGCATGATCAAATCATTACCCATGTGGTTGATCTCAGTATCCAGGCTGACTGATACTGCATGACCCAAAGGCCCACCCTAAATCGCACTGCTGGTCTTTTGGATGAGGCCAGGTCCACCCTAAACCATTCTGTCAGACTATCCAGTGTGACCCAAGGCCCCCAGGCAAAAAGACACTTTTATCACATAAAACATCCCAAAGATTATTTAGAGATCACCTCCCATAAGCCAAGGGCAAAGGTCAAATCCCCATCTGGACCAGGTTAAATTCTATATACCTGTCAAGGCCTTGTCATTTCAAGATTCAACTGGGGAAGAATCTACTTCCCAAGCTCATTCACACTGGTTGTCAGGATTCAGCTCCTTGTGAACTATTGAGCCGAGGACCACAGCCAGAGCCTGCCCTCAGTTTTTGCTACATGGTCCTCTCTAACATGACAGTTTACTTCATCAAAGTGAACAAGTTGAGAAGGCAAGACAGAGAAAGTGACATTGAGAGAGAGTGTCAGCAAGACGGAACTCACAGTCTTTTGTAAACTAATCATAGAAGTGATATGCCAGCTTGTTTCATTTTTCCCCTCCCTTCCCCTATGACCAGAGAAGGAGACAAACCATAAGAGACTCTTAATCTCAGGAAACAAACTGAGGGTTGCTGGAGTGGAGGGGTTGGGAGGGATGGGGTGGCTGGGTGATGGACATTGGGGAGGGTATGTGCTATGGTGAGTGCTGTGAATTGTGTAAGACTGACAAATCACAGACCTGTACCCCTGAAACAAATAATACATTATATGTTAATTAAAAAAAAAAAACTGCAGAAGTTTAGATTAAAAAAAAAAAAAGAAGAAGAAGAAGAAGAAAGAAGAAGAATATGCCGGGATGTCTGGGTGGCTCAGTCGGTTAACTGTCTTTGGCTCAGGTCATGATCCCAGGGTCCTGGGATTGAGTCCTGCATCGGGCTCCTTGCTCAGCAGGGAGCCTGCTTCTCCCTCAGCCTGCCACTCCCCCTGCTTGTTTGCTCTCTCTCTGGCAAATAAATAAAAGAAGTGATAGGCCATCAATTTTTGCTCTATTTTATTCATTATTAGCAAGTCATTAGGTTTAGTCCACACTCAAGCAGAAAAGATCACACAAAGGTGTGAATACAAGGCAGCAGAGATTCTTGGGGGCCATGTTAGAAACTGCCTACCTCAGTGGTCTTAGGGAAAAGGGTAAGGAAGAGGGAGAGATGGAAGGTAAAAAGAAGAGGGGTAATTGATGAATCAAGCTTCTGGACGCAAAAGGAAATAAAATGAGAGCACATGCAGAAGATACTAAAACATACAGAAAAATGAATGAGGATCAATAATGAAATTTTCTTGGGTCCAGATGTTTAAAGTCCCTATATGGTATACCACATTGTTAATGACCCAATGTGCTGAACAGCTGCAGGAGAATTCCTTTTACTGTATAGAAAAGTTGCTCCTTCTCAACTAACTAAACCTCCCCATTGCTACTGAAGTAGTCATTTAAATCATGGTATCTAGGCAGGGAGTAGCACTTGGAACAGTTCATTATCGCTTGCACAAAATTAGTGTAATAAAATACTGTGAATTGACAGAAAGTCAACTGAAGGTGGGTTGTACACACACTGGCAATAGACAGCTCATAGAGAAAACCTAATATTTTCATAACTGAGTTAGCTATCTTAGTGTATCCTCAATGATGGCCAATTGTTCAGTAAGATCATTAAAGCTAGTATTGGTCAGATTTTACCAAAATGCTAAATCCAATTCTAGGCTTATAAGCAGTAACTATAAAGGTAATGTGACCCTCTGTTTCATTTAAGGCATGAAGGAATGGTCTTAAACTTTAAATAAGATTTCAATTAAAATGGTGATAACACTTCTGAAATTGAGGGCTTTAACCTTTGGGATATATTAGATTCAGTTGAATTTATAAAGTTTCCCTACTAAAAACATGACATTCATATTAAGTTATTTGACTGAGTATGATGATAATAATCAAATAGTTTATAAATACATTTAAAAGGAAACAGTAAGTCAGAATGGGTTCACTAATATAACACTCAAATTCTATCATATGTCCTCCCCTTCTGAATGTTGTTGGAGAAAATCACAAAACCAAGCTAACAGAACTCTTAATTTTTCATCATAAATCTCAAATAGTCACTCAACACCCCCAGACATTCCTACTACACTTCCCTAGTAAAAATACTTTTTTTACTCACTAATATGATAAGGACACATCTCAAATCTCTAACAACCACTCTTTCCTCTCACTTCCAGGTGATATGTCACAAGGAAAATAGATGAAATAAAACAAAAACTACCTCAAATTCCAACCACCCAGTTCACCAACTTCAGCTATCTTTCTCTGCATACCTTTCATTTTTCCTATTAATGAAAAATTGTCCCTGATCCTATTAAAAGATATGTCATTTATGTAGTGAATACTGTTGTCTTCCCAATGTCTGCAGTTCCACAACCATTCCCTTTCTCTTCAATATCAACTTTTCCCTTTATACTTGGTAATTGCCATAGCCTCACAAACGTGATATATTTCCTGTCTTCAAAACACCATCTCTTGATGCCCACATCTCCCTCCTGCCCTAATTTTATTTTATTTAATTAATTTATTTACATATTTCTAAGATTTATTTGTTTTAGAGAGAGAGAGTGTGTGTATGAGCACGCTCAAGTGCAAGAACAGGGGGAGGGGCAGAGGAAGAGGGAGGGAGAGAGAGAATCTCCAGCAGACTCCCTGCTGAGCACAGAGCCCCACACAGGGCTGGATCTATTGGGATGCTATTAAAATGGTATTGTTTTTTTTTTTTTAAAGATTTTATTTATTTATTTATTTGAGAGAGAGAGAGAGAAACAGCATGAGAGGGGAGAGGGTCAGAGGGAGAAGCAGGCTCCCCGCTGAGCCTGGAGCCTGATGTGGGACTCAATCCCAAGACTCCAGGACCATGACCTGAGGCAGTCGCTTAACCAACTGAGCCACCTAGGCGCCCAAAATGGTATTGCTTTTTAAATTATAGTTTCTAAGTGTTCATTGCTTGTCTAGAAAAACACAATTGTTTTCCTGAATGATAGCAGTTTTGCCTCCTCCTTTCCCAACTCTTTCATTCTCATACCTTATTGGATTGGTTAGTTACCTCCAGTACAATGCTGAATAGAAGTAGAGAAAGTAGACTTCATTGCCTTGTTCTCAGTCTTCTGGAGAAAGCATTCATTTTTATGATTTCAATAGTAGGTTTGTCATAGTTACCATTTATCAGGTTAAGGAAATTTTCTTTTATTCCTAGTTTGACAAGTTTTTATCATGAATGGATATTTAATTTTTCAAGTGATTTTTTCTGCAAATTGAGGTGATGTGGTTTTCTTTTTACAATCTGTTGATATAATGAACTACTCCAATTGTGTTTAGAAATTTGAACCAACCCTACATTCCCAAGATGAACCTGATTTTTTTAGTATATGTCATCCTTTTCATATATTGCTGGATTTTATTTGGTAAAATTTCTGTCTCCATGTGAATAATACTGGATTATAATTTTCTTTGTCAAGTTTTGATATCTGTGTAATGCTGGCCACATTATATGAGTTTTGAAGTATTTCATCCTCTTCTATTTTCTGGAAGAGTTGGTAGAGAATTGATATTATACCTTCCTTAAATTTTGGGGAGAATTCAACAGTACAGTCCTCTGGTCCTGGAATTTTCCTTGTAGGAATGTGTGTGTGTATGTGGTATGTGAGAAAGTGAGGGGTGGGGAGAGAAAGAGAGAGGGGAATTTTTTTAACTAAAGATTAAAATTACTATGATGGATATAGAGCCATTCAAGTTTTATCTTCTTTTGTGAGTTTTGGCAGTTGGTGTCTTTCAATGAATTTGTCTATTTCATCTGTTTCTTGGCATAAAAATGTTCTTAATATCTTTATAATGCCTGTAGAGTCTAGAGTGATAATATATTTTTAATTTCTAATACTGGTAATTTGTGTTTTCTTTTTTTTTTCTTTATCAGTCTGGCTAGAGTGTATCAATTATACTGATCTTTTCAAAGAACCAACATTTTTTTTTTTTTTTTTTTTAAGTAGGCTCCACATCCAGTATGGAGCCCAGTGTTGGGCCTGAACTCATGACTCCAAGTTCATGACCTGAGCTGAGATCAAGAGTCGGACATCCAACCGACTGAGCCACCCACGTGTGCCTCAATGAACCACTCTCTGATTGCATTTATTTCCTCTTATTCTTCTGTTTCATTCCATTTATTTCTCCCCTTTATTATTTCCTTCATTTTTCTTGATTTTGTTTTATTTTGCTGGGTTTTTTTCCAGTTTCTTAAGATAGAAATTTAAATCATTGAACTGAACTCTTTCTTCTTCTCTAAAGTAAGCAGTTAAAATTATAAATTTTAATGTGCTTTAATTTTCACTTAATTCAAAATATTTTCTCATTTTCCTAGTGATTTCTTCTTTGTTCCATGGGTTAATTAGAAGTGCTACTTAATTTCCAAATATTTAGAGATTTCTTTCAGATATGTATTGGTTTCTAGTTTAATTCCATTGTGGTCAGACCATATACTCTGTATGATTTCAATCCTTTTAAAGTTGACGAAATTTGATTTCTGGCAAAGAATGTGGTCTACCTTAGTGTTCCATGTGTACGTGTAAAGAGTGTATTCTGCTATTGTCAGGTTGTGTCACCTATAAATATATCAATTAGGTCAAGTTGGTTGATAGTGCTGTTCAAGTCTATACTAATTCTCTCCACTGGTTCCACCAATTACAGAGAGGTAAGTGCTGAAGTCTGTAACTAATTATTGATTTGAGTATTTCTCCTATAATTAATAAATTCATCCCTTTATATGTATATATAAAGTTCTGTTATACATTTAGTATTGTTATGTCTTCTTGATAAAATTTACCCCTTTCTGTCAGATTCACTCTCTACCCTTCTTCAGGCTGGACTCTATCCTAGGAGCCTGAACTTTATAAGGTTACATCCTTGCCCTCTATTTTTAGGTTGGTTTTAGCCAATGAAAACCACCAGTTGGACACTGCAGTATGGAGGGAAAGTGGTTTGCATACTTAATCCTTCCAGCTCCTCCCTGTTGGGTGGCAGGTTGGCAGTAGCTATGTTCCTCTCTGAAGGTACCATAGGTGGCTATCAGGTAGGTAGCTGTCTCCTACCTGAACAAGTCTCCTTGGGCTCTAGTAATCCCTCTTCCCCCAAATCCCTTAGGCCTAAGGGTGATAATGACTCTGATTAGTTCTGGATGCTTCGTGATTACTTTTTGTTTTCCAGTAACCCTGTCCATACCTTTATAAATGTCCTTTCATTAAGTATCTTTAATTACCTCTCTTCAGTATGCTGCCTATTAACTTGCTGGGGATTCTTACTGAAATGCATTAGAGTACTAGCTTACCTTATTTACAGGTAACTTACTTGGTTCTTCGCATTCTACTTAACTGGTTCAACCAAGTTGATCACTCATCAGGCACTTGAAAAAGGAAAAAGGGGTCTATCCAAATGTTTTGATTAGAGGAAGAAATAATAATGACTGTCTATTGACCCAATTCTCCTAAATAGTGCCAGGGTCCAATATTCTCATATCTAGACACTGTTTCCTAGGGATTGTTATAGATGACAATGTGTCATGCTAGAACTCCACCTGGACCCTAAAAAGCTGCAGTGGTCGCCAAGAAGACATCTCAGGGCACATCGTGTGAACATAATGGACATAGGACCCATCACAGTAGCCCTAGGTTGCAGTCAGAATAGAGATCATATTGTGTTCCCCCCCCCCCACACACACACCTCATCCCATTTCTTAGAACACGTGCAGTATTTGGTTTGCACAGAGGAGTTATGACAGGTTCTCTGTACAGGAATTAAACACAGGACAAACTATTCTGGAGGAATGGGCAATGGCGAATACTCAAAATTATAGGAGATCTGAAGGAGCAATTATCACGTTTTTCTTGAATCTTAAGTCAGTGATACGCTTAAATGTGTTTCTCTGATTTAGACTGGAAAGTCTTCTGAATAGATTTTAAAGAATACTTTTAAAAAGATAAAAATGCTGCACATGGGCTATACCTCACAAAAGCGACCAGGTTTAAGCGATTTAAACCTGTCCAGATGTGTTGCAAATAAGGGGAGCGACAGTTTTATGCCAAAAGCAGGGACCATCTGACTTACTCAGTGCTGCTATACACTGGATTAGCCTCATTTTTGCACATGCCTTGTCCACAAACCACGAACAATAGGCATCCTCGATCTTAACAAAAGAGTTGCGGCACTAGCGCGGTAACAGGAGGGGATGGCGCGGCTCTGGGTGTAAATGAGACACCCACTTCGGACTCACTTGAGCAAAACTCTTTTGTGTCCCGCGCGAAAACTACCCAGAGGTGCCTAGGCCTTGCTCACCTCAGCCTCCAGTTTCCTTTCCCCGTGAGGCCCCGCCTTCCAGCCGAATTCACCAATTAAAGCTACATGCACAGAGAAAAAAAAAAAAAAAAAAGAAAGAAAGAAAAAGCTGCTCGCAGTACCGAGTCCTCGGGCGGCTGACTCTCGCGAGAATTCGCGGAGCGCCGGCGGTTCCCGCAGAGACCTAGAGAGCGGATCTCCGGGGGCGGGCTGCGCCGTGGCCCCGCCCTTCCTGAGCGCGGGCGCGCAGTGGCGGGAATTTCGCCTGTTTCTGATGTAGACCTCACCATCGCCGAGGTTGTAGACCCGGCAGCTGGGGGCGGGTCTCGGGGGCCAAAAGTGTGAGCAGGTACGCCGTGCCTCAAACGAGGGCTGCTCCGCTGCGCAAGTCACCGGCTTCCTTCGCCCTGTGCTCGGCCCGCGCTGGTCGCCGCCGAGTGGGGACCTGGCGGAACTTGCCTCCCGGCTGGGAGGACTAAGAATTGGCGCCGGGCCGTCCCTGATCCCCACCCGGAGTGCGCAAGGGAGCTTTTCCACGACACTGTTGGGAAACTCGCTCGGTACTTTTCGGTAACGTAGCGGGCGGTGCAGGTCGAGGCGGGGTTGGGAGCTGAAGCTGGATCTGTCCTGCAACCATTTCTTTCCTTTTCGCGCTGTCCGGGCTGCAGCATCCGACCTAGATGGCAGATGTGAAATTCCTGCCGCAGCCAGTCGGGGGTGCATTCTGTCTGACAGCCTTGATATGGGGGTGTCGGTGTGGGGAGAGTTGTTGAGGAATTGGCTTCTCGGGCTTTCTTCTTTGTGCTGGGGGAACGTTTTGAGAACTTTCTGAGATCACCGCCAATCGCTTGGCCCGCCCCACCTCCTGGAATCTAATCACAGTATCTGTGGAATCTTGAATGATATGAGTACCAAACATTTCAGGACAGAAAGTAAATAATGGATAACTGTTCCACTGCGTCGATGTTCCTGACCGACAGCTTGGAACTGGAGCTGGGGACAGAATGGTGCAAACCCCCTTGCTTTTCTTGTGGTTTTGACAACGGAGGAGGAGGAAATCATTTTTCTGGAGAGTCCTACCTTTCCAGCGGAGCCCTTAAGCGGTAGGTAAAAAATCGGGGACTGTGTTTTTCCCTTATCAAATTTTTCATCAGTTTCTTAGGAATGTTATTTAATTATGATTTCAGCCAACTTAAACTTCGATGCTCAAGCCATGTTTTTGCAAAACGGCTTAGAATATAACATGGGTGCAGGCTATCAGTTCTGTTGTCGGTTTCCTGGTTAAAGCATACCTAGAAGATTTTGGGATATTGAGAACTTCTTGCTACCGGATGTTTTCTTATCTTACAGCTACCTCAGTTTTGGGGTAGGAAGCTGGCCACTAATTCCCCTTTTACTTAAAGTGAAAGCTAGGTGGGCTTTTTGAATTGGAATATCCTTCTAAAACATGAAATAATAATCTGGAGCTTCTCAGTAATTCTTAAGTTAGACGTAGACATTGTTTTGTTGCCCCAGTTCCTTCTAATTCTGTGTATCTATACACAGAAGTCATAGACTTATTTTTGTTTTAACTTTTGAATAAATTCACCAGATTGTGTAAGTTCACAAGAATGTTATTCTTTAGAGTTCTTGCCTTAGGCAGCTGTACACAAGTTGCTGTAAAACTGCAGTTGTTGAAATATTTTGGGAATACCTGCTGAGGCAATTTCAGAAAGGAAGCCATTTTTGTTGATTTTATAGTTGTACCTTGTTTGAGACCTTAAAAGAGATTATTCAGTTTGATTATGCTCCAGACATGGCTCAGAGTAACTTTTAGCTGTTTTAAACATTAAATGCCCCCTCAAAGGATGAAATTCTTCGACTGAAGACCATAGGCCAAAAAAGTACGTTCCCTAGACTTACTTTTTGAATTTTTCCCCTAAGTTACATTGTTCTTTAGTTACACTTTTTTATCACTATATATGACTGAATTTTTCATACAATCTAAATGTAATTCCTGGAGATGTAAGGTACCAAGGCATATCATAATTTTATGGTATCATTGTTGACATGTCACATACAATATGGATTTATATAATGACAAAAAAGATATGCTATAGTTGGGATTTAGCATACTTTTTATAAGATTAGAGTTTTCATTTCAGATTAATTTTGAATCTTGATCCTTTACCAACTAATTTTGAAGAAGATACAGTGGAAATATTTGGCATTCAGTGGGTTACTGAAACAGCATTGGTGAATTCATCTAGAGTGCTCTTTCATTTATTCAGGTATGTTTTGTTTTGTTTTTAACTGCCTTTGAGCATAGATGCTTTTCAGTTGTGTAAGTTACTTTGCTGGGTGGTTTCTGATACCAATATTACAAAAGCGCGAGTTGTTCATGTTGCTCTCTTGATTATCTTATCAGTAACAACGATCATGTAATGTTTGGAGCAGTGATTTTAATGATTCGTTTTTTAGTGAGTGTTCATTCTTTTTCAGACTTTTTATTCAACATTTGACATCATGTATTGAAAACAAATATTTAATGCTTTGAACCATATTATAATTTTGGAAGAAAACTAAAATACTACTATTGTTGCTGAATCGTCATAGTCTTTCACTGATTTTTAGAGAATGAAATCAGACTTTCCAAATATATCTTTCAGACTGTATAGTAATATGATTGATTAATATGATTAAGTTGGACAACATTAAAAATTTTAATGAAATTTTCCAAACATATACAAATGTAGAGAGAATACCATAATGAAACTTCACATACCCTCTCTCAGTGGTAGTACAACACCAAGGTTTTATCACACTTCCTTCATCTGTCCCTTTCCCTCTTTTTTTTGGTTTGAGTATTTTTAGCAGATTCCAGGCATCATGTAATCTCACCCTTAAATATTTCAATAAGCATTTCTTAAAAATATGAACTTTTAAAAAAACATAAACAGTATCTCATTATCACAATTAACATTCATTATCATTTAATAAGATAATTCCTTATCATTTAAAACTCAGTCCATATTTAAATTTTACATGATTTTGAAATGGAATCGGTTGTTGAAGGCAAATTATCCAAAAATACATTAAGAATATTTAAATGAAAATGGAAAGGTGGAAAGATTCCTCCTCCCACCCTCATCCCTTGAGGTCTTGTGAAGAGACTGTATCTGTGCCTTGTTATGTGTTTTACTGGGAGAACAGTTTGAGTGAGTGATTCTCTGTAAACGTGAACATTATAGAGTGAGTTGAGTATTCAGGACATAGGTCATGAAGATGAGTCAACGTTTAAGGAGTTGAAAGGCAATTAGGAAGAAGGACAAGAGATTACTTTCAGATATTAAGGGGGGACATCATAAATACAGCTTTCCTTGATAACTCTAAGTTACTCTTCCTTTTCTGAACTCCTATAGTATAATTGTCCAGTACAATTTAACATTTCATTATGTAACTGTTAACCTAGGATTTTTATGTAAGTATCTTAAACTTTTTGAGGGTATATAAACAATATCTCATTGATAGTAAAATCTATGATATTTATAATTATATATACACATATGCAGCTTTTAACAGATATTTTTGGAAGGTCAACAAAGGCATGTTTTATCTTTTCTCAGTCTTGACTATCTGACCCTGTATAAATATCCACAAAGTATTTTAAACTTCATTCACAAATGAGAGGCTATGCACATACTAAAGCTATGTAATAGATTTGGAAATATCCCTATAATACATACTTTAAATTTTTCCAAAATTAATTCTCACCTTACGTTTTTTTAAATTAGGCAGCAACTATACAACTTGGAAACCTTATTACAAGCCAGCTGTGATTTTGGTAAGTTTTAAGCGTTTTTAATAGCAAAAAGGAATTGAATTGCACATCTATGATGCGTAATTGGGATATAAGAACATGGAGGAAGAAGCATTAAGTTAGAAGTTCAGGATAGTGTTTAGTGTTCAGAAAAGATATAACACTTAAATTTTGTTGTAGCTGAGATTTATAGTATTTTTCTATGTCTGTGATAAAATTGATTTAAGGCTAAACATTTCTAAAGTGAATTAACAACTTGCTTTGGGGGCGGGGAGTGGGACCTCATGCTGTCTTCTTGCTCTGCTTTTGGTTTGTTTTTGACATTTAATGGGTTACTCATGGAGGGGGGTTGGTATAGTTAAGGTAGTGAAGGGAATTGAAGACAGTGTTTTAGCGCAGGCTAGCTGCTTCTCCTTTCTGGCAATTGTGTTCCAGTGTAGGAATTAGACTCATCACACTGTGGTCAGCCTGGGTTCCAACCCTAGCTAATTATCGGTTTCACACCAGGTAAGAGGTCCCACCTCATGGAGTTCTTGTGAGGATAAATGATATAATGCATGTTAAGTGCTCAGGCTAATACCTGTTATTAGTGATGCAACTAAAGATCACCTGGAACACACCTTTGGTCAATGAAAGGTTGAGTAGCTTACTGACACAAGAAGGAAGTACACATCATGAGAAACAGTTGGGGCTTCTCAGGGAGAGTAGGGAGGGGCTTGTGATAGGGTTTGCACTTGCACTGGTGATTTGAAAAGAGTTTAAGGGGACTAGGACTTTATATTGGATTGGATGGTGTTAAGCAGGGACAGTGTAATGAATTGAATATGTTAATTTTTGTCTAGGAGGTGGGACCCAGAAAGACAGACTAAGGAGGGTTCTAATTAGTAAAGTAATAGTCATGTTAGCTGCAAGAGGGAAATATTTTGTTTTTGTATTTTGTTTGTTTTTCCGTGATTGCATAGTGCCTGGTTTCTGTATTCAGACATGATTACAGAGAGATTTTGTTTTTGTCTTGTTTCACCATAATCACAGAGTGGCCCCATCTGATTATTTTTGATATTTCATGAAAACTTTAGTTTCAGTAGGGAACATCATGACCTAGTTGTTAGCTATCTGCCTTCAGGGCTGTTTTGTTTTCTCACTGTGTGCTCAGTAAATGTTGAGTACTATTTATCACCTGAGGCTCTGTCTCAGGCCAGGTACTGTGTAAGGTGACGATGAATCAAAGTGGAAGAATCTGCTGAGGAGTTTGTAGTTGGTAGGACATAGAGACACACAAGCATAGGACAGCATGGTAGAGGGAAAAGTGTAGTAATCGTGGCATGTATAAACTGCTATGGGAGCCAGGGGCTTCATCTGTTTAGGGGCCCATCACAGAGTGATGCCAGATCTTGGTCTACAGAGATGAGGAAAAAATAGGTAGGTAGGCAAAAGTTTTGGGGGAGCGGAAGAGTTCCAGGTGGAAACAACTGTATAGACGAAATCATTGAGGTGTATTGAAACCTAAGTTCAGGGAGCAGGAAGTGGTAATTATGTATGGTTGGATCAGAATGTATGATAGAGTGATAAATTTGGAACAGATGAAATCACAAATGAACTGCTGCTTGCATGGCTTACAAATTTTTTTGTCACTGCCCATGGATTAATTATTTAAACTTTGATAACACTTAATCTATTTTGGTTTCAGGGAAGATATCCACCCTCCACTGCAAAGCAGACAATATTAGGCAGCAGTGCGTGACATTTCTTCATTATGTTAAAGTTTTCGTCTTTAGGTAAGATGTCAGATGAGTATTTTGATTACTGCATGAATTTCTGAGTGCATGTTCATCCAGAGTCTGGTTATTTATTGTATCTATCTTTTTTTAGGTATCTGAAAGTACAAAATGCTGAGAGTCCTGTTCCTGTCCATCCGTATGAAACTTTGGAGGCACAACTTCCGTCTGTGCTGGTTGATGAACTTCATGGGTTACTCTTGTATATTGGACATCTGTCTGAACTTCCCAGTATTAGTCCAGGAGCATTTGTAAATCAAAACCAAATTAAGGTTTGGCTTGTTTCATTTAATTTTTAAATCCTCGGGTTTTTTTTTTTCTTTTCGCAAGGAATATTCATTCATTCAAGAATGAGGGAAAATAGTCAAGAGTGCAGCTCAGGGACTAGACTGCCTGAGTTGAAAATCTGGCTCCTCTTCTAATTATGTGCCATTGGGCAAGCAACACGTCTTGCCTCAGTCTCCTCACGTGTATGATTGGTTTGCTTCCTAGAGTTATTGGGAAAATTAGATAAGTTAAAATTAATTAAATAAACTGCTTAGAATATAATATAGACTGAAACAGTGGTCGCTGTTCTCAATTCCAGTTTATAACGTGCAGATGTGTGTAAGTTTCAAGGCAAAATAACCTTTATTTTGAAAAATTTGTATCATTTTTCCCATCGATAAAGGTTTGGGCAAATCCTAGTGTTTATTACAGTAAAATTCAAGATCACCTTTCTATAAAAGCTACAACTTCAAAACCACAGCATTATGTCTATTCTTACTTTTGAGACCTTTTTGGAATATGATTAAGATTGTTTTGACTCTTCCCCTTTTTTCTACCTGTGAAATCATTCCTGTAGAAGATTTGTTCTTTTAAAATTTGTATTGATAGCATGACCCAGTTTATAGATGTAATTTAACAAATTCTCCATAGGAAAATGTGAGCTTATATGAATGGCAAATTGTAATTCCCTGTGGGTTTCCCTGAACTCTCAACTTCTTTCATTCGATTTGACTTTACCAATTTGAATAACATTCAGTTTTTAGGAATGTGTCTTTGCCAAAATGTAAGGTATGAATAAATGTTTATGTATTTCTGTGAAATTTAACAACAACAACAAAATGCACTCTTCTTATCAGGGACCAATGTATGTAATATTAAAAATAAAAAGTCCAAACTGAATTCACAGGTTAATATGTCTAATCCATAGAAAGCAAATAGATAATTGCTTATAATCATAACACTTAATAAATATTCGTGGATAGATTATGGGGAGAGGGATATTTTTCCTTCATTTTGGTCTCTATAAATTGGACTGGCTTTATTTTCTGGATCTTCATCAAATGCTTAAGAAAATAAAAATTAATAATTTATCTAGCAGTGGAAATAAAGACTGCAAAGGTTCTCAAACTAGGTTTTGCCTTTCATAGCCTTTTTAATTAGGCAAACTTGAAAAGAGGTTATTTGAAGATCAAAAGGCTGAATTTTTAATGCCCATACACAAAAAAATCATACACTGAAATACTGTTCTTTTCTGAAACAACAGCAAAAAAAATCTTACAAAATGAAAAGTATCTTTTAAGACTGTATTTCTTGTGTTTTACCTATCTTATATATGAAAAGTATTTAATTGGCATTTTCAGTTAAGCATCTGTCTTTTATTTTTAAGGAACTTTCTTTATTAGAGATATTTGTTGGGTATTATGTATTACAGATACTTTCATCAATTTATCTTTTCTTTTTTAGCAATTAATCTGCCTTGCTATGGAGATGGTTTAAGTTTTGTATATAGTCACATTTGTCAGGTTTTTCTTGTGTGTCATCTCTGTGTGGTTGTTAAAAATACACTTGTTTTTTACATTTATCTTTTTAATTCATCTCGTTTTAAAAAATACGCTGTGGGGTGGGAAATCTAACTTTAGTTTCTTGCAAATGAATAAGTTAATAACCAGTCTTTTATTGAATGACTCATGTTTTCCCCACTGATTGGAGATACCATGTTTATTTCTCTCTTGCCTATTTTTGCTGTTTATTTATTATCTATTTCTGAGCCAATACTGTTTTATTAGTGTAGCATTTTATTTTGTTTGCACATTTGATAAGACAAGTCCCCTCTCTATCATTCTTCCTTCTTCTCTTAATAGAACATGTATATCATTGTTATTTATTTTTAAAGTGATACTAAATGTTGGCTCGGGGAAGGTCATTTACAACCCTACTATAGCACAGTAGTTAAGAGCACTGGCTTTTGAATCAGAATCAGATTTTAATCTTAACGTGTGAATTAAAAGGTAAATTTCTTCACTGCTTTTAACTTCAGTTTCTTTTTTTTTTTTAAACATTTTTTTTTAAACATTTTTTTAAGATTTTATTTATTTATTTGAGAGAGAGAATGAGATAGAGAGAGAGAGCATAAGAGGGGGGAGGGTCAGAGAGAGAGGCAGACTCCCTGCTGAGCAGGGAGCCCGATGTGGGACTCGATCCCGGGACTCCAGGATCATGACCTGAGCCGAAGGCAGTTGCTTAACCAACTGAGCCACCCAGGCGCCCTTAACTTCAGTTTCTTAATGGGCATCTCAATAGTCTATTTCTCCTGTTAGAATACTTCATAGGAGTTCCTGGGTACTCATTACATTTAAAAACATATTTCCTAGCTAAAGTCTAAAACAAGATTATGAAAATAAGTGGTTAAAAAATTCTTTTACTGCCTTGCAGCTGTAGTAAGATCAAAGGTTGGTTGGAAGGGACCTTTACTGTACAAGTCTACTTAGCAGCCCCAAGGTAGGTCTGTCCTAAAGCATCAAATGAAAATATGCTTTCAAAGATCTCCAGTGAAAGAATCCTCTAATGAAAAAGACCCTGTTTTTCCCTAAGCTTTTGAAGAGTGGGTAGGTTACTTGGTTCCTGATACTTATGCTTATGGAGGAGTGTCGTAGCATGCTGTAAAATGCCTACTAAAGTATTATGAATTCTCAGTCACGGTTGATAATGTCCTTCACAGCTTTTTCCACCATCATGGCATTTATTACATCTCCACTTAGATATCCATTGGATGGTGCTAGAAATTCTTCACATGCTGGGTGAAAAATTGAGTAAGTTTATGGATTTCTGATTTATATCCTTTTTAAATCTAAACCCTTAATTGTTTTTTTTTTAAATTACAGGTCATCATTGCTTTCCGGGTTTTTTAATTTTTATTTTACATCAAATAGTAACCAAAGTAAAAAGTCAAGGTCTTATTCCTTTTTTCAAGAGAACAGTTTGGTCCATTTATCTTTCCATACTTCTATATTAGTCTGTATATATATATATAGAAACTCTTGGGTAGGATTTTTGTCTTTGTTTCTAACCACAAATGGTAGTGTTCTGTGTAATGTTTGATTCAACAGTTTTTTAGAGATCTGTTCGTGTCAGTACATATAGTTGTACTTTATTCATTTAAGGGCTGTATGTTATGGCTCTATCATAATTTATTTAGCCAAGTCTATTTTTTAATATTTCCATTATTTCCATTTTTTTGGTACTACAAGTAATATTTCACGGAACATCCTTGTGTGTGTGTATATATATATATATATATACGTATATATACATTTTTGAATACATGTACAAGTTATTCTGTAGAGTAGATTCTTAGAATTGGAGTGGCACATTCAGCTTTAATATTGTAACCACTGCTTAGTTGCTGTACAGAGTTTCCCCAATTTGTGTACACTGCAAGCATGCCTTTGCCTCATTCTCTTGCCAGTAGTGGATATTATCAGTTATTTTTATTTTTTGCCAAATAATACACGAAAAATGATATTGAATCTCTGTTCTGCAATTTTTTGAGTACCAATGAAGTTGAACATTTTTACATAATTTTACTGTTTTTTATATTTGCTTTATTATTCATTATCTTTTGCTCATGTTTCTTTTTTTAAAAAAATTAGTAGTTTGTATATATTATGGATAATACTTTTTTATTTCACGTATTGCCTGTTTATTTCTTGGTCTTGCTATTTGGCATCTTTAGAGTCCATTATCAACTTAGCAATATTTTGTAAATATTACCTATTTGTAAATTATCAATTTAGGTTATAGGTTATAAAAACATCCATTATCTCAATACCTAGTTTTCAGTAAACTAATAAATACAAAAATACATGTATGTATATATGTGTATGTGTGTACACATATATATACATGCACACAAACATACAAAGATGTCTACAAATACATAATTTCTTCTCTCACATGGACTTTGTATTTCAGATAATAATTCCTTGGAGCAATACTTCAAGGTGTACTTAATCTGATAGGTACACATTTTAGTATCTATTATCTTGGTTTTCTCTGTTCATACCACAAAACATTTGTATGTGATTAGTTAATCAGTATTTGTTTACAAAATGTTTTAAAGCCTTTATTGGTCAGAAATATTGGTGAAGATTTTCTAGCATTTCCCCACTTTTATTTTTTTTTCCTTAAGTGACGTTACATTGTTACATTTTAAAGATGACCACATTAAGAAAAGAGAAGTCTATTAAGTGGCACTTGAGAAAATTGAAAACTTTCTTTGGGTAATGTATATCAGTGATCATATAAGAAAGGAATTGTCCTCAAATTTAACTTTTATTTCTAAAGAAATTTGTTTTTAACTGTATATGTTGCAGTTTTGTTGTAAGTCAATTTAAAGGAGTATAGTTACTTTCCTCCTTCTGAATTAGTAAAATCTGTAGTTTTAAGTAGGATATATTTTTTTATATTTTTAGAACAAGTTGTATACGGTCATCAATTTATGAATCTGGCAGGTGACAATTTAACCAACATCAGCCTATTTGAAGAACATTGTGAAAATCTCCTTTGTGATTTAATAAGCCTGTCACTCAACAGGTATGACAAGGTAATGTTATAAGAGTTTATATTACTACATTTGAAACTAATGGTGTGTACTATATGTTGGCTACTTGAATCTAAATTAAAAAAAAGTTTGTTTTTTTGATGCTTGATGATAATAGTCCTTAATGTGTGTCATTTATAAGAATTTAATCTGATTGGTTTACTTGTTAGTTCTCCTAATTTTATATTTATTATGGTCTGGGAGTTGAATTAGAAAAGAATTTGATTTAAACATTTAAAACAGGCTAAAATTAATTTATCAGAGGCAGTTGTTTTGTTTTAAAAATAGCTTTTTCCATCTTGTCAAAAATAAGTAGAAACAGGATGTTTATGACAATAACTGGAAATTTAACTTCTATGCAACTAGGAGAGTCCAGCCCTTTAGTAACATATATATATATAGTTACATAATATAATAAATGAGTACTATAAATGAGTATATGTTTATTGTTACATAATACAATAAATGAGTCAACTAATTTTAGTTGACAAATTTAAAGGGAGATTTTTTTTTTTTTTTTTTAAAGATTTTATTTATTTGACAGAGAGACACAGCGAGAGAGGGAACACAAGCAGAGGGAGTGGGAGAGGGAGAAGCAGGCTTCCCGCTGAGCAGGGAGCCCGATGCGGGTCTCGATCCCAGGACCCTGGGATCATGACCTGAGCCAAAGGCAGACGCTTAATGACTGAGCCACCCAGGCGCCCCAAGATTTTGTTTTTCAAAAAAGTACAGAAACATGGGGGAAATTACATCTTCTTACTAAATTGTGTTTGAGTGTTTAATGCAGACAGTGATTTGAAGATGCTACAATACCTACTCATTTTCCAGCAATGGAAATGTGTTGATTTATCAGTTATTTCAAATTGTTAGCATAAACCTTATGGGAAATCAGGATTTATAATTTTTTAAAATTTAGATTGTGTTTTATGTATTATCAAAATCTTCTAAATCTGGTCTATATAATTTTATAATTGATGTTATTTAGTGGATTGACCAGACATGATTTAGTAATATTTTTTGGGGGGGTGGGGGGTTCCTCTTTTTTTAAGTTCAATTAACAATATAGTGTATTATTAGTTTCAGAGGTAGAGTTCAGTGATTCATCAGTTGCATACAACACCCAGTGCTCATTCCATCACATGCCCTCCTTCATGCCCACCACCCAGTTACCCCATCCCCACCCCCCACCCCCCTCCAGCAAGCCTTAGTTTCTTTCCTATGCTTAAGAAGTCTCTTATGGTTTGTCTGCCTCTCTGGTTTCATCTTGTTTTATTCTTCCCAGGTTTTTTTTTTTTTTTTTTACTAACCAGAATCATGCTGTATGTATTGTTCTCTGATGTGCTTGTTGGAGATGTTCTCAGCCTAGCACACTCCTTTTATCCATTATATATTCCACAGAAATCGTTAAATGTTTGGGTTGCTTCATTCTGCTGTTATAATTATGCCCACTTTTGTGCACAGACTTGAGCACAGGGGCAGGAATTTGAGAAGAGTGTCAATTTGAGCCCTTGGCAATCTGAGGTGAAGGCGTGTTGACTTGGCATTGAGCAGGTGGCAGGCCGTGCATGCTGACTCGGGCAGGAGGGTGGCTGGACTGAATTTGGGGCCCACAGGCCAATGGCATCGTGTGTGACAGGGACGTGGCTGGTTTTGCTTTTAATTTTTGTTTTTCTGGGAAACTCTATCTCTCCCTCTATTCTAAATGAAAGCCTTGCTGGATAGAGTATTCTTGGCTATAGATTTTTTCCTTTTAGCAGTTGGAATTTATCATGCCACTTTCTTCTGGCCTGCAGAGTTTCTGTTGAAAAGCCCACTTGTAGCCATATGGGGTTTCCCTTATATGTACCTGCTTTCCTTTCTCTTGCTGCTTTTAAAATTCTCTCTTTATCACTACTTTTGGGCATCTTATTTACTTTGTGTCTTGGCGCAGACCTCTTTGGGTTGGTTATGTTGAGGGCTCTCTGTGCTTCCTGGATCTGGATTTCTCTTTCTTTCCCCAGATTCAGGAAGTTTTCAGCTATTATTTCTTCAGACGAATCTTCTGCCCCCTTTTCTCACTCTTCTTCTGGGATCCCTTTCATGCGACTGTTAAGCCTGACAGTGTTGCTGAGTTCCCTGGGTCTATTTTCATTTTGCGTATTTTTTCCCCCTCTCATCTGCTTGGCTTGATTGCTTTCCATGGCTCTGTCCTCCACGTGGCTGATCCTTTCTTCTACTTCCTCTTGCTTGCTATTTATTCCAGATGGTCTGTTTTTATTTCCATTTAATGAGTCCAGTACTCTTAACTGGTTCTTTTTTATGTCTTCTGTCTCTTGGTGGAGGGTCTCATGGAGGTCCTGGACTCCTTCCTCAATTCTAGCAATTATCTTTATGAGCGTTACTTTAAATTCGCTATCAGACATATTACTTACCTCAGTGTCACTTAGGTCTCCTGCTCTGATTTTGTCCTGTTCTTTGATTTGGGACATATTCCTCTGTCTCCTCATTCTCTCTCTTGCGTTGTCTGTTTTTCTGTGTTAGGAAAGTCCGCTACGTCTCCTGCACTTGAAAGTTGTGGCTTTATGAAGAAGAGGTCCTGTAGTACAATGTCTGTCCCCCAGAACCTGGTGCTTCAGGGGGTGTCTACTATGTGTGTTGCTCCAGGGGTGTCCTACCGTTGTGGCTAGGATGTGTTTGCCTTCAGTCCTGTTGTCTACGATGGCTCTCTACCTGTTGTGGGCAGAGTCTGGTGCCCGTGGTGTTAGTGGGCTGGTCCAGGGCTGCCTTGGGCTTGAGTTGAGTCAGACCAGGCGTTTGCCAGAGATGCAGTAGCACCAAACTGCAGGCACTGTCCCTGTGTAGTCCCCTGAGAAGCTTTTGTTGGTGAGTGGGGTCTGCAGTCAGACCCACTGCCTGCCCCCAGCCCACTGCTGGGGTCACAGTCAGACTGGTGTGTGGTTTCTTCCCCTCTCCCTGGGGCAGGACTCACTTTGGAGTGGTGCTGACCCTTGTCTGGGCCGCGTGCACATTGCCAGGCTTGTGGCACCGCTTTGATGGGATCTTGCCAAGAGCGATCAGAGGGGGTGGATCTGCTTCGCTGTGGCCACTTGTCTATGCCGGGCTGCGGAGAGTCTGTTCTGCCAGTTTTCGGGCTGCTTTCTGGGTTATTTATGCCGACTTGGATGTTCTCTAGGCGGCCAAGCGGCCAGAGGTGAGCCCAGGGACGTCCTACTCTGCCATCTTCCCAGCAGCCTCTCGATTTAGTAATATCTTAAAAGTTATCTTTGACTCTGTGTTATGTTAGAAACATGAATGTAGTGTATGTGAAATAGTAATTACATAATGAATTTCTGAAGTCTAGTTATACTTGCAAATATAGTGCATATGCCTTGCATTATTTAGGGCCATTGAGGATATATTTGTTAAAAAAAAAAAGCTTAACCTAAAATTGCTTAACCTTGGGGCGCCTGGGTGGCTCAGTGAGTTAAGCGGCTGCCTTCGGCTCAGGTCATGATCCCAGGGTCCTGGGATCGAGTCCCACGTCTGGCTCCCTGCTCGGCGGGAAGCCTGCTTTTCCCTCTCCCACCACTCCTCCCCCCCTCCCCCCCGCTTGTGTTCCCTCTCTCGCTGTGTCTCTCTCTGTCAAATAAATAAAATATTAAAAAATAAATAAAATAAAATTGCTTAACCTTTATAAATCCCTAATTGTATTTATTTTGACTTGTAAAAACTTTTTAGTCTGCTTTATAGTGGATTAAAATTTGTTTTCTAATCTTTTTATTAGAAGTTTTTCTCTTGTGGCTGATGGATTAGATCAGGGTTAGGAAATCATTGCCCTGAGGCCAAATCTGACACATTGTCTGTTTTGTAAATTTTACTGGACCACAGCCCATCCTTTTTTTTTTTTTTTTTTTAACCTATTGTCTATGGCTGATGCTGTACGACAGTGACAGAGTTGAGGAGTTGTGACAGACTGTGTCCCAATAAAGCCTCATATATTTGCTATCTAGCCCTTTACAGAAAAAGTTTGTTGAACATTGATGATTAAAGCAAAGGTTTTTGGTTTCATTTTTGTTTTTTAAGATTTTATTGATTGATTTTTAGAGAGAGCACACTCGAACAGTGGGGAGGGACAGAGGGAGAGGGATAAGCAGATTCCATGCTGAGCATGGAGCCTGACCTGGGGTTCCATCTCAGGACACAGATCATGACCTGAGCTGAAACCATGAGTCAGAGGCTTAACAACTCAGCCGCCCAGACACCCCTAAAGCAAAGGGTTTTTTTAAAGGTTGAAAATAAAGTTCATTCTATACTTTTGGTTGTAAAATGGGAATTTAGGGGCAGGCTCAGTCAGTTGGACATCTGACTCTTGATATCTGCTCAGGTCTTGATCTCAGAGTCATGAGTTTGAGCCCCACGTTGGGCTCCACGCTGGGCATGGGACCTACTTTAAAAAAAAAAGTAAAATGGGAATTTATTTTAAAATTTAATGGAATGGCACATATTTTGTAAACAATTTTATATAATTGAACATCAGTTTATGTCATCTAAATCCTTTTAAAACATTTGGAGAGAAAGATGTAGCATGTAAAATTCTTACAGAATTGAATTTGCTTCTTCTCTACAGGTTAGGCCTTCTGAAGCGTTAGCAAGTCACCACTGCCGATGTTCCTGCATTAAAGAATTATGGGTTCTAGTCATTCATCTTCTGGAACACAGAAGTAAATGGTCTCTTTCAGAAGTAAGTTGTAAAGTTGATGTGTTAATTACTGTTCCTAACTCTTACATTGAAATTTTGCAATGGTTTTTGCCAAGAAAAATGCTACAAAGTTCCTTATGTAAGACAACCACCACCACCACCACCACCAAACAGAGCACTGAGTACCAAACACCTACTACATTTTTAACCCTAAAGTGGCAATATGAAACTTCTAGGAGAAGTGCAGGATTTGACTCTTATTTTCTCAAGTTTTTTGCTGTTGTTCTGTCAAGAATCTTTTAAGCTAAAATACTTCATACTGTCTAGTAATCCAGAAAACAATTTAATTAAGAAATATGGCAGATTTAGATTGGGGAGAAATAAAGTCGGTTTTTATTACTGAATTTTATGGCATTATTTCAAGAAAGGAGGAAGAAAAGTGCAAAGGGGAACATAAGAAATCTTGGACCTCATTTTGAGCCAACTCTTCAGAATGGGGCTTTATTTTATTTCAGGTGTTGTGGATTAGTAGAAAAAGAGAAATACAGGTAGAAGTAAGTACAAATAATTAATTATGAAATGATACAATGATTTATGTTATATGAAAAAGTCCTTTGATTTTTCATGGGTTTTATAATTTCCCAGTTTTCCACAATTTGGGGTTTGGGTGGTGCTCTCTCTTTTTAAAAACAAACGTATTTTTGTGAATTTACAAGTACTATATTTTCAGTTATTATCCTAGCAATAAATTTACTGAAGTATAAATTTAGCACATCTTATTATTAAGTAAGAAAAAAATATTTTCCTCGCATTTTGGTTTGTCAGAGTTCAGCTTCCTTTGGTGAGATTTCAACATTAGAGTCTCGGGATTTTTTTCCTTTGATCATTTGCCAGGATGTTTTGTCTCACTGACATGGTAAACATCAATTTTTCCATTTTCTGTAAAGCTTATCATTTAAGAATTTTATATTTCTTTATAATTTTTCTTATTTTACCAACTTCAGACTTGAACATGTAAACTACATATAATTAATGTAGGCATGTTCATATTTGATTCTCTTAATCTTTCTCTAAATTTTAAATAAAAAAGTAAGCATAATTTTAAAATATATTGTAGAAATTTGCATAGCAATATGTATTGCTTAACCTAAATGATTTATATGCTGTTCATTTGATGTAGTAACTAGACTTACTTATCTTAAAATAATGAAAATCTGAGGTCATTTCATTTTTTTAATACAAGTAAAATAACATATTATTCAGACTTTGAAGGCTATTTTATTTTTAAATTCAACTTAGAATTTTCCATGCCTGGAAAGACATTTTGACCTTCCTGTTGAAAAAATAATCTAATGTAATCTAATCATGCTGGGTATCAAATAATAAGCATTTACATGTGTCAGTAAGCTTGTAGAAAGTGAGAAGTCTTGAGGTCAAATACTTCTTGAGGTCAAATACTAAATGTGGGTGGGAACTCAGGTCCCCTGAACACTGAAACTGCCCCATAACCTTATAAGCAGTTGTTAAATTGTATAAACTTGAACATTAGCTTTCATACCCTATAAGGTAAAAGAATAGAAGACAGAGGTCAGAGTTAACCCAAGTTGGTAGCCTACTGATATACTGACTACCCATAAATCTGGGCCCCCAAAAGGATGAACTAGAAACTCAACTAAATTTGTAAGGAAAATTGCAAGTCTTTTACTGTGATGCCTTGCAGTTTAAAATTTCTTCAGTATATTTGCAAGCCAGCCCTCATACAGCTTTATAGCCTGAGTTGCTGTTGCCTAGATTGTACTAAAAATCTCAAGCCAGTGACTTCTAAGCAGCCACAGACAATGGGTAGATACTTAAATCTGTATCTCCCCTAGTAACTCCCCCCCAAAATATAGAATAGCAAGAACAAATAAAACTACACACACACACACACACACACAACGTTGATAGCATAACTACAAGATAGGAATGATAAAAATGTTAACGGTAAAAACCACCACCAAAGCTCTACCATAAAACTTTCTAGCAAGCAAGGGCAGCCTGAGAAAAAATGCTAGCAGTAGTCCTCAAATTGGTCTAAAACCACTGCCAGTTTGTGAAAATACTGAGATTGTTTCCTTGTAAGTCAGAGAATGGGCTAGAACTTGAAAGTGTGTATATGACATGAGGAGGCACTCTTTGAAGGTAGACCTTCTGGAGAATAAAAAGGCAAAAAAAGGAATGGTACCCTTGGTGATTGGGAGGTGAAAGGAAATAAAAGGGTAAAATGATCTAGAAAAACAAAATCAAAATTCTCACACCCCACTCTCCTACCACCACCACCAAAAAAGAAAGGAAATCCAGGAAAGAAATGGGACTTTGGTATATTGGCAAAAGAGGGCTCCACTGAACTAGAAATCTTTTAAAGTAGTCTAAATCTACTAAATGAAAGAAAGGAAAAAGAAACTTTGAAACAAGTGTTTATAAAGTTACTACTAGGAAACAGAATTGATAGACTTTAGCTGATGAACCCTTTCTCCAAGAAACAACTGTGAAACAGAAGAAAATTATAACACTCCAGATTAAACAGGCAGGCATTTGGGGCTGTACAAAAACACCCTGAATAAGATATTTAGTTGTTAAAAACAAGTAGACTAAAGCCAGAAGTGAATGGAAAGAGTAAGTGGAATGCAGGAGAGAAATGAAAGAAAAATCATTTTAGAGTTGAATAAGTGACAAGGTGCCAAAGAAGAATATACTCAAATGAAAATTTAATCAGGGGTATGGAAGAAAGACAGAAAACAACCAGGGGAATAAAAATTAGATGAAGAAAGGAATATAAAGAGTTAGAAAATAGCTGAAATGGAAGATAAGCAAAGAAGAAACAGCTGTATATATAAATGGAGTCCCTAAAGAAGAAAACAGAATAGGATATAGCTAACATTCAAAACTATTATCCAAGAAAACATTCCTAAAAAAAATTTAAAAAAAAAAAGCTAATTCTACATATTGAAAGGGCCTACCAGATCACTGGAAAGATTAACTCCAAATAATCCATCCCAAGGTATATCCTGTTAAAACTACTTGACTTCAGAAATACGGAAAATGACTTTAGGTCCTTTAGGAAATTATCAAATTTTCTAGACAAAAACACCTAATAACTTACAAGAGCAAAGTAATTTGACCTGCACTAGACTTTTCAAAAACATCATAAAAAACAAGTTAACATTTAAAAAGACTCAGAAAGCCTTCCTCCTTGTGAGAACGCAGCCAGAAATCTGTTATCTAGAGAAGGGCCCTGACTCCACTATGACAGACCCCTGATCTTGGACTTCCAGCCTCTGGAATGAATAAACAGTATGACACAACAGAGCAGCCCTCAGCTTAGAAAAAAGTGATGTAGGTCTCATCTCTTTACTGTATAGATATTATATGGACCGAAACTGTGAGATACTCCCTTGATAGAAAGCTCAAGACTAAGAAAAAGTGACCAAACCAAAAGGAAACAAAATGACAGAAAGTTTCTTCTAAGACAATAAAGAAGCAAGTTAAAAATTACTCTTTGTACTGACTATCTGACATGCAGTGTCTTTGGGGATGGAGATGGATGAGGATAAGCCAAGAAAGAAAAACAGAAAAAACAATTGAAAATTTCAGGAAAAGCAGGGCAGCTTCTCTGCTTCATCCACCTGGGTGTTAATGATATCACAGAAGACATGTTGACAGCCGGCTGAGCTCCACATAGGGCCTGTTCTTACAAGCTTTCCGGACTGAAGGCAGAGGTTTTGTTTTGTTTTGTTTTTTGTGTTTTTTTCATCTTGTACAAAGATTTTGAAACTTTGTTATGTGGCAGCACTGATGTATACAATGTATTCATTATGTTTTTAAAAGAGGAAATCGTGTGTGTGCACATGCTTGTGCACAGGCATGCTAACATTCTTCCAGAAAGAAGTATTTGATTCCGTCTCCCCATCCCTTGCCTCCCCCACCCCATCCCTAGAATGAGGGAGGTGAAGATTGAATGGGATTTGGAGTTTTCCTGCTGAGAAAGAGACATTTTCTGCAACCAGGTCTGTGTTCGAAGGACTAATGTTCTAAGGAAATTACCCGAAGGGGAGAGGCTGTTCAGGGTTTTTAAGTTATTTTCAAATGTTGCCTGGGCTCCTGCTGACTTCTGTGAAGCCAAGAGGATGATGCTTCCCAAGAAGCAATTAGAGAAGCCTAAGAGAGACTCAGGAATGTTTGGAAATTCACATACACCCCAAATTAGATGGGAATTCCAGGAATGGAAGTAAACTAATTTGATCAGGGACATATTTGTGTTCCAAGAAATATTCTAAATGCTGGATCTATGTGTATGACTGTTTCCTAAAAACCCAACACTCACTATCTAGTAAACATCAATTAGACTTCAATTTCAGAGAAGGAAAGCAAATTAATATTCCTTGAGTGATACTTCTTATGTGCCAGCAAGTAGAATGGGTGTGAGGTTAAGTAAACTGTTTATATAACAGTCAGAATATGATAAACAGGGCTTCCAGTGTGGATTTATTTGATGGTACAGCCCATGTTATTTTCCTACCACATGATTATGTAAGAAAATGCACGTTTAAGAAAAAGAAAAGAATAGCTAAATTAATGCACTCCTTTTTTGGGGAAACAGACCTAAATATATTTTAGGTGCACTCCCCAAAGTGCCACAAATAAGGCAGGGGACACCTGTGCGATGCCATGTGCAATCTAGTAGTTTCTGACCTGTATACATTATATTTCAGCTGCCACATGTATGTGTAAATTTATATATGTTGCCACCTTTAAGCATTATAAAAAGATTCTTGTAAAAATTTTCTGTGAAATAAAAACATCAATACCAAAAACAACAACACAATGATTCAAAATGTATGGGCCAAGAATTTTATAACTTTGACCCTAGCATTCCCACTTGTAGAAGTTTACCTTTAGTATATACCTATAGCAATTCAAAAATTCATATGCCTCAGGCTCTTTGTTGCATTATTTGTAAAAGCACAATGTTAAAAACTACCTAAATGCCCATACACAGGAGAGTAAAACCATGGTTTATTAGCACATTAGAGTATTATGTATTTGTTCAATAGAATGAATAAAATATCTGAACTGATAATGGTTTGATTTCCAGGACTTATTGTTAAATAAGCAAAGTGCAAAAGAATACTTATAGGATGCCACCTTCTGTGTATGAAGGGGAAAATAGGAAATGTGTATGCTTAGTTGTCCCAGATAAATACTGGAAAGACAAATCAGGAACTATTGAAATTGGTGGGTAGGAATGGGAGATTGGTGAGTGACAAATGGAGTAGAAGGGTTTGAATGTGTTATGACATTAGAACCATGTTAATTTTTAACATGCTCCAGAAATAAATCAACGTGTACGGAAGAGGAATTCAGTGGAATATAAAGAAAAACACTTGAACCTAACTGTATTACAAGTGAATAACACATGGGAGGAGCTATGGGGGCCGGGGTCGGGAGGGAACTGACCTGGAGGACTTGGAATGCACTACTTTGACAATTTACGCTAAGGCTAAAGACAAAAGAATTATAACGAACTTCAGATCCTGGACTCTTGTTTGTAGATTTGTCTTACAGTGTTATATATGGATTAGCAATTCTAGATATTTGTACTCTAGGACTGAGCAAATTAGTAAGTACATTATGGGTAATTAAGAACCACTTTGCCACTGTTGGAAAATTGAGTTATAAATATGGAAAGAGGGAAAGATAGAGTGAAAGATAATGTGTTGGAGTGGAATTTGAGAGATCAGTATGAAATAATGTTTTTTAATAATTGGAACTAGATAGAGATTTGTGTGTACGTACATGCATTTCCTACCTTATCCACTAGGTGGGCCTACAAACGATGGTATCTGAGTAACAATGAGGAAACTGCAATGTCTTGGTGTTGAAATTACTAACCTCCATTGAAAAGAAACAAAGCTCCTTTGGCAAATGTCTTGATCTTCCACACTGATGCATGGAAAATGAAAAATGAGACTGGAACATTCTGTACCGGAAACTAAGGAGGTACTCAGAAAATAATGAGGACATGTCAAAAGGACAAAAGAGCCAACATGAAGATCTCCCACACTCTAAACCTAGGATAATTTGAGAAACAAAAGATAACAAAGGATTGTGATCTATACAATAAGTGTTTATGGTTCCATACTGATATAAATAAACAAATAAATAAATAATAAATAAATAAATAGAGGGAAGGTGAGTTCTTCCTAATAAATGTAGATGTTGATGGAATTAGAAAATCACCAGTTGACAACCTCCTTAGTAATTGTTTCAGGCATGAATCCTCAGTGGCTGCCAAAAGTATGATGAAAAACAGAATAATTGCACAGCTTGCTGTATCTATACAATACCAATTACAAGGGGAGCCATAACTTTATGGTGTAGAAAACCTGGCAGATACCATCTTAGCCATGTGATCAAAGTTAACCAATAATAGGACAAATTGATATTATGTACCCTCAATATGATGCAATGAAAGAAGAAAAATGTTTCTTTGGTATTCTTGCGAAAAATGTATACTGTGAATCTAATTATGAAATTATGAAAGATAATTACTGAAGAACTGTTAAAGATGAAAGGAAATAGAAGAGACCTGGTAGCTAAATGCAGCATGTGAGAATACAGAGGAAATCTGATAATGCTTTTATCTGTAGTCCCAAAGGAGAGGAAATAGAGAGTGGAACAGAGCAAATACTTGAAGAGAAAATGGCAGAAATTTTTCCAGTGTTAATGAAAGTTATCATATTAAGAAACCCAATCAGTTCTACGTAGGGTGAATAAAAAAAGAAAAGCAGACCGAGATACATCATGGTGAAACTGTGGAACATCAAAGACAAAGAGAAGAGCTAAAAGCATTCAGACAGGAAATTATGTTACCTTCAAAAGAGTGACAATTAGACTGTAAACTGACTTCTCAAAAGCAAAGGAGGCCAGTGGACTGGTACCTTTATTGTATTAAAGCAAAGTAGTTGTCAACCTAAAATTTTTTACCAACGAAATCTTTCAAGAGTGAGGTGAAACAAAGCTATTGTCAATGAAGCAGAATTGAAGGGAATTCTAAAAGATATATTTTAGAAGAATGATGCCTGAATTGGGGAAGGGGGGAAGTGGTGTGATGTATGAAGGAATAAAGCACAAAGAAAGTAGTAAATGTTTTGTATAAATCAGTAATATAATCTACTGGAATTTAAAAAAGAGAGTTAAAGGACACAGTAATCTGGCCTAGAAATTAGATAGGTAATAAATGAATTTAAGGTCCTTATTTTGTCTAAGAGAAGAGCAAAGATATATATTATCAAGACATTTGGATGTATGCTATTATTTCTAAGGTAATCACTGAAAGAAGAGAAAGTAGACTTTAACTTACAAGCTAGTAGAGGGGGAAGAAAAGAAATATTTAACCCAAAAGAACTCAAGAAAGGGGTGTTTGTGGAAAACATAGGTATACAAACAAATACAGAATAAGATGGTAGATTTAAAACTAAATGTATGAGTCATTAACTGCAAGTGGACTACTGAAATGCTCATTTAAAAGATACACTGTCAGAACAGAATGTAAGCTGTTTACAAGAGGTAATCTAAAACAAAATGCAGAAGGGCTCAGAATTGATAGGAAAAGATGTAAGAAAGGTAACGTATTACACTAATATTGGAGAAAATTAGACTTTAAAACCAACAAAAGCATTAAGTCATTGTGTACTGATAAAAGGTTCAACTTATCAGGAAGGTAAAGCAAATTAACATTTTTATGTGGCTAAGAACAAAGTATTAAATGTAGAAAATAAAAATTGCCTGAACTACAAGGAGAGATATACATATGCATAGAAATATTGAGATAGGTGAAAGAAGATATAATTGAAATTGTAAAATATTTCAAAGTAAATGATAACTAACATACTAGTTAAAGCTTTGGGACTGTAGCTAATGATACACAGGGAAATTTATAACTTTAAATACAGATGTTAGAGGGGGAAAAAAGTTGAAAATCAATGAGCTAAGAATTCATCACACACAAAGTTAGGGAAGAAAATCCCTGCATTATAAACCCAAAGAAAGTAAAAGGTAGCAAATAAAACTAACACAGATTTATGAAATTGAAAATAACAAAGATGATCAAATCAATGAAAATGATCAAAACAGTCAAAAGTTGGCTCTTCAAAAAGATTACTAAAATTGGCTAATTTTTCCTGAAATTATTACAGTCAATACTAGAAATTTAAAAAGGAACATGACTTCAGATTCTGCAGATATTTTAAAAGTTGAGGTATTGTCATCAACTGTATGCCTAATAACTTGAATAGGTTTATGAAATGGACAAATACTTAGAAAAAAAAATTTACTAAAAACTCATCCAATGTTCAACAACAGTATATCAGGTAAATGGCTTACCATATAGTCATATATTAGAATACTCTGATGAGCTGGGACTATACTCTATTAAAGTGGATGAATCTCAGAAACACATGTTGAGGAAAAGAAGCAAGTTATGAAAGAATAGAATTAGGCCACTTAAGAATACAAACGCATTAAAAAAATCAGTGGTGGAAAGCCAAACGATATCTGATTTAGGCTTATATACCTGTGTGACAAAACAAAAAAGGGAGGGGGGATGATTTATTATGAAGGTCAGGATAATGGCTACGCCTGGACAGCAGAAGATGTGATTGTGGAACATGTAGAATCTTTGTAAAGTATTAATTAGGCTCTAGTTCTTGTGTTTTTATTATTATTTAAGTTTTATAAACGTGTTTTGTTTTTTTGTGTGTGTATATTTGTGCAAATGGTGGAAAAAGCCCAAACCAAAGGTTATGTTCTTTATTTAATTGAATCATACTACCTCTCTTTCTATAGTCATTTTGGAACTGGTTGAATAAACTACTTAAAACACTCTTTGAAAAATCAAGTGACCGAAGACGACCTTCTGTGCCTGTAATCCAGCCCAGGGATCCATTAGGTTTTAGTTGGTGGATCGTCACTCATGTAGCATCACTTTACCAGTTTGATCGCCATGGAACACCAGACGAAATGGTAAGATTTTATTTTTTTAAATTGCCTTATATTATTAATTAATATATATTTTTTGTAGACAGAAAGTAAGTGAGCACAGAAACACAACAAAAATTAGATCACAATCCTACAGAGATAAATTCAGCTTTTGAATCTAGAAGTTTTAGACCTTTCTGTAAACATCTAGACAAATGATAATCTTTATGTTTTTATTGTTTGTTTAAGGAAAAACACCTTGTAGAAGACTTGGGATCTAATCCTGGCTCTGTTACTAAGTAGTTGCTTGACCTTCAGTAAATTACTTCAACCTTTCTGGGCCTCTATTCCCCCATCCAGAAATCTAGGGATTGAGTTGTTCGGAAAATGTCTTTTAGTTCTAACATCTGTAAGACTGCTGACGGGAAAGCTTATATCTCCAGTAGTGAATTAGTAGTTTCTGTGAATAATTTCATAAAATTATTTCCTCAGAATAATACTTCTTTAGGGAAGCTTTTTATAAAGATAATCTGTTAACCATGAGATTTACTTCAAATAGATTTTAATTATTAATTTCTAGTTAGAAACATTTTTTACAGTGTTATTTAAAAACCCCTATGAATAAAACTGGCTGGTAGACATATTTATTTGAAACCCTATTTGTGTATAATTTCTTCCATGTTTAGAAGTCAGTAGCATACTATTCTGTCAGCCCATCAGCTCCATAAAATAAATGTCTAGAATCTTGAAGCCAGGGTGTCTGTATTTTCAATACTGGTCTCTTTTTTTTGATCATCAGACCTACCCACGAGTTTCTAAAAAATTCAGATTTCCAGATCTCAGCTCTGGAGATCCTGATTTAGCAATCTGGTTTGGAGTTTGGGAATTCTTATTTTTAAAAAGTTTCTTGGTTCTCATCATCTACCAGGTATAGGGATCATTGCTTATGAAGCCTGTTCCTTGACAGATTTTTCTCTCTTTGAAATACTGGACAGAGTCAGCTCAGAAATCATGCATGGAATCTGAAGATCAGTTAACATTGACAGTAGCGTCATAGAAATGGAAAAGGGCCTCAAAAGGTCCTCTAAATAGTCTCCCTAATAATAATAAGGTTTTTCAGGAGATCGCAAGATAAAGTAAACTAATAAAGTCAGAAAGTACTTTGAGAAACTCACCCACAGCTCAGTATTAACGCATTTAAGCATTGTTTTTATTGAGAGGGATCAATTGAATTTATTTTATTGAGAGGGGATCAATAGAATGAACTTCCCAGAGAAAAGGATTGTATGTCTTTTGTTTCTGTACATGAGTTTTTACAATGCTGATACATAGTACTCAATAAATCTTAGCAGATTGTCATTATTATTGTAGTAACCCTTTTATTGAATATTTTTGTGAAGTTAATAGTTTAACATCTTTTAATTACTAGGATACTAGAACAGCATTAAAAGAACTCAAATAGTAACCTATAATTCTAATGTCTTTACATAAACATTTTATTTCTCTTCCCATTTTAATTCCCCCCAAGTACACATTTCTGATTTTAATCAGTGTAAATAAATATGGTAATTAGTTAAGCACTTCTGAGTTCCCACTGAGTGGCTATCATAATAATAGGTGCCAATGATAGGATATACATGAAACAGATTGTACTGCCTCTTGCTTCAAGGAACATGATTTCAGATTATTAATGCTTGCTGGAATTGCCATTAACACTTGAGCGAGTGAGTGGTGTATTTCAGTAGTGGTTGATATTGACCTCCACGTACTCCCAGTGTGGTACATAATCTAGCTACATTAATATATATCATTACTATTACTGTTGTAATGTTGAGTTGTACTGGTACAACCACCCACAGTTGCATTGCTGAAATCACTCTTCTATTTCATACAGAGAACTCCATAGGAAATTAGTGCTTTTATTAGTTCTGAATCAAGATAGTAATTGAATTGTCTGTATTTAAAATAGCTTAACCTATGTCTTTTAATGTCAGCAGTTCCTGTGTGATTATCTTTTGCCAAAATACATATATTTTTAAAAATCTTAATTCTTTTTTTTTTTAAGAGTTTATTTATTTATTTGACAAAGAGAGAGACAGCTAGAGAGGGAACACAAGCAGAGGGAGTGGGAGAGGGAGAAGCAGGCTTCCCGCTGAGCAGGGAGCCCGACACGGGGCTCAATCCCAGGACCCTGGGATCATGACCCGAGCCAAAGGCAGACGCTTAATGACTGAGCCACCCAGGTGCCCCAAAAATCTTAATTCTTTACGGGGTGCCTGGGTGGCTCAGTCGTTAAGCGTCTGCCTTCGGCTCGGGTCATGATCCCAGGGTCCTGGGATCGAGCCCCGCGTCGGGCTCCTGGCTTAGCTGGGAGCCTGCTTCTCCCTCTCCCACTCCCCCTGCTTGTGTTCCCTCTCTCACTGTGTCTCTCTCTCTGTCAAATAAATAAAATCTTAAAAAAAAAAAAAAAATCTTAATTCTTTAAATTATGTAGGAGGTTTTAGGAGGAAAAAGCTATGATATTTGAAAAAGAACCTCTCGTATGATAAAAATAATAAAGATGTATAATATATATGTATATGTGTATATGTAAAATAGACTTTGCCTGTATTCATGAGTCCTCAGAGAGTTTCAAATGTTTCTGGACTCTATAATAGCTCTTAAAGAAAAATGCAAGCTCTCTAGTTGTTACTAGTTTTCATTAGGGGTGATACCTTCAGCATATTGCATTTGCAAAGTGTTTAATATCTCACAGTTTTTATCTCAGTGAAGTATTGTGAAGCAGATGAGAGGGTAATATGTCCATTTTATGGGTAACAAAACTGAGGTACACAGTACTTAAATCAGCCTGTTTTTATCACTTAGATAAACTTGATATTAAGGTCCTCCTAAAGAGTGCCTTTTATGAATAGGCCTTTGGTAGGGTAATGATGTGTACCAGTTTGCCGTGGACAGTCCCAATTATGCCTATGATCCCCTTATCGTATCTGGTTAGTTTTCCCTTTTACTCTCAGAAGTGTGTCAATTTGGTTCTTAAAGTCATATAATCATTCTAATCTATGAAACGTAAAGGCATATTGACTCATCCTTTCAGAGAGATTATATAGGATGTTAATTTGGGTCTGTGATATATTTAGATCAGACTTTTGAAAATTATCTGAATTCATTTTTCTCCTTATGATATAGTATCATAGCCAACTGCCATATAGAAAATGGCCATGCAGGGGCATATGGGTGGCTCAGTCCCTTAAGCGTCTGCCTTCGGCTCAGGTCATGATCCCAGGGTCCTGGGATCGAGCCCCGCATCGGGCTCCTTGCTCAGCTGGGAGCCTGCTTCCCCGCCCCCACCCCCCCACCCCCGCCGCTGCCCCTGCTTGTGAGCACACACACTCTCTCTCTCTCTCTGTGTCAAATAAATAAATAAATAACCTTTAAAAAAAAGAAAATGGCCATGTGTTAAGCATACTTTATTTCACTAGCAAGTAATCTGGTGTGAGGATGATAGGAAGTGATAATGGTTAGGCCTACATTCTTCAGTGGAGAATATCTCTAGTGTTATAAAAACCATAGAGATGTTTCAGTTTTTAAATGTGAACTGCTTTGCCCTGAAAGTTAGCATGAAATCTTTACATTTTAAATAGGTTTCAGATATGCTTAATTTTTTAATTTTATTTTAAAAGTTTTGTGTGAATTGAACTTTGGCTATATGTATATTTAAATCACGAAACTTGCCAATTGCTTAATATAGGCTTATAAGGAAAATTTGGTATCTCATTTCTCATGCCAGAGATTTTCATGTATTTCTATTTAATGCTTTTCTTTCAACCTAGATAAGAGTGTGTTATCCTCTCACAATCCCTGTCATCTATTTTAAAAGCAAATATCCTTTAAAGAGAAAAGATATTTTTGGGCATTGCAGGGATCAGTTTAACAGTATTTTCCCTGCTCAGAACATAGTGCAATCAGTCAGGCCAGCTGTTGCTCGTCTTTGAAACATCTGAAATGGTGACTAGATAAAAGGTCTGAAGTGAAAGTTGTATTAGGTTACCTAGTCTGCTGGAAGTGGAGTATAAGGGATCTATTTTATATTTGTGATGGAGACACCACTATCCTGAGGCTTAAGTGGGTGTCTTAGCTTTGATGGTGGGATAAGAAATATAAAACATAGCCCAAAATTGATGACTTCCTATTTCCTTTCTATCAGAGGAATTATGTATAATTAGTATGTAGAAAAAAAATGTAGATGCTCGAGGTTCAATTTTGCTGTGGGAAAAAAAATATCCTTTGATACATAGTCTCTTACTCAGACTTGATTTGGGCATGATTTAGTTGCCATTCTTTAATCTGAATGATGGTTTATTTTTGTTTTAGATTATAGCCACAGTATTGATCCACAGAGTTGAAATTCCTTGGACAAAAATTATGTTACTTCTCTATGATTCATGTGATTCAAAATGCCTAGATAGAACAGAAATTAAAATATACTCATTAACACTATCAAATTATAAGGCTATATACACCAATCCTGTCATATTCCTGCTTATTTGGGACTAGTGGTGATGTTTTCTTAGTAAAGAGCAATATAAAAGTGAATTACTCAAAGCTGAGGGAAGGCTTGTTAGAAAATGGAAGGAATACTAGCTTTGGAGCAAAATCCTTGCTCTGACTTGTATATACATGACCTCTCTGAGACTTAATTGTGTTATCTGTGAAATGGAAAAATTTTCTTTTGAGGAAGTAATAATGTAAAGACATTAACACAGTGTACATATAGTATTATGGGACAAAATCATCTTTTTTTTTTAAGATTTATTTAGAGAGAGAGAGAGAGAGCACGTGAGAATGCCTGGGCCCTGGGCTTGTGCGAGTGTGGGGAGGGGCAGAGGAAGAGAATCTTAAGCCGACTTCCTTCCGCCAAGTGCAGAGTCCAGTGCAGGGCTGGATCCCACAACCTTGATATGACCTGAGCCAAAATCAAGAGTTGGATACTCGAGTGACTGAACCACCCAGGTGCCCCTAAAATGGTCTCCTTTTGGAAGAGTTTTAGGGCTAATTACCAAGTTTTAGGGCACAATCTCAAGACTGCTCTCATTTCTGACACCAATTGCAAGCCCAAGAATTCCCAAAACCATATAATTTACTTAGACTTACAGAACTCACTGAAAACTCTTATACTCAGGGTTATGGTTTATTACAGGGAAAGGATGAAAATTAAGATTAGCTAAGGAAAAGTATATAGTGCAGAGTCCAGGAGAAGTACCAGATGTGGAGCTCCTTTTGTTTTCTCCCCATGTAGTCAAGATCCGTTAGTCTTCTGGCATCAGTGTGTGACAGTATGTGGGGAGTATTTCCAACCAGGAAAGCTTGCCTAAACTGCAGTGTTCAGTTTTTATTGGAGCTCCTTTGCATAGGCATGATGGATTGATAGCCTGCATGGTTGATCTCAGTCTTCAAATCAACTGTCCCCGTCTCCATAGCCCTTAGTGTAAGTCACATTGTTGGGTTTTGGGCATGGCCAGCCTCCACCTTCAACTATACTATTAGACTATGCAGTAGAACTCTAGGCCCCCAGGCAAACAAAGATACTCCTTATCAGGTATAACATTCCAAGGGCCTAGAGATTACTTACCTGAATCCTTGGCTTCAGTAAAGGCCAGACTCTCTTTGGGCAAAGCCAAATGCTTTACTACACATTCTCTCATAAATGTTTTGCTTTCACTTTACTTACATAAATGTATTTTAAAAAGTCAAAAATTCTTCTGCTAAAAATAACCAAGTTGTTGCGTGAGTTATCTATTACTGTGTAACAAAACTTGGCAGCTTAAAACAATAAACCGTGATTATCTCACACAGTTCCTGAGTGTCAGGTATGCAGCAGGAGCTTAGCTGGATGGTTCTGGCCCAGGATCCTTCATGAGGTTGTGGTTAGCCATTAGCAGGTGCTTCAGGCTCTGAAGACTTGACTGGAGCTGGAGGATTCACTGCCAGTCTTTCTCATGTTGTGAGGAGACTTTGGTTACTACTGATCACATAGGCCTCTGCAGGCCTGTTCACACTATGGTTTTTCCCTGACGGAGTCAACAAGAGAGAGATTTTCATTAAGATGGAAGCTTCAGTGTCTTCTAACCTAATCTTGGAAGTGACATACTATCACTCCTATTAGTGTTGATATTCTGTTGGTGACAGACCAACTCTGGTACAGTGTGGGGTGGGGTGGGGTGGGGGTGATGAAGAGTTAAATAAATGTGTGAATACTGGAAGACAGGGGTCATTTGGGGCCATTTTTAGAGAGTGGCTACCAGTCACTGAGTACCTTTATTAAGGAAATGTTTATTTAGTGATTTTATGTAGTTAGCATCTTACATGAACATTATCCAGCCATTTAAAATCAAGAATATTGAACATGCTTTAATCCTTTATTGGTCATTTGGGTTCATCCTTCTAAACAACAGTAGGGATGGTAGGATATGCAAAGGCTCTTTGCTTCTATTCTTTAAGGCCTCTGGCTTTGCCTTTTGAGGTCTTACCTTTTGTACCTTTTTCACTCTCTGTCAGAAACTAGTTGTTCCTTGCTTCCTCTCGGAGGCATTTTCTTTGCTTCTGGTTTTGACCAATATGCACATATATCCAAAGCTTTAAGAAACTGAGTATCAAGTGAACTGTGTATCCTATGAGAAAGTCCTCCAGGCTTTCCTGTGGGAAGGTGAAGTCGTTTTTAGTGCCCAGCTTTTGTGAAGTATTTTGGCTTTTTGAAAGTTGTTTTCAGCTTTCTTCCTTATTGTGAGGAGTTTTCCAGATAGTTGGGGTTGCCAGATAAGTGACCATTGATTAAATGAGGTAGCACTGTGTATATAATTTTTTAATTTTCTGTATAAAATTTTTAGTTACTTGTTTACTAGAGTAGACTCTCTTAACATTATTATGCATAAAATGAAAAAAATCTCTGGTAAGTACCGAATAAGGAAAAACACTCAAGGCATAAAAACTCCACAAACTACATGAAGTTTTTTTGTGGTTTTTCCTGTTAGATTATATATGACAGCAAAAATTAAATATTTGTTAAAACATTTATAATTTTATAGAAATCCCATTGTTTAATAAAACAACTCCTGATAAGGTTTATATTGGATTGGAATAGTTATAAGCTTTTTTTCTACCAAGTCTGTCACATAACTCTTTGTCCAAGTAATTTTAGACATTCAAGAAATTGTAATGATGTCTGATGATGTTTGTACTTCCTAGCTTGCTGTACTATAATTTGAATGCATAATTAAGAGCAATAATTTTGGTGCAATATTCTCCCTTTCTAGAGACAAATGGAATCAAATTGGAATTTTGTAGAAGAACTGCTTAAAAAGTCCATCAATGTTCAGGTATGCTTTTAAAGTGACACAGTTTGTGGGCTTTGCTAAATTTTTAACGTTCCAGATTTTATAAGAACCAAGCAAACTCTTAAAATGATTTAAATAACAAACTTCGTTTACTTATTAAAAACCTGAGGTAGAATCCTCATTCTTTGTCAATGAAGGGTCAGCATGAGATCATTGCTATGAGTGCCTGTCCTTTGAAGATTTTTATTTGAAACACTGAGTTGCCAGTTGAAGGACAAATAAAATTATCCTAGTTGGTGACTTTGACAAAATATATTCAGAATAAGTAGTAGATGTTTCAAAACTATAAGCCATTCCTTGACTGTATGGTATCAAGTCTAGGAGACATGATGAGGGAGATAGTAGCATTGGAAATTCAGCTATATCCTCATCACAGCAGGAAGGTGACTTGCCTTGCTGAGCAATTTGTCTTACAGGCTCGAATCATACTCTAACTGATAAGGTCCTAGTTTCTGAGCCCTCATTTCATACGTTATCATTTTTCTTTCTGCAGAGCTGTTAATGTAGTGCTTCATGGCCCAGAGGTCAGATCTGACCTCCTTTTAAAATAGTTTTAAATGTGCTCTTCATCACATCTTTAAACATACTGTATTGTAGTCCTGTAAAGTTTTGTAATAGAAGTTATTTATGTAAGAATTTAAGGGGAAATTTTAGTAAAGAATATTATTAAATTTGGGAAGTAGATTACTTTTCTGTTAGGAAATAAAGATTGTTAAAAACTTGTAGAGGAATAAACAAGAAATATGATAGTACAAGATTGATACATATATATCACATGTACATACGTACATACGTACCCATTTGTACAAACACACACATACTCATTTATTTTGTAGCGATATCTTTAAAACTCATTTAAATAGACTGAAATTGTCTTTTCCCTGTTATCTATATTAACTTAATTTCCTTAGGTGAAGCATATAATAACTAAGTACATTTAGTTTATAATATGAATCTTCTAATTCAGTAAAGATTCTAGGATAGAATTCCAAAGATTTGTGCACATATAAGTTGTATGAAAAACAAAAGATTATTTCAACCATTGTAAAATTTTTTATTTTTGTTTTTTTCTATGTCATTTTAATTGGCTTTCTCATTCATCATTCTTTTTGAGAACATATTGATTTAGTAATTCAGAAAGTCTCTTACATATATTTTTTTTCTTTAAGAATGTAGGGAATCACTAAAAAGTGTTTATTGTTCTTTGAATTAGCTATTAATCCAATCTCAATGCCTTAACATAACATAGCTTAAAAACCTCTTAGTTATACTTCCTTTAGGCTTTAACAGTGTATGAATTTATGGTTTTGTTCAGGTAGGTTTTAAATTACAGAATATTTCTTAGGAGGCTCTAAAGGTTCATATGGGTAAGTACCCATATACTCATAATGGTCTGGGACAAACAGGAGAAAGAATTCATCATCATATCTCTTCCATAGAAAAGTTTGCTCTTTGACCAAGAGATTGAAAACCCTCCTTCAACCCTTTTAGTTGCTTGAAAATCAATTCTTTTTTTCTTTGGATTTATGACTCATTCTAATTTTGATGTTAAATGAAGTTAACTCATTTACTTGAGAAAAAAAAACTTTGGAATGTCTTACTCATAATGTGATAAAAGTTATTCTGATACTGCATAATATATGTTTACAATATAACTAGTATTTTAATGGTGTTAGCTAAACCTGTTTTGAGGATAAATAAGTAATTCTTGGAAGTAGGTAGTATGACCATCAGAATTTTCCTGGCTTGTGGTTTCCCAGAATGTGGGACTTTCAGTGCTACAACCAGAAAAGTCCTGAGCAAACTGAGAAGCCAGTCATCTTAGAAGTAGAGAGAGTATAGCTAATACAAGAAACTTTCTCTGGGAATTTAGACGTAGTGTAAAGTCAAAATCATTTTTCCTGTGAGAGAAGTCATTATAATATTTAGAAAGAAGTAGTCCATTTTCTCTAGTGATCTTTCAATTTTGTCATGCCTTGATTGTATCAAATTAGATTTTATAAGTAGTATAGTACTACTTGCTGGAGTTCTTGAAATCAATTTTGTGGGTGCAGTAGGTGGTCATAAAGAATAAGTAATATGTTTGAATAGAGCCATCAGTTTGATTATATCTGTTTTCCCCCATTGAGGTAAATTAAAATCTGACCATGCTCATGTGCTTTGACTTTATCTCCAACAGTGAAAGAATCCATTTGCAGTATTTAAAAAACATACATTCCACATATAGAGCAGTCGTCAAATATAATTGGTAGGCATGCCACTGTAATTTTAATTAAGCAAATAATGTTCCAAATCTTTTTCTAGCCAGAAAGGATTTTCTAGAAACAGACATTGTACTTTGTTAGTAAAAAGAACATATATTGTTTAATTTTGCTTCTCTAGGTATGATTGAATAGTTCTTAACTTAAAAACAGTTTTTTAGAGGCAGTACTATTTAATATTTGTGTATGCTGACAGTATTGTTCTACCTTTAAAACAGCATTATTGTTTTCATATGAAAAGGGAGATATTTCCTTTTATACTACCTGCTTTTTAAAGCCTCATTTTCTGACATCACAGAAACAATTTCCTACTAAAGGCTATGGGTGGGTATAAAAAGAAATCCTAAACAAGTGTAATATTCTTTAAAAATTATTTTCATTTGCCAAGGAGTCTGAGGAGTCCAAGGCTAAAAACAACTTAGAATGTGATTAGATTTGAATGATGTGGCACTGTAACCTTTTTTTTTTTTTAAGACTTTATTTATTTAGGGGGAAGAGAGAGAGCAGGGGGAGGGGCAGAGGAGAGGCAGAGAATCTCAAGCAGACTCCCTGCTGAGCATGGAATCCAGTGCAGGACCATCTCACAACCCTGAGATCATGAGCTGAGTTGAAACCAAGTCAGATGTTCAACTGACTGAGCAACCCAGGCACACCTGGGACAGTAATCTTCTAATTATTAATTCAGAATCATTGTGTTTCTTGGACAGACGGATCTTGACTGGGATATTGAAGTTCAATTTACTTTTTTTTTTAAAGATTTTATTTATTTGACGGAGAGAGACACAGCAAGAGAGGGAACACAAGCAGGGGGAGTGGGAGAGGGAGAAGCAGGCTTCCCACCAAGCAGGGAGCCTGATGCGGGGCTTGATCCCAGGACCCTGGGATCATGGCCTGAGCCAAAGGCAGACGCTTAACGACTGAGCACCCAGGTGCCCCGAAGTTCAATTTACTTTATCCAGTCCTAAAAATAAGTCCAATCAGACAGACTGACAGTCATTATTTAGCTTGCAAATAAATTTTATTCTTCTGATGATTTCTTTTAGGTAGGTTTGTTATGCATAAAGAAATGAACCCCCAATTATTAAATTGCTATTTTTATAAAATAAGCTAAAAGTATTTTTTTTTTGATCCCAGTATAGTTAAAATAGCGTTATATTCGTTTTAGGTATACAATATAGTGATTCAACAATTCCATATATTACTCAGTACTCATCACAATAAGTGTACTCTTGATCCCCTACACCTGTTCTGCCATTCCCCCGCCCACCTCCCCTCTGGTAGCCATGTTTGTTCTCTATAATTAAAAGTCCGTTTTTTTGGTTTTGTCTTTTTCCCCCTTGTTTGTTTTGTTTCTTAAATTTCATATATAAGTGAAATGATATGGTATTTGCCTCTCTCTGACGGGCTTATTTTGCTTAGCATTATACTCTCCAGCTCCATCCATGTTTTTGCAAATGGCAAGATTTCATTCTTTTTTTTTTTTTTATGGCTGAGTAATATTCCATTGTGTGTGTGTGTGTGTGTGTGTGTGTGTGTACACACCGTTCTTTATCCATTCATCTATCGATGGACACTTGGGCTGCTTCCATAATTTAGCTATTGTAAGTAATGCTGCTATAAACATAGGGCTGCATATATCCTTTCAAATTAGTATTTTTGTATTCTTTGGGTAAATACCCAGTAGTATGATTACTAGATCAAATGGTAATTCTTTTTTTAACTTTTTGAGGAAGCTCCGTACTGTTTTGCAGAGTGGCTGCACCAGTTTACATTCCCATCAACAGTGGAAAGAGGGTTTCTTTTTCTCCACATTCTCGTCAGCGCTTGTTTCTTTAGTGTTTTTGATTTTAGCCCTTCTGACAGGTGTGAGGGGATATCTCAATATGGTTTTGATTTGCATTGCCCGGATGATTAGTGATGTTGAGCATCCTTTCATGTGTATGTTAGCCATAAAAGAGTAAATGTTTCCATTTTTAGTTCAATAAAAGAATTTCATGCATGGAATATACTTGAATTTAATATGCCTAAATTTGATCTTTCAAAATAAAGATAGGAAGACATTCTTTAACAAGTGGGGCACCTGGGTGGCTCAGTCGGTTATGCGTCTGCCTTCGGCTCAGGTCATGATCAGAGGGTCCTAGGATGGAGCTCCACGTTGAGCTCCCCACTTAACAGGGAGTCTGCTTCTCCCTCTGTCCCTCCCCCTACTTGTGCTCTCTCTTTCTCCTCTCTCTCAAATAAATAAAATCTTTAAAAAAATTTAAAATTAAAAAGGACTAAAGCAGAGATCAGGAGCAGGCACTATGGAATATTCTGGGGTAGCTTTCTCATTAAATAGTCTATGCACACTCACACAGCTGAGATGAGACACAGAGAGCCCACAGGTCTTGTGAAAAATGCAAAAGCTGAGGAGCATAGCCTCTGGGATTGAGGCAGGCAGGTTTAAGGCTGTGTAGAAAAGAGGGGCCCATAGGCCTTCTGGTTTATTAAAAAATCTTTAATCAGAGGGCACGGATTTAAATGTAGTCATTCAAACCTCTCGGTTTAGGTAGAGTTTGACCTTAACACTCACAAAATTGAAATATATCAGCTTAGGGTACGGTACTGAGAACCTTTTACATTCATTATATGATCATCAAAAGAGTCAACATTGGGCCTAAAAAAATACATCTCTCTTGTGGACAAGAAAGTGATAGCTGCCCCTATGCAAGCACTGTACTTAGCACTTAATGTACATTCTTAATGTACACTTAATGTTTATGACAATCTTGTGAAGTTCCATTTTATACATTAAGAAACGAGGGCCTTGGCCAGGTTAAGGAGTTTGTCCAAGTTCATATAGATAACTGAGAAGTGGCAAAGCTGGGATTTGAGTCTTCATATGTGCTTTATTCATAGTGTGCTCTCTCAATGCATTTGACTTTGTAGAAATATTTTTTTTTTTTCCAGAGGGGCAGGATGGAGAGGGGAAGAGGGAGAGAGAGAATCTTAAGCTCCATGCTGGGCATGGAGCCAGATGCAGGGCTTGATCCCAGAACCCTGAGATCATGACATGAGCCAAAATCAAGAGTTGGCACTTGACTGAGCCATCCAGGTGCCACTGTAGGATTCTTAATAAAAACTATTTTTTTCATTATTTCTATTTTAAGTCTTCTTTGATGCTATGTGTTTAATTAATAATCCATTTTGGTTTCTAGACCTGTTTTGGTGATACTTGTGGAAAGCATCTCAATTTTTCCATATTTTTGTTTGTTTATTTGTTTTTTGTGTTTTGTTTTGTTTTTTTTTCTCTCCAGTAAGTGTGTGTTGGGAAAATGTACGGTAGGAAAATATCCTCAAGCATTCTCCAGTACTCTTCCTCACTGTATTTCAGCTCTTTTTTCTCATTATGAATTTGAGCTAAGATGTCTGTTTGCTCCTCTACTCCTGACTATTTTGTATTCCTATCTCTGAGTATCTGGACTTGAAGATGGCCAAATTCTTTCTCTCCTTATTCAACTGATGTGCACAGACACACATTTTTAGAAACTTTTAAGAAAAAATTAAGGGAAAATGGTTCAAAACAAAGCAATAGTTGAATATACAGAACATGAAAATGTATTTTATAATAAATACTATCTGTAATTAATTAAGGGCTAAACAGACTTACTTTTTAAGTCACACCTATCCTGCCAGAACTGTGGAGAAAATGGTATTTTCTAAGCCATTGCTTTTCATTGTAATCTGTAGCCACTATCAGGAAAAGGAAGCAAAATTTATCTCCTGCCCTTTAAAAAAATAAAAAATCCCCCAGGATATGATATTTAATTTCTTCCTGATTGGGCACAGTGTAAAGAACATGGGCTCTGGCCTCACAAACTTTGCTTCAAATCTTGGGTGGTCACTAAAAGCAATCTTGATCAAATCTGGTGTGCATTAAATGTTCACTTCCTTTCTGTTTTTGGAAAGGGGCATAGAATGGTATGTATAATAGGCTTTGGAATCATAAATCCTAGCTCCTTCCCAAGTGGATGTGCATGCTATTTGTAACTTCTGAACCCCAGCCTTCTTTTCTGTGAAATGAAGGTAATGAAACTGAGATGGTATGAGACCTACATGAACTAACATATGTAAAATGTCACATGATGCCTGACAATTGTTTTTCCCAAACCTCGTATATTTTATAATTTAAATATCTTTTTGTGGGTTTTACATTGCATGTGAGTTTCAGATACCCAGTAAAACAAAACAAACTCTTCAAAATGAACCCACTTTAAAAATATAACCTACTTTTTAATCTTAAAGTATAATAAAATTAGCATGCTTTAATTTATGAGTAGTGTGCCACAGGAATGAGCCTGGGTTTTGTTTAATATTTTCATAATAAAATCAAAGAATGTTAGCGATGGACAGAAACTTCTCTTCTTTGGTTAAATGAGTTTACTTGTCTATTAGAGAAGCTAAGTATCTTTCCCTAAGCCATACAGCTACTTGGTAAAAAGAGGCACCCGAACCTAGATCTCAGTTTAATTCATGAAATATTTGTGGAGTTTCTTTGGCAAACCAGGCAGTGTGCTAGACCCTGGAGAATTATCCTAATTCTCAGAGAGCTTATAGACACTTGAAAGCCAATAAACACTAAATTTAACAAGGTAAGTGCTGTGATATAGGTGTGCGTAGGATGCCAAGGAGCGTAAAAGAAGGTCACTGTCAGTGTGGAATTTAATAAGTTTCCTTGAGGACTTGAAGCCTGAATATATTCTAAAGGATTAATAATTAAAAGAGTTGTGAGAGGGGAATAATTAGATGAGTTAATGCCTTATCAAAAAAAAAATCTCATGTTTGGTTCACTCTCTTTCAAAGAATTACTTTTATTAGTGACCCCAACGTTATTGTGTGTATCACCCTGTCCTCTAAGTTTCTTAATATCCTCACATCTAATCAGATTTTCTCTGACTTATCTCACCCACTTTCCATAGTTATGCTTTACATTTTTTCATTTTTCTTTTCATTTTCATTCTGCCTGACACTATTGATTTTTTCCATTTTCTGTTCTTCCATGTCCAAACTTTCCTCCTTAAACGATTTAGATTATACACCTCCTTAATATAGTCATTCCATCACAAACACCTTTAATTCCATAGTCCTCAGCTGTTTTAACTTGGCAAAACCTAGTCCTTTCCTACACCCCTGCCAACCTCTCTCCCCAGCTGAATATTGCTAAAGTCAAATGATCTTTCTTACAGACTGCTCTGACTCTAAATTCTTGATCATAGATCTCAAATGGCAGCCAGCTCTAGAGTCTTTGCTTTTCGACTCTCCAAAATTACTTATTTGAGAATTTCTTTTTAACACACAATTCAATGCATGCTTTGCCCCAATTAACTTAGCCAAGAATCTTACCTTTTAAATCATTGAGTAAATAGAACCAGTCATTTGAGAACACCTTTTTGTACCTTCAAATCTCCCAACATGTCCGCTTTGTACTCTACCTCTCAATTTGTTCTTCTATCTTACTGAAAGTGTTACTATTTCTATCAAAAGCTAATTCCTTTACCTGTGTACTGGATCTTGTCTCTTCTTAACTATTCAAGGACTTTATATATCTTAACTTAAATATCTCTATTTCCTCACCTCCTATATTATATCCTCGGCTTGCCATAGTTAAGCTTCTGTCTGTGCCATCTCTGAAACTACTCTGTCAAGGCCATCAGTAACTTCTGTGTTGTCAAATCCAAAAATTCTTTCTTCTTCTCATTTTAACCTCTCAACATTCAACTCTGTTGACTATTTCCCTTTTCCAAAATATTTCTTTTGGTTTCCATGATATCTGGTTCCCTTCCTACTTCATTGGCTGATAATTCCTCTCCTTTCGATACCTAAATGTTGGAATAGCAAAAGGCTCACAGTTCTGGATCCTTTACTCATTTTCATGTATACTCTTTCCTTGGTTGATCTTATCTAGCCTCTTAGCTCTAAAAACCATCACTATGAAAGTAACATCTGAATAACTATCAACAGCTCTGGTTTTTCCCTTGAGCCCTAGGCCTACATATCACATTATCTACATAATATCTCCACTTGGTTGCCCTTGTGCACTCTCCCATCTGTTCCTCCCCTAGCCTTTGCCATCTCAAGAAATGGTACCATCAACTCATTTTCTTAAGCCAAAACCTGGGAGTTCTCCGTAATTGTTAATTGCTCTCTTACTTTCATACATTCATATAACTCATCAAAAAAATCCCATTGCCTCTGTTTCTAAATATATCTTTAAAGTTGTGTGCTTATCTTAGTCTTACAGTTTCACATAACTGTCTTCTAAACTTTGAGGTGGCAGGAGGAGACAGAAGTAGAAATAAAAAAAGTAGACACTTCAATTTTCTGTGATGGAATAACCATGCATGTTTGTTAAAAAGTGACACACCACTCAACCCCAGTCATTCAACAGTTATTTAAAGCTTACTATATAACCACACACCTTCAGATCTCCCAGTGTGTCTGCTTTGTATTTGAACTCACAGTCTGTTTTTCTGTTATATTGCAAGTCTCACTATTTACTTTCTAACCAGTCTTCCTGCTTCTATTCTTAATGAATTCATTCTCCATGCATGATCAAGAGCAGTATTTTTAAAACAATCACGTTACTCCTGTGCTTACAGTCTTCTAATGGTTTCCCAGCATATGTAAAATAAAACCCATACTTCCTATCAAGACTACCAAAGCCCAAAGGAAACATGGTCCATGGATATCTCTGACTTAATCCTGTAATACCAAGCTTACTGCTAATTTCCATGTGTTTTCTCTGCCATGAGTGCTTTTGTTCAGGCCTTTAATGGCTGGCTCTTTTTCATTCTATCAGCCAACCCTCAAAAAGGTCTTTTCATTCATAGCTTCTGATATACTAACAATCCACATCCTCTACCACTAACTGCCAGATTACCCTGCTTTGTTTTGCTTTGCACAGCAGTCACAACTGTTTACATTTATCTTGTTTGTTTCAGTGTCCTCTTTTCCCATTCTCCTCCAAAGTGTAACTTCTATTAGTGCTTGTACCATGTCTGACTTATCCTTTGCTCTATGCCTAATACCTTAGAATAGTGCCTGGTTTATATAGTAAGCTTTATTTTTTTTTAATTTTTTGTTATGTTAATCACCATACATTACATCATTAGTTTTAGATGTAGTGTTCCATGATTCATTGTTTGCATATAACACCCAGTGCTCCATGCAGTACGTGCCCTCTTTAATACCCTCACCGGGCTAACCCATCTCCCACCCCCCTCCCCTCTGGAACCCTCAGTTTGTTTTTCAGAGTCCATCATCTCTCATGGTTTGTCTCCCCTTCTGATTTCCCCCCCTTCATTCTTCCCCTCCTGCTATCTTCTTTTTTTTTTTCTTAACATATATTGCATTATTTGTTTCAGAGGTACAGATCTGTGATTCAACAGTCTTACACAATTCACAGTGCTCACCATAGCACATATAGTAAGCTTTAAATAAGTAATTATTGAGTGATTCAGTGGTGGGACTTTTATTTTTTTTAAGATTTTATTTATTTATTTGTCAGAGAGAGAGAGACAGCGAGAGAGGGAACACAAGCAGGGGGAGCGGGAGAGGGAGAAACAGGCTTCCCGCTGAGCAGGGAGCCCGATGCTGGGCTCGATCCCAGGACCCCGGGACCATGACCTGAGCCGAAGACAGACGCCTAACGACTGAGCCACCCAGGTGCCCTTCGGTGGTGCGACTTTTAAACAAACATGCATGATTATTTCATCATAGAAGTTTGATTACTGACTGCATTTTTTTCACTTCTTACTCCTGTTGCCATTTCCTAAGAGGTTAAAATGCATGTACTCTGCTAATCTGAGTCTCTCCTATTCCTACAAAGAATTTGACCTAGTGCTTAAGGATGACCAAGTCCTCTGGATTTGTGTACATTTAATTATTAGTTCATTTTTGCTCCTTCATTCTAGTTTGGGTTTCTTTTACATTCTCTGGGTTTCCTACACCATTCAGTTATGAAACAATTATGTAATTTTTTTAAGTTTTTTTTTTTTTTTTTTTTTTTTAAGTAATCTCTACACCTGACATAGGGCTCAAACTTATGACCCCGAGATAAAGAGTTGCATGCTTTTCTGACTAGACCAGCCAGGTACCCCACACCTATTGTAACCTTTAAGTAATTGTGTTAAAAGTCATGTTGAGTTATGTAATTCCTATTATCTGAGTATGTGAGTAGTCTCTAAAGCAAATTTTTAGAAGTATACCTCATGCTGATTTAGAACTTCTGGTCTGAAGATGAGAGTGGGTATGACTTGGTGATACATATTCATATTCTTTTAGAAGCAGGTTATCCAGTGCAATATCAAGTAATAATACTCATGTTTCCAGAGCCCATTTACTTTCCCACAATTTCAGTTTATTTTTTAGGATGGTATACTAGAAGAACAATTACGAATGCATCTTCACTGTTGTTTGACACTTTGTGATTTCTGGGAGCCAAACATTGCAATTGTCACCATTCTATGGGAATATTATAGTAAGAACCTGGTAAGTAAATAGAATATGAATTTGTTCCAGGAATTTGAAGAATTTGTACATATGTGAGGAATGTTTTTATGGTTTAATTAAGAATAGTTATCTATAGAGCATTGACAAAAGGGAATGAGCATTTGCGTCCCTTTTCTCTTAAGAGGGAGACTAAGCAAAGTAGCCAAAATTGTACCAGAAAGATATTTTTTTAATCCTCATTTATTCATATTTTCTAACAATTACTGATTGCTTGCAACACACTGAACAGTTAATACTATCCCGAGTGAGACATAGTCTTGGCATTTGAGTTGCTCATAGGCTAGTGGGCAGATACACATACATTGTGGGGGGAAAAGTTACAGTACTGTGGAATGCCAAAGGACAGAGTATCTGACCCAGTGTATAGACTTGTGGAAGACTTTAAGACGTTGTAATTTTTTAACTGAGGAATGCATGGAGTTTACAAGTACAGAAGAAAAGAGCATTCAGGCAAAAGGAATATTATGAATAAATGTATGAACACATAAAAACATGATATTTTCCTACCATGTTAAATAAATAGTTCTGAATGATAGGTTTGAGATAACTGTGGAGAGAGACAGCAGATAGGGAAAGTAGGTAGACAAGGTAGTCAGTGGCTAGATTATGTGCATGTTGAGTTATGATTTATTCTGGAGACATAGGGTACCAAGGACGTGACATTTTAGATATGTGTGTGAGAAGGTTTTTTTCTGAAAATGGTATAGATGAATTGGGTGCCAGTTAGTAGTCCAATGTAAAAATACATGCTAATAATGTGGTGAGTAAAATAGGGTTTAGAAAAGAGAGGAGAAATTAGGAAAATAAAAATTTTAAAGGTAGATTTATAGGATTTAGTTACTTTTTATGTGTGGGGAGAAGAGAAGATTTGGAATGTTTGGGTTTCTGGGAAATAGTGAACCCCTCAGTCAAGATAGAAAATGGAAATAGGAGATTTACAAGTAAATTACTAGTTTATACATAATGGAGCTTATGAAAAATGAGAAAAATACTCTTCTTTGAAGCATAATTTCAGGCTGATTGGAGAAATGACCCATTCTAGTTCTGAGGTAACATGTATAATATGAGTCTCTAGTGTCTTGTATTTGAAAGGAGGGAATATCAAAGTAAGATGGAGTCCTGTCAAAATGACACAGGAGCCAAATTGAAGGAGCTCCTGTTGCCCTGATGCTGGGTAGATTTTGAGCATAAGAAAGAATAATGACTGTTGTGGATTAAAACTTATCAAATACATTTAAATCCTTGAGTGTATGATGCCTTTAGAAAAGTTACTATTCTGGGGGAAAAAAAAAAATACCCTCATTATTCCGGAAAAAAAACCCATCATTCTGAAAACTGTAAATAAGGGAAAATATAAACTATATTTTAGAGTAACCAAATTTCTAAGGAGCTAATTGAGAAGTAATGATAGAATTAGAAAATTACTATTTGTACACCTGATGAAGTAAAGTATCTGGGCAGTGATCATCAGTGGCTGCTAAAACTGTTTAGTGAAAGTCTGGTGGGGATCACTCAAATGAATAGATCAGGTTGACAACACACCCAATCTTAACATTACAAAAGGAATGACACAACTTATGTCTCTCTTTCCTAAATTACAATAGGAAGTGCCCAGTACCATCAATGGAAGATTCTTATCAGAAAACTCCACTTGCATGAATCTGATCAGTCCTCTAGATACAGCTACCAATTTACAGAAAGGAGAGGGGATAAAAAAATACATTACATGACACTAGGGAGATATAAGCAGCTAAATACAGATTGGAGAAAATTCTACACAATAAATGACCTGATATAAAAATAAATGGTATGACATAAAGGCTGGGAAACTTCAAGAATAGAAGAGATTAAAGAATTCTTATTTACTCAGACTTAATACTTCTTTTCTTTCTTTCTTTCTTTATTTGCTTTTAGAATAGTTCTTTCAGCATCTCTTGGCTTCCTTTGAAAGGCCTTACATATATCATTAAGTCACCCTTGTCAATGCTAGAAATGGTGAAGACCTGCTGTTGTGATAAACAAGATAATGACCTTTATAAATCCAGCAGTAGTTACACCATTTTCCTTTGCATTTTGGCAAAAGTTGTTAAGAAAGCAATGAAGAACAATGGCCCTCATCCTTGGAAACAAATCAAAGGAAGGTATGTGCCATATCTTTCTTTGTCATGAATGTTCACTGTAGAGAAGCATTACTTACTGTTTGTGTTTTTTTAGTTAACTTGTGCTTGGAAGTCTTTGTGGTTTATACATTTAAAATGTATCCCTTAGTGTATACAGGACAACAAAACATGTAGCCTTTTGATCCTGCCAATTTGTAACAGGAACAAATTTAATATCTATAACTTGTAGAGGATTTTAGTTTATCTCATCTGTCCTGGAGATTGAAATTCCATATATTAAAGTCAGGGCTATTAGAGAATGTTTTTCTTGCCAAAATTAATTGTAATGTTATTATATAAATTCAATGCATAAAGTGTATTCAAAGTTATAGAAATAGAAAACATCTCCAAATCATACATTGGCAGGTAATGGAGTCAACCTATAAAACTTGGTGTTCTTTGAGTCTAGCAGTCCCATAGTCCCTGCTCCCTTGAATGAAAACTAACCAGAGGATAATAGGATGAAATAACTTGATTGTTCTCATTTGGAGAGTATGCCCAGTTTTCATTTCTGGCGTAGTAAAATAAACTTTTGGTCATATTCATCTGTTCTTTTTTTTTTTTTTTTTTCTTTTTTTTTTCAGAGTTTTGCTTGTTATGTGGGTATGAGTTTTGTCTTCCCTTGTTCTTCATTAGCCCTTTTTCTAGCCCTCTTTCTACCACTTGCTTATGTGATGGGAGCTCTTGCATCAGAGTAAGAATACCTTCATATTCTAGGTAGGGACTTCTCAGGAATCACTAAATGAAGTTCCTATTTGATTCCCATATACTGCTTGCAAGGTTATAGTGATAACAGTAGAACTGTTTTTAGAGTATACTTTTTTTTTAATGGTAGCTTCTTTGTTAAACCTCCAAAAATTATGCAGCTCAAACAGTTTTTTCTTTGGTCCCGTTTGCCAGTTTGTTTTTGAATCTTAAATCATTTTGTGGAAGACCTGATACTCAGAACTTTATCTAAAACAAATCACTGGAATGTATTCAGTAACAATTCTATTTATTCCAATTCTGATTCCTTAATTGGTGAGAGAAAAGTACGTCAACTGTTAAATTATATTAACACAAGAGACTTTTAAATGGTTAGTCTTGGACATTTAAACACTAACCATTTTTCTTTATGAGTAGGTAAAAATAAATTTTTCCAGCATTTTGAATTGTCTTAGGTATAATTATAGCAAGAGCAGATCTTTGTGAGGGGTAGAGGAAGAAAGAGTTTAAGGAAAATTGTATAAAACTGTCCTGTTAAGATTTCTTTAAAGCACATCAAATTGTACTGAAGGGAGTATATATTCTTTATTTGTCAATAAAAATTAAGAAAGGTGAGTAAGAGTTCTAAAATAATAGGATAAGCCACGTAATGTATGAAAAGAACATTTCGGGCGCCTGGGTGGCTCAGTTGGTTAAGCAACTGCCTTCGGCTCAGGTCATGATCCTGGAGTCCCTGGATTGAGTCCCGCATCGGGCTCCCTGCTCGGCAGGGAGTCTGCTTCTCCCTCTGACCCTCCCCCCTCTCATGTCCTCTCTCTCATTCTCTCTCTCAAATAAATAAATAAAATCTTAAAAAAAAAAAAAAAAAAGAAAAGAACATTTCTGCTGTCCTTTGGGGAAGACCACTCAATCCTTTTATTTAATCATAGGTGGTTGCTACATCACTGAGAAATTTGAAGGTATGGGCATTCTGTGAGTCTGTTTTCAAAGTAGAAAAAGTGACATGGCAGCATCATAAGAAAAATTAGCTAAACTTAAAGTAATGAAACTGTCATGAGTATTGAGTGAAATGTTATTCTAAAAGATTGATATTTGTGAATGAAAATTTTATACAAGTAATTTTTTTATGTTTTGCAGGATATATTCTAAATTCCATCAAAAAAGAATGGAAGAACTCACCGAAGTTGGTCTTCAGAACTTCTTCAGCCTTTTTCTACTGTTAGCAGCTGTCGCAGAGGTAGAAGATGTAGCAAGTCATGTTTTAGACCTCCTAAATTTCCTCAAGGCTTCCTTGGTAACATCTTCCATCATTTGGAAGGGTCAAGTGGCCTTCCTCTTGATGTATACCCAGAAAAATCTGGACATTGGTGTTCTGGCTGAGAAATGTTCAGGTGCTTTCCGAGAGAAAGCAAAGGAATTCTTGGTATCCAAGAATGATGAAATGGGACAAAGACAGACTCTCTGGACACTTCTTTCCATCTATATTGATGGTGTTCAAGAAGTGTTTGAGACTAGCCATTGCTTGTATCCTTCACATGAAAAACTGCTTAATGATGGATTTAGTATGCTTCTGCGAGCTTGTCAAGAATCTGAACTTAGGACAGTACTGAGCTTTCTACAAGCTGTTCTGGCCAGAATCAGGTATGTTTTCCAATAATATACTAATTCATTGATTTATTTTATGTCATCACCTACGTTGATTCTATATTAAAGTTTTCCTTTTGACGTACTCATGAAATCCAAATGAAGAGAGAGGAGTTGGTTTTACTGCTACAATGGCATAAATCAGTACTTTTCAAACTATTCTTTCCAACAGTAGTTCTTTAAAAAGAAAGCTCGTGTGCAAACACATGAAACTAAATGCAGAGCACCTCTGGTGCAGTCCCAGGACAATGCCTCTTCACCCCGCCTTCCCTTCCTACCTCTCCTAAAAGAGTATGATTATCCAGAGGAATGTTTCAGATATTCTAAAGCAAGCCCATGAGCTCAAATCTGTGGTGGCTTTTACTGAAACATGCATTTTGTGCCCTTAAGGAGATTTTGACCACACTACCATTTTTAAAAAAGTAAGTTTCTTTAAATTATTTTGCTGCAGAGTTGTAGCCTCAACTGCCTGAAATACTTCCAGCTGAAACAATGTATTCTGAGAGAAAAATAAGATTGTTCTATTTATAACACCAATCACCCATATAAAACTTAATGTTTTTAGATCCATTTAATTATACAAATGTGCAGATATACTCAGACCCAAGTAATAAGGGATAAGAATAGTGGTTATGATATTCATGGTTTTAAGGCCCCTTTCACGTAAGTTTTATCTTTGAAGTACATGTTCTTAAGAAGTTAGATACTACCACTCAGTGTAGTCAGTCACTTTCACTGTAAAGCTGTGTAAAAGTTATGTGTGGAAATAGGATCTTTTTTGAAACTACGTCTAAAGTTAATGAAGAGACTCCTTCCCTCTTCCTAATACCACTTGACAAAAAAGTAGTATCTGGTTATCAAAGGTAGTAAGCTTGACAAATTTTTCAAATTTGGGGAATTTATCCATTACTAATTTTAGTTATTACCAGTTTACTTAATTTGCTTTATGTTGGGCTGTGCATTCATACTGATTAATCTGTAGGTTTTCGCTCCTCATTAGATATTGTGTCGTTTTTAATATTCGCCTGCTCCCCATCAGTTTAAGTTCTAAAGATTTAGCCAAAAAAATAAATAAATAAAATAAAATAAAAAATAAATGTTTAGCCAGAGTTCTTGATCAGATAATCATCCCTTAATCCCCCAGTGTGAGCTATATAAAAGCAAGAATTTCAAAGATCTCAAATTTTGGGGTAGATGGATAGATAGATAAGTAAATGAATAACCAACATCATTAGAAGATACTTCTACAAATTCTGGATCTTCTCTGTGAACCACATTTGTTTTTGGTCTAGTAGAGTTTATTAGCAGATATTATACTTTCCCAAGTGCTAAATCCATTTCAGTTTTAAATAAATGATAATAGTATTTCTCCATGTTTCTTGGGCAAAATTAGAAATTTCCATATTCTGGGACCATTTTTTGTTTGTTTATTTATATTTATCTGAATATACAAAACAAGAAGGAAGGAGGGACCTAGTCTAAACAATGCTGGTAATAAGGAGCTACAGCCCCCAAGATTTATGGGCAAGGGGGTAGAAAATGATGAAGCCGGGATTGTGGGCATCGTGGGAAGAGTTAGTCATGGAAACAAAGTGGCAGAATCCATATATTTTTCTGCCTATTCCATTGAAAATGCACATTTCCTTTCAAACACCTTAATGATCTTATTGCTTCTTACCTAGAGTTTTGTTTTATTTAATTGCAAGTGCTATATATTTTCATGGTTAAAAATTACAAATAAGGTAGAAGGTGATAAGTAAAAGTTCCTTTCCCCACCTTGACTCCTTTATTCTCAGTTCAGTGGTTCTCAACTAGGGATGAGTTTCTCTCCCAGGGGACATTTGGCAGTGTATGGAGAAGTTTTTGATTCTAACAACCTGGTCAGGGAGTGCTACTGGCATCTACTGCTAAACATCTTACAATGTACAGGACAGCCTACACACAAAGAATTATCTGGTCCAATCTCTTTGGTGCTGAGGTTGAAAACATTGCTTTAGGGGTGCCGGGGTGGCTCAGTCAGTTAAGGATCTGGCTCACAATTTTGTCTCAGGTCATTATCTCATGGGTCCAAGGACCAAGCCCCAGTCCCGATCAGTGCGCAGCAGGGAGTCTGAGAGTCTCTCTTTCCCTCTCTCTCTCTGCCCCTCCCCCCACGCATGTGCACCTGTGTGTGAACACGTTCTCTCTCTTTCCCTCTCTCTCAAAAATAAATAAATAAATCTTTAAAAAGAAAGACATTGCTTTAGTTTTAGTCCACAGAAGTACAATGGTTTCTCATAGAATCTTCCAGATTTTTTTCTCATATATAGGCTGAAAACAAAATAGATGATTTTTGTTCTGCAATTTCTTTTTTTCACTTAATATTTCCTAGGCAACTTTCCATGTTAGTATATGGAAACCTATCTAATTCCTTTTAATGGCTACTTAGCATTTCATTATATGGTTGTACCAAACTTTATTTAACCAATACCCTAATAATGGGAATTTATATTGTTTACCATTTTATGTTATTGTAAACACAGTTTTACTTAACATCTTCATATGTGCCTTCTCTGTGTGCTTTAGAAGTGTATCTTTAATTTCTAAAAATGAGTTGGTGTATGTGCATTTTAAATATGGATAGATATTACCAGATTTCCTACCAAAAAAAATTTTTGTGCCAGTTTTTACTCTCCCTAATATTATATGAGAAAGCCTCCTTTCTCATGTTTAGATTAGTGTATGGAGTATATTTAGAAAATATACATTCTCAGGTAAGAAATTAAATGCAGAAATTTGTTAAAAATGCCCATGGAAACATGGTAATAGGAGAATGGGACTTATTTTGAAAGTTGGAGAGGCTTTAAAAATGGAAATAAAAGTAATAAAGTAAGAATTTTTTTTTTCCTATTCATTTACTAACTTCTTTTTATCCTTAAGCTCCTACCGAAAACTGTTTTGGTCATTCTTCAAAAATGGTAACTAGAAACACAAGAATAACTCTTGTATTCTTAAAAGACTTAGAGTTTACTAATACTATCTCATTTACTTCTTTGCCTACCTTGTCATACCTGTTCAGAGATGAAGAACTGGAAACATGGAGACTTTTTATGACTTACTAATATAAGTTTCAGTATCACCACTCAGGCTCTAACCAACCAGAGCTACCTTTTTGTGCTATTTTTGAAATAGTTTACAAATAACTAAACAGAAACTAACCATACCACTATATTTTGTATAAATCAACAGGCAATTAAATGAATGACATCTGCAAACTGTTTGTTAACCTGAAAGTGTTACCCCATTCATATATTTCTGTGTGCTCTAACCCTTTATTTTTGCTACAAAAAACAAAGGGTAGTTGCTTTCTGATTACTTTGTTATTTATTTTACAAGTTAACATTTTTTTTAGTAAGTCATCAGTTGGAAAAAATGAATCACAAAGAGGTGTGGAGACAAGTCATGTTTTATTTACAGTAATTTATCTTTGATTTATTATCAGCATTATTTCAACCATCTAAATTTCACTTGTAATAAAAATAAATTTTTGTTCTTTAAATTCAATTTAGTAAAAGTCCTTCAGCATTAAAGCCAAAGCTATTTAAAAATGTTGGAAAAATTCTGCTTGCAACTATCTTGTAAATCGTAACACATCTCTGTTAATCATGGGCATCACTAATCAGAAGTACAGAGGTAGGAATCAAGAGGGCATATTAAGATTATCGATTAGGGACATCTGGGTGGCTCAGTCGGTTAAGCGTCTGCCTTCGGCTCGGGTCATGATCCCAGGATCCTGGGATCAAGTCCCGCATCGGGCTCCCTGCTCCGCGGGGAGCCTGCTTCTCCCTCTGCCTCTGCCTCTCTATCTCTCATGAATAAATAAATAAAATCTTAAAAAAAAAAAAAGTATCGATTATATAAGGTAAAAGCAAGTTTACATTTATATTGGAAATTTCTTTTAACTAGATTTCATATGGGTTTGTAGTTTGCTGTCATCTGGAGCAGGGCCAAGGAGTGTGTTATTGATCTGTAGGACTAAGCTATGGGGGAAGAAAGGACACAAATGTTTGTGTTGATAACATTTAATTCCTTGCACAAATGGTTAGTTTTAGTTTTGTTTTATACTGCTCAACTATGATTCAAAACAGTTGGTATAAGTGAATGTCTAATCACGTATCATTTCTGTTGCCATAATTATAGAGCATTTTTTTTAAGATTTTATTTATTTATTAGAGAGAGAGAGAAAGCACAAGCAGGGGGAGCAGCAGGCTTCCTGCTGAGCAAGGAGACCAATTCGGGACTCAATCCCAGGACCCTAGGATCATGACCTGAGCCGAAGGCAGACATTTAACCGACTGAGCCACCCAAGCGACCCTTATAGAGCATTTTTAACAGAAGTATGAGGTCAGTGTGTGAATCAAAATGGTGCAGTAGTGTGGGGGGGTCTTCATTAATGCTGTCCTCATGTAGGCACTACCATCTCTTAAATTTCTGAAGCTTGCATAGTAATTTGCACACAGTTTTTCAATGAGACTGATTACAATATATAATAAGAGGGACTGAGACTTGGACGGTTTTGTTTTATTTCATCAGTCTTGGGGCTTCCAAGGCAGATACTATCAAGACAGATGGGCTGTTAGTTTGGGATCTTTTGGGGGAGAACCCCAGAGATCATTCAGGATTATTACCTTAAAAAGAAAGAAAGAAGGAAGGAAAGCAGAGAGGGGAAACACAAGAAAAAGTCCTTTCGATATTTGATCATAGAGATGTGTTCCTAATTTCTTAACCCCAAATCTGGAACTTCTTTTTTTTTTTTTTTTTTTTTAAGATTTTATTTATTTATTTGAGATAGAGAATGAGACAGAGAGAAAGAGTATGAGAGGGGGGAGGGTCAGAGGGAGAAGCAGACTCCCTGCCGAGCAGGGAGCCCGGTGCGGGACTCGATCCCGGGACTCCAGGATCATGACCTGAGCCGAAGGCAGTCGCTTAACCAACTGAGCCACCCAGGTGCCCCAAATCTGGAACTTCTTTGAGGATCTTTTCATAGGAGCCTCTTAGGTATACTATAATATTAGTATTACTTTTAATATTATCAAAAAGTTCAAAAACATTTTGGATAGTTGATAAAGACTAAAGAATAGGCTTCTTCCCCCCCACCCCCCCTTTTAAGAACAAAGCTAAATTCTTTTTTTTTAAAGATTTTATTTATTTATTTTGACAGAGAGAGACACAGCGAGAGAGGGAACACAAGCAGGGGGAGTGGGAGAGGGAGAAGCAGGCTTCCCGCCTAGCAGGGAGCCCGATGCGGGGCTCAATTCCAGGACCCTGGGATCATGACCTGAGCCGAAGGCAGACGCTTAACGACTGGGCCACCCAGGCGCCCCCAAAGCTAAATTCTTTGAATTTTGGTTTAGATAAGGAAGATGGGTTACATAGATTGATGATATTTATTCCTGGCTGCATCCCTGACAAGAAAAAGAATGAAATATTTTACCTTAGCAATCTCTTCTGTGTTCAAATTCAGGTGGGAATAAGGTACCAGTCCTTGCATAAATGTGTGAGTGTGTCTGTTGAACTGGGTAATAGTTTTATAACTGTATGACAGAGAAATTATAGGTAGGAAGGAACTAAGATCACTGATTAAAGGGAGAAGCAGCTCCCCCTAGGCTGTTAAGAAATAATAACTTCATATGCCACTTTCTGCTAACTAGAGCTAATGGCCCACCAGAGCATTCTTTATTGCTGATTAAGTAGCATTATGAAAATACTGACTTGGTTATGTTAACTAAATGCCTCCATGTTTAAAACTTCGAATGTCAAACAGTTTTAGCAGTCATCTTTAACATTTCACATTACCTTTGTGGAATCACATTTCTAGTTCTCACTTGCTGTTATTGGAGGTTAATATAAAAATGGCAGCTTTCATTTGTGGAGTTAGGTGTAGCCAAAAGCTTTTCTTTAATTATATCCATTCATGCTGCTATAGTTAAGGGTCTGTCAGCATTTCCATTATAAACCTCCATTTTCAGGGTTTTATAACACAGCTATGAAAATTAGCTCTGGGCAAAAACTTGACATACAAGGCCTCATGAGATTCTCCCTCCTCCCATCCCCCTTTTTCATTTTTACTGAAGTAAGGGTGAGTGATTTCAAAATGCCTTTTGGCATCTGCAAATATCATTTGGAGTTTAAAAAGAAACAATAAATTTTCAGGCTTTGTACCTGTTTGTTCTACCACTTAAGGGAGGTTGTGGACTTATGAATTTAAGCCAAATGGATATTGATCAACTGACATCCTATTTTGTATTAAACAAGAGCCTGGTTTCAAAAGGAGTCTAAAAGGCAGTTGAAAACTTGCCTAAAATGTTAAATATTGAGACTATGAAATAATTCAGAAGGAATGATTGGCTTCTTTTTGATATCCTGTGTGCTGAAGTACAACTCCTTAAAAGATTAAGACTCCTTTTTCCTGGCTTCAAAATACATTTTGAAAATACACGTATTTTTAAATTCCTTTTCTTTTCCAATGAGCCTAGACGTTCATCCATTTATTATATATCAGTTTTGACATTTGGGATGGGGGGGTGTGCATGCACATGCATGGAACTGTGTTTATTATTCCCCTCAAATATTCTTCTTGCTGAATAGTTCTAGTTATTTTAACTTTTATTAGTGTAGTTATCATTTATACTAAACAAATTTTTTTTTAAATCTTCAGTGAGAGAATTGAGGGTTTTCTAGATAGAGAAGGGGGTAGTATGAGAAGAAATGTTCTCATGAGGGACGGCTGTAGGCCAAAAACTTTACATGGTTTTTCAGGAAAAATAGAAAGGATGCTTTTGATAGCATGCAGGCCTTTTCCTCCTTTTGTGATTGGGTGTTCTGTTAGTATGAATAGGTTACAACTTGTATATATGATTTGATGCGATTTGATTTGACGCAAATTTTTGGCAGTGTTCTAATAATTTGGGAGAGGGAGCACATGAGTATGTTTCATGGCAAACTGTATTTCCAGTTTTTATTTGAGAAATCAAATAGTTATATTGCTCACTAAAAGTGATCTTTCAGGGCTTCTGGGTGGCTCAGTTGTTAAGCGTCTGCCTTCGGCTCAGGTCATGATCCCAGGGTCCTGGGATCGACCCCACATCGGGCTCTCCGCTCAGCGGGAAGCCTGCTTGTCCCTCTCCCACTCCCCCTGCTCGTGCTCCCTCTCTCGCTGTGTCTCTGTCAAATAAATAAAAAATAAAATCTTAAAAAAAATAAATAAAATAAAAGTGATCCATCTACCAGTTTTGGTTGCTTCAGAGACAGCATAAGCACCTCTAAGGGAAAGTAGTGTAAATTTTAGTATTTTGAGAATATATAAAATGTTAAAGATTTTTTTGTTATTAAATATTTTATTTCTCTTTCAACTGAGATTTTACATGTATACTATGAATTATTATTTTGATCTTATTTACTGTTTACTAGGCTTGAATTTTGCAAAACATATATGTTTACTAGAGCCTTTCCATATTACATATTTTATAAGTTCATTCAGTTATATAAACTACACACTTTATTAACTTGGAAATGTTTGTGCACTTTTTTTGTGTTTTTCTAAAAACAGAGGTTATCTACCTAATTTTTCATATATAGGAATTAATATTTGGGTCATTTAGTTTCCAACTAGTTCTATTACATACACATGAATTCTCCTTACATAAGTATAAAATAATTTTGAAATATCTTAAGGGAAAACTTATGTGTCCAAATCTCAGCTTTATCGGTAGAATGAGGGTAATAGCACATACTTTACTAGGTTTTTTTGAGAATTAAATGCAATAATTATATAAAGTTGTTGGCATAGTGGCTGGCATATCATTAAGTGTTCAGTAAATGTTAGAAGTTGCTATTATTGTCGTTACTATTATTTTCAAAAGAACCCATAATCATTTCTTTGTGCTATACTTTAAGCCTGACAACCTCAGTAGGGGTGTGTGTGTGTGTACACTTATCTTGGATAGTTCTTAACTCATTCCTAACATTGTACCTTTAACGTAGTGGCCGTTCAGTAAATGCTTTTGGATGTGTGAATGAATCAGATCATTTTAAAAACAAAGTCCAGATTATAGGGAACACAAACATTGCCTCACATTTTAGAGCTATTGGAAATGGTGATCCTATAAATCTGAGATGCTAAGGATCTGCTGTAGAAAAAGAAAAGTAATTTTTTAAGATAGAAATGTAATATATGTCTTTCTTTTCTCTATCCAGTTGATTGAATTTTTTTAATGTTTTCTTTAGATGATCTCTTTTATATCATTCCTTCTTTATTCTCACTACCATTTCCTCCATTTTTAGACCATTATTAATGTTTGCCTACTCTCCCTGCCTCTGGCGCCTTCCCTCTTCAGACCAACTTTATTGAGATATATTACTTATCATCTAATTCACTTATTGGCCAGCTTTATTAAGATATAATTCGCATACCATACAATAATGGTTTTAGGGGCGCCTGGGTGGCTCAGTCATTGGGTGTCTGCCTTCGGCTTGGGTCATGATCTCAGGGTCCTGGGATCGACCCCACATTGGGCTCTCTGCTCAGTGGGAAGCCTGCTTGTCCCTCTCCCACTCCCCCTGCTTGTGTTCCCTCTCCCTGTGTGTCTTTCTGTCGAATAAATAAATAAAATCTTTTAAAAAAATGTTAATGGTTTTAGTATATTCATAGAGTTGTATAGTCATTACCAGTTTTAGAACAATTTGTCACCTCAAAAGGAAGCACTATACCCAGTAGCAGTAACTCTCCCATTTTCCCCTACCCAACCCCCATCCCTAGCAACCATTAATCTACTGTATGTCTCTATAGATTTGCTTACTCTGGACCTTTCATATAAATGGAACCATCCAACACATAATCTTTGTGACTAGTTTCTTTCACTTAGAATAATGGTTTTAAGGTATATCCATATTATCACATGTATCAGTACCTTATTCCCTTTTATTGCCAAATAATCCATTGTATCCACATTTATTTATCCATTCATCTGTTGATGGACATTGGGTTGTTCCCACTTTTTGGTTTTTATGGATAATGTTGCTATGAATACTCATATACAAGTTTTTGTGTGGGCATGTTTTTATTTCTCTTGAGTGTATAAACTTAGGAGTAAAATTACTGGGTAATATGGTAACTCATTTGAGGAAATACTGAACTATTTTCCAGTGTACCATTTTACATTACCTCCTATAGGGTTTAAGGATTGAAATTTCTCCACATCTGCACCAACACTTGTTGCAAAGTGTCTTTCTGATCAAAGTGATCCTAGTGGATGTGAGGTAGTATCTCATTGTGGTTTTGATTTGCGTTTCTGGTGGCTAATGATGTTGATTATGTATTTTTCATGTGCCTATTGACTACCGTGTCTTCTTTGGAGAAATATCTATTTGGATCATCTGCCCATTTTTAAATTAGGTTGTCTTTTTGTTAGTGAACTGTAAAGAATTCTTCATATGTTCTAGATACAAGCCCTTCATCAGATATATGGCTTGCAGATATTTTCTCTCATTCTTGATGTCCTTTGCAGCATATTTTTTTTTAATTTTAATTAAGTCGTATTTATTTTTTGTCTTTATGTTGCTTGTGCTCATCTCCTATTCTCTTCCACATTTATCTTCTCAGAGAACGAGTCTACTTACATCATTCTGTGTTTTAACACCCGTTAGTGACATCCCGATGAACACAGAACACTTCACATTCCTTTATCATGGACTTCAAAGTCTTCCATAGGCTGGCTTTCTTGTGTTTGCAGCTTTTTCTTGTGATTCCCTTTTACTTCATTCAGATGGAACTACTAATTCTGAAGAAATCTCCAAATCTTGCTTACTTTTGTTTATATTTTCCTGTCAGAACCGGTTGAGGGTTCAGGCCAGAACATGGTAGGACAGCAGAGCCATATCTCAGGACTAAATAAGCTGAAGTGAGGTGATAAACAACAATAAGGAAAGGGTTAAATCCAGGGAATGAAAGGAATTGTCAAGGTCAGAAGTCAGAAATGGTTGGTGCTGGTCACAGTATGCATTGAGGTGGAGTAGCAGAGTACAGAAAAAGAAAAACAAATGATTTATTTAGAGGGATTTGGGGGAGGGGAAACGTGGTTTCAGAAGTTATTAGTAAGTGATCAGAACTACAAATGGAATCAGAAAGCATCATTCATGAGCATCATATATGGGAGAAGCCAAAGTCCAGGCAGTAGAAGATAGTTCTGCAACAACAAGTTGTACTTTTCTGCTGCTTTTTAAAAAAATATTTATTTATTTAAGTGATCTTCTACACCCAATGTGGGGTTTGAATTCATGACCGTAAGATCAAGAGTCATATGCTCTACCAACTGAGACAGCCAGGTTCCCCTGTGCTTTTCTGCTTCTTAAGGAAGCCCTAGTAGCGTCTGAGAGTTGCTACTGTTGTTCAGCACAGTGTAAAAAGCAGGGGTCGTAGAGTCAGTAAACCTGAGTTCAAATCACCCCTCCTCCACTTACCAACTGTGCAAACTTAGGAAATTTTAGGAAGTTACTTAACCTTTTGTAAACTTCAGCTGCATCTTTGCAAAATAATACATTATAGGGTTTCTGTGAATATTTGCTTAGATCTCTGCTGTCCATACACACTAACTTTATGTGACAATTTAAGTCCATGAATATAATATGAAAAATTCAGCTCCTCCATCACACTAGGAGGTCTATAGCCACTGAGGACTGACTATACGTAGCGGCCACTATAGTGGACAGCACTGACTTCGATGCTGCACCTATTCAGAACATGGGCCATAATAGTCTCTCAGTACATGTTTGTTTTCTTTATTTACCTTTTCTTTTTGTGTGAATGGTATTATCTTTTCCAGCAAGCTTCTCTTGAAATGTATGCTTGTCCATGTGTCCCTAATCTTGAATAATTTCTCTCCCCTTTGAACTTCTTAACATGTTATCTCTAATATCCTTTAGTGCTTTCTACCTTGTGCTGTAATTATTTTTAACAGAGGATATATACTCATTAAACACATTATTCAAGAAATCCAACTAATGTTTATGAGTGCCCACTATGGTAGCAGACATTATTACAGGCACTTGGGGTACATCAGTAAATGACTTAAATACACACGTATGGCAGCATGTACTCATGCATTTATTACATGAAAGACTGGGAGAATAGAGAGAACGGTACTTGGGTAAGTGTTTATGGAAGCCATCACCTTTTTATTTTTTCATATTTTACTATTATAGTCATTCAGCATTATTTGATAATGATTTATACTTGTTCCCAGTTTTTACTTGCTTATCTAACAATTCTTGCCAGTATCCACTTGAAAGTAGACAGCAGTAATTGTGCAGCCAGGCTATGGATGTAATGCATAGTCTGTATTTCACCTCCATTTTTATTGCTCCCTAACCACCAGTGGGCAGAAGGGACCTCCAGGGGGATGTCAAGAGTCCATTCTTCTCAGTTAATTGAAAGGGTTTTAGTCTTATTGAAAAATAAAATTTGTGTCTACGGTAGCTAAAATTTTTGGACCACTTTTATTATTTTATTTTGCCAATTCCATAGTTATCACCAAACTGTTCTCCCCCTGAAATATGGAAACAGGTGGTATAAGTGGGCCTTTGAGGTTTGTTTACCTTGCTTTTGAAAATTCTGAGAACTTTGCATTGAGTCTAGGCCCACAGGAACACTTTGAATCTAAAAGTAGATATTATCTGTATTTGGATTCAGTCAGAAGAAAGGCATTTGGAAGAGGAAACTGAAATAATGGAGTGAGGAAGTAATCAAGAAAATAATTTAAGACAATTCCCCAGGATGGAAGATTCCTGGCTGAAAGGGCCTATTGAGTGACCCCAGCACAACATAAAAAAAAATGCTCATAGCAAAGCACATCTGTATGAAATTCAGAATGCTGGGTGCAAAGAAAAGGTCCCAAAGTTTCCGTGACTTCTTAGTCTTGCCCACCTTTCTTAGTCTTCTATTTTTTGTATTTGCTGTGTCTTGTAATCTCCAGTTATAGTCTAGGTCAGATTTAATATTTAAATTCCATTACCAAGAATTATAAAACTAAAGAAAAATAAGGGGTGGCTCAATCGGTTAAGCATCTGCCTTTGGCTCAGGTCATGATCCCGGGGTTCTGGGATCAAGCCCCATGTCGGGCTCCCTGCTCAGTGGGGAGACTGCTTCTCCCTCTCCCTCTGACCCCCACTCATGCTTGCTCGCTCGCTCTCTCTAGTGCTCTCTCAAATAAATAAAATCTTTAAAAAATTTTTTAAAAAGTAAGGGGTAAATAGAGCTTTATATTAGATTTTTTTTTCCCCAAAATTATTTCTACTTTGAAAAAGTAGATGAATGGAGCTTTATGACTTCTTTTCTGATTCATAGTTCTCAAAGTGTGGAGTTCTAAAAATCTCTTCTTCTGGGATGAAACAGTAAATCCACCTCTCATAATTAGAGAGAAAATGAGGGAAGGTAGAGTGGGAAAGTAACACTGTGAAACAGAAACTGTGATGAAGAATATTGGGATAAAAGCACAAGGACAAAAGAAATATACTCTGCAAAGGAAACATTTCATTCTTTTGAAAATGGATCAGCTCAGTTGTTTAGGGAATAGAAGTGCCCTGATTATTTTCTGTACCAAGCACTGGAACATTTCTCTTTAGCAAATGGTAACACATCAAAAGGTGTTGGGTGAGGTGAAAGCTACTTTCCCCAATCTTATTTATGTCACTGTGGTTCCTTGTCTGAACCCCGTGGTTCACTGTAGGTATTGAGACCACCCAGATCCTTGAAACTTTCGATGAAATTTGGCAGTGAGTTTGTAGGAAGACGTTGCTACTGGGTGGGCTCTTCTGTGGTACCGCACAGTGCTCTGTTCTTAAACCAAAGACATGCTGCCATAATAAATGTATGGAAGACCGGTAAATCCCATTCGTGATAGGTTTGCTAAAGTCAACTCTTTTCCAACTGTGGAATGGGTAAAAATACCTGAAATTGTGATTTCAGTAAGTGGACCCAGTCTAAAAAAAGTCAGTGAGATAAACTGCCATTGTGGCTTTAGGTTATAAAAGGGAGGTACTCAGAGGAAGGAAGTAATAAATTAAGCATTTACATCCAATAAGTATAGTACAATAAGCTACCAGACCTGTTTTTTAATGATGTAATGTGTCAGGGAAGGAAAGAAACTGATCTCTTAATTATCCCTTTAATTATTTTTGGATTAATAAGACCTGAGACAGCACTATAAATTGTGGAAAAAGTAGATTCACTATAGTTTTTAAATATTCTTAGCTATCCTCACCATCTTCTGGTAATTACCCTAAAGTTATTTTCCTTAAGATGTGTTTCTTAGAAAATGTCAGAGTACATTTTTGTTTTATGATATGAATTTACTTTTGCCACCATCTGGACTATAAAGAACAGTTCCTAACCTTTCTCCATCTACCTGTGGAGAAGGGTGAGTAATTGCTCTGCTTCAAAATATATTTATATTTTAACAAAATTGAGAACAAATATAAGGAGTGTAACTAGCATTTGGAACTCTTAATTTCAACTGTTTCTTCTTTACCTTACAAGATATATATTTTTCTCTCTTTAGGATAGCTCTTGTCAGATTTAAGGCTTATTTAAAATGAAAAGAAAGCTGGAGCAATTTTCTTTATTCCATTTCAGTCTCCTAAGGCCTATTTCCCCCTGGTGAGCTCATAGCAACAGGGGGGTTTAAGGGAATTCAGCTCTCTGCAAATTAATGTCTCACATCATGAAAATTCAGGACTTTTTTTTTTTTAATCTTGAAAAGTAATACAGTGAGTGCGAGTATTATTTCTTGCCAGCGGGTGGAAGATGAATGATTTTGTCACAGTTTTACTGCTTGATGAGCAGTGTCCTGAGGGTCAGGCTTAAGTCTGTGTCACTATGCTGCTCATTACTCTTGAGCTAAATAAGGGCTGATTGGATCTAAATTGCCTAGCACATGGGCCACAGATGAGCTCAGTGAGCAGGGGATGACCTGCTATTCAGTCTGGGAGTAACCCCGGTGTGCAAATGCAGCATTAGAACACCGTGGGAGAACGAGAGGCTACCGGCGGCTGCCAGCAAAAGAAATCGAAATGTAAAAACTCTTTGATGCTGTGATATTAGAATTTGAAATGTAGGAAGTGACAGGTTGATGGTACTTATCAGCTTTGGCTGGATTAGAGAACAGTGTCATCTTGCTTATATAATGACAGAAGAATGAAGCCAGCAGCTAACTACTGTGCAGAGTAGAGACTCTGCAGTTGCCACAGCCAGTCATCGCTGCCTCCTACTGGCAGTTTTCCTGGAAACCAGGAAGAAAAGAGGCTCCTCTGAATTCGATTTCCAGGAATTTGGGACTCATTGGTGGTGAAAAGCTGCCAGGGGTAGAATGCAAAGAAAAGGGTATTTTAGAGCATACTAAATAAGTAGTAAGTTGCTTAAAAAAAACACCATTATTGGGAAGTTGGTTGTTCCAGAAATTTCTAGTTAACCAAGAGTTAATCCATTTATCAAGGGAATCTACCCAGGGCAAGAAACCCCAGTGTACTCTTTCTGGCACAGTGTTCTTTCAGAGGGCCGCAGTTGGGCTGGTTGATCTCTCAATTATGTATTTTTATCAATAACAGCACTTTACTAACAACTAATCTTCAAAATCTAACAACAGACTACCAACCACAGTGTTGGCACAGTTTGAAAGATACCTGATAAAAATACAAAGTGAAGACCACCCCTGATTATGTAGCTTATGCTGCATAAATCTCCCCCTTCGGGGTTGAAGAGGAAGGAACAAGCTTCTCCCATAAGTCAGTTGATTTAAAAAAAACAAAACCCAGCAAAACCCTGTAAGATCTCTTTTGCTTCATTTTATTCCTGCAGTTGTAATTTTTTAAAAAATGAATATCAGGCTATTATATGTTTGTGATGTAAAACTTAGAAAATGCAGACAAGTTTTTTTAAAAGTTACTTATCTCACCATGCTGAGAGAACTACTGTTATCGTTATATCCTTCCAGATTTTTCCTATTCATATACATTTTTTAAGGCAAAAATGGGGTTAAATACTGTGCAGTGACTTGCTTTTTTTGCTCCATGTATCATCGATTGCTTTCCATATCAGTGGACATATACAACATTATTTTTGGTGGTTTCATAATATTCCATTGTGTGGACATATAGTAGTTTACCCAACCATTTCTTATTGGTGAAAATTTATACTATTTTGAATTTTTTACCATTATATACAAAGCTGTGATGAATATCCTTTATGTGTATCTTGGCAGGGTTCTTGGGTATTACTGTATAAATTGTGTATTGCTCAACTCCACAGGTGCCATTCACATTATAAATGAGGCTTTGATCTTCATGGACATGTTTGATTATATGTGGAAGATATTTTCCTAAATGATTTGGTTTAAAATATAAAACCTGAGACGCAGTTCTTTTTAAAAAAGTCGGGAGCTTTATATTCAAGGTTTAATTATATTCAAGGTTTATACACACACACACACATAATTAAACACTTCCTACAGAAACAAATTTTTAACTAGTAGAAAACCTGAAACAAGAAAAATCAACTTTTTTCCCCCCAGTAGAACAAAACTGTAGTTCTTTATGTTGAAAACATATAGATAGAAAGCTTTTAGAGTTTGGAGTTAAATGACAGATAAAAGAGCTAACTAACTTTCATCTCCCAGGATTTAAAAAAAGAATTTTCCTGCACTTGTCAGTATAGGTTTCCTACTGTTTCCTATAAGTGTCCTCCCCCTTTTATACTATTAATATCAAATCTAAAATAAAGTTTTCATTGTAAATCTAAAGCATTTGAAGCCCCTACAGAGATAGTTTGTAATGCCTCTCTTTTTTTTATTTTTTTATTATTAAAACCCATGTATCCTGTGAAGAATATAAACGATACAGAATCGTGTCCCGTGGAAAATAGAAGTCATTCCCTTCCTAACCCTTGGTGCCACAAAGGGAACCACTATTAACCCTTCAGAGGATATTCTTCTCAACTGTTAAACTGTTGCTTCTCCTTTTATGCACACTGCCTCTTTTACCACCTCCTTTAATTTAAGGTGGGAATTATACCTTAGAAATTTCTGCAACTTCAGTTTTTGCTGAAAGAGGTATCAAAGACATCTCTCTCTGCACACTCACATATGCAGACCCTGTATAAGGCTGCAGAGTATCTTGTGTAGTAGACCTTACTTTGTTTAACCCCAGTGAACATTTAGGAACTACACATGATTTTAAGTTAGCTTGGCTCTTTTACCTATATAATTTTTCCAAGATCTTGTTTGAAAATTTGGGTGGGTTAGCTTATTTAACCAGGGTATTCACTGTAGTTCAATTTCGTGAGTTATTAACACATCCAGCCTCAAAACCAGCAGAGCAAACCTCCACATCAGTTATTTAATATGTGTGAATCATATTTGGAATAATTAATATCTTTTGCTTGTAGTAAAAAAGTTACTGTATTTTTCAAAAGGTTGCAAGCACAAATTTAAATCCTGCCTTTGCTATTTTCTTTCACTTTAATCTTCAACAAGTCATGTAATTTCTTTGAACCTCAATTTTTCTAATCTGTAAAATGTGCATAATAATAGATATTGAAGAGCTGGTTTGAAGAATAAGAGATAATATTTATCTCAAGTGTCTAACAGAGTACCTAATAATGATTACTTTTGTTATCTTACTGCTTGTCCATAGATTTCATAGAAGTGAAGCGAACAAATGTATATTACAAGTAAGTTTCCCACTCTAAATTAAAATTTTTAGAGCTCCACTCTCAATCAGCTCAGTGATATTCTATGAAAAGAATACAAACTTGCAATAAAAGCATAAATTACTTTCTTAGTCATGTTTCTCCCCCACATACACCTTTTCTTTTCTTACGACTTAAAGAATTTTGGCTGTATTGAATTTGTGCCTGTGCGAGAAATGACCGCCTTTTTCTGTCAGTCCTCCTTTACTGAGTGCCCAGCAAGGACCTGCTAGGATGGACTTCGTGCTGATGTTGGGGCAAAAGAGAGATGCATAAAATCAGTTCATTGCCCTCAAGTGCCCCATGGTATAGTAAGGCAGATATACAAACAAATAAATACACTGTGATCAACAGACAGATGTTGAAGAGCCTCTTCTTAAAACTCTTCTACATCGCTTACAGAATTTTCTCTGAGATTGCCCAATACGAAATAAAGTATATGGTGTAAGTCATTTACACGCTTTGCCACATCGCTAATTGGGGGCAGATGTATTAGAAGGGAGGTAAGTCTTTGGTAGGTTGTGCTTATGTAGATAGCAGTTCAAAAGCTTTTAAAGTTGTTTCTGACATCTTTAATCTATTTCTGCTATCAATAATAAAAATAATAACTTAGCCACTTATAAATGTATGTGAAGCCTTTAGTGATTTGTTAATTACAGCATTATATCATTGATGTATTTTTCTACATTTCTTTCTCCTGACACCTATTTTTCTTCTATTCCCATTCTCTGAAACCTTAATGCTCCTTTTGTTCCCCATTTGTTTAATGTGTGTGCCCTAAAATATAAACCTGTGAACTTTTTGAGGGCAGTGTACTTTGATAATTTAAAGTGACAAAATAGTAAACAAAACCAACATGTAGTATTGCATTGTACGTTTTTAAAAGTTTACGTAAAAACCATCGTACCAGAGATGCTACATACAGTAGCAAGATGCCTCTTGCTTTTTTCTTTTAGTTTTATGCTTTTGAGATATACTGCCAGAGAACATGTGCTTCAGGGAAATGAAGGATTTACCAAGAACAATAAATATTTTGGGTTCAGGAAATGGAGAATTCAGCACAGAGTAGTGAAGGTACAGAAGACAGTCATACACCTGGGCCAGGCAACCACCATTCCAGACTGAAATAGAATGATGACGAGCTGTGGGAGGAAGGCCTCCAGGAAAAAGTACGGAAAGAAAAATGATTTTTCTAGTTCTGGAGGAGAGTAAAGCAATTTCATTATAAAATGACTTTTTCCTTGAAGAGCCTACAACCCCGAATGGGAATTGTTCTAATGACCTCTCACTAAGTAACCTTGTTTGTCTTTTAATATTAATTTGCCATAGCAAATTATATACGAAACATACCAACTTTATGAGCCTCATGTATGTTTCAAATATATTGAAACTTGCATTTTACATTTCTATTTGGATGTCTAGAAGTAAGAGTTTTAGGTATATAAGTGCCATAATCTTTAAAACAATGTTACGTATGTATGTATGTGTATTCATACACACACACACACACAATTAACAGTAGGTTTTAGTTTTGGTTTGGTTTGGTTTCCTAGGAGGAATCCCAATGTAATTCAGCATTTTTTTTTTAAGATTTTATTTTTTTTATTACAGAAAGAGTACAAGCAGGGAGAGCGGCAGGGAGAGGAAGAAGCAGGCTCCCCGCTCAGCAGGGATCCCGACATGGGGCTCGATCCCAGGACCCCGGGATCATGACCCGAGCTCAAGGCAAACGCTTAACCATCTGAGCCACCCAGAGACCCCCAGCATTTTTTTTATTAATACTTTCTGTGTCTTAGGACTGTCCTAGTAAGTATGTAGGAGTATGCAGAGAGCATATGATATAGACTCTGAATTTTTATATTTCTGCATTCTTTTCTAAATTCTAAAAGGCCTGGATTATTAGTTTGATCCAATGTATGTATGGAATTTCTTATATTCTGAAGACCATTCATGTAAAATGGTAAGTGGTCTCCAAAATACAAGAAATTCCACATCTTGGGTCAAACTAATGGTCCAGCCTTTTCAGAATTACATTACAGTGGAGGTTTTGTGATAAGATATAATCATATCTAATTTCCCAGAAGGCAAGTGCATTTTGCCTAATGTAGAGATATTAAACATGGTTCAATCTTTCCATTATTTCCTTATGGACTGATACAGTCATGTCTTATCTTTTGGAATGCTGTTCTGCATTTACCATTTAGCGTAGTACTACTAGTAGGCACTAAGAGCTCATTTCATTTAAATATATAAACTTTTTAAAACTTTGGGCAGATGATGTCTTAGTCTGTTCAGGCTGCCGTAACAGAATACTACAGACTGATTGGGTCACTTAAACAACAGAAATTTATTCTCTCACAGTTCTGAAGTTTGAGATTGAGGTGCCAAACGTGGTTGATTTCTAGTGAAAACTCTGTTCCTAGCTTGCAGAGGGCTGCCTTCTCCCTGTGTGCTCACATGACCTTTCTTTGTGCCTGCAATGGGGAAAGGAGGCACTTTGGTGTCCTAGAAGGACATTAATCCTATTGGATCAGGACCCCACCTTTATGGCCTGTTTTAACCATAATTCCTTAGAGTCCTCATACAGCTATACTGGGGGTTAGGGCTTCAACATATGATGTTGGGACAATTCAGTTCATATAGATTTATTTATTCCCATTGGAATGGTGACCGGGGGTGGGGGCAAAGAAGTCAGGTTAAATTTTCATATATATCTTTTCTCGTTTTGTCTTTTATGCTTTTGGAATCACTGAAGTTAGAGAATCCTTTATTCATTCTGTTGTTTCTTTCAGTTCTTCTATGTATGTTAAATACAGAGGCCCAAAGTTAAGGAAATAGGTTAAAATTGCTACATGTTTATGTTAGCCTATGATCTTGCATATTAAATATGTTCTGTATCTCCTCAGGTATTCATTAATACAGTATTTACATTTATTTTAGGAGAGACCACTGGTTAAAGAATAAACTAAATTTATATGAAGAAGCAAATTGAGGTTGGATGTGAAGTGATTGAAAGATCTTTTGGTGCCTAAGTCAACCCTACATCCTTTGGGACCTCAGCGTGGCCCTCTTTTTTGGTTCTTTTATCTCTAAGATAAAGGATTGGATTAGATTACCTCAGTGTTTCTAATTCTGTCTTTAGAATTAGAGTGCTTTGATATTTTGAGGTAAAATAGCTTTTCTTTTTAAAGTTGATAAATGAAATGGGAATATGATTTACACTGCCAGAATGATAAAACTAAATTTTATTTAATTAGCTTTATTTTGTCTTTTACTTAGCTTCTTCCCATTTTATGTAGCATGCACAAAGTAAAAAAATACAAAACAGAATGACATGAGGGGAAGACTTTTCTTAAGTTTACAGCTTACGATGCTGCAAATATCAATTATTTTGACTTTGGCCAGTAGTTGGTGATTTTTAGTTACATCCTAAAAGAAATAATTCAGTCAGTAAATGTTGAGGTGGCTACTTTGCATATGGTATATTTTTAGAAAGAGGTATAAAAAGCAAGTCATAGTTCATTACTAAACAGCATATTTGGTGGGGCTTCTTGTACATCAGGGACAGTTTGAGTTCTCATTTTCCAATGCTTTCATGGGGAAAAAAAATTTAAAGAATTACAAATAAATTGTAACTAAGTAGGTTGAGTAGGTGAAGGGTAGATGAATAATGAGGCAAATATTTTTGGATGCTTTATATGGACTTGCCCTCTTACCCACTGTAGGTAGGACAGGAGAGAGGCACCAGATTTTCTCTAGTTGGAGATACATAATACTGCACACAATAAAAAAAAAAAATTAATGGGACATTTCAGTAATTCAGTAAATGGAACATTCAGTAACTTTTATTGAGCTCTACTAGTGCAAAATACTTGTGTGCAAAAACATACAGACTATTCTTCAGGAAATTATTTTTTAGTAAGCAATACATGTATATAACTGTAGTGTCATTCAAAGTGAAAGTAAGTGATGAATGCTATATTATGGTAATTCATCATCAGTAAGAGAAAGAAGGAAGAAAATAGATGGAATGGGAGGATTAGGAAAGATATTTTGAAACAGGTGGCATTTGAACTGGGAATTGAAGGAGAAGTAGAATTTGCACTTGTAATAAGGAAGGAGACTGCAGGAGGAAGACTAGCAAAGACCTCTTGAAAGAGGTGGGATATAAAAATGACAATCATATAACTCAACGGAGGGAAGGGAGAAGAAAATGCTACAATGGAGAGTGATCTGAGAACTGGAAATTGGAGTGAGTTCAATGTGTTTTGGAACCGATGAAGAAACTAGTCTGTTAAAAGAGGAGGGTATATGCTTTTGCAGAAAGATGACCAAATTATGAAGGGCTTTGAAATTCGGGCAAGATTATAGACCTGGCTGAGGAGGAAATCAGGGTCTAGTTTTAAGTAGAGGGACACCAGAGCAGCTCTTTAAACACAGCATGTGCTCTTCTCCCTGTACTGAATCATAAGCTCCTTAAGCAAAAGATCTCATCTGGTCCTCTCTTCGTAATCCCCCTGCCTGAAATATTCCTTGATTCCTTCTCTGCCTGGAAAGCTTATTTCCTTTCAGGTGTAAATGAAATAGGCAGTTTCCCCTGTGAAGAGTTTTCCAGCTTCCCAGGCCGAGCAAGGGGCTTCCTCCCTTGCACACCCTGACCTGTATCACCCAGAGCATTTATCACTTGAAATGTCATCATCTGTCTTTGTCCTTCTCCTTCACTAAAATACGCTTTGAGGGCAGGGAATTTGTCTTATTCATATTTTTATCTTCAGCACTACATATCCAGCTAAAGTGCCTGACATACAGTGTTGCTTAGTAAGTTTTTCTTGAATGAATGAATGATAATTATATAAATGGTTCTGGCAGTAATATTCATGATAAATTGAAAGGGAACTTAGACAAGGAAACTAGGTACAAAGCCACTGTGGTAAAAAAAAAAAAAAAAAAAAAAACCAACTAGTGACATGAAAACATATTTGAAAAACTAAAAATAATCCAGTAAAATACAATATGATGGGAAAGCGCATTAGTTTTGAAGTTTTGAAGTCAGGACTGACTGATAGAAGGAATAAAGGAAAGGGAACATCTGATGACCCAGGCTGGTGCTGTATAGTCAGGCAATAATGTTTTAAGCAATTCTAAGCAATTATGGGCATTTCATGTTTGTTTGGTCTGCTTCCAGACTGATAAAATTTTCATTAATCCTGTGATCTAGGATTTCTCTCATTGGTGCTATTGACCTTATTTCTCTAAAGATGTCAAAAAACTTCAGTTTCATGTTATTCTGTTTGCTATTTCAGCCTATAAATGCAGAAGTTGGTAACTTTCCACAACTTTCATATACCTGTATAGTTCTGTTCCTTGTGTAATGTTGTTACGCAGTTTTGGAGGGGATATTCCATATATGAGGCCTACCTCTTAATTTTGGTACTCCTTAAGTCAGCTGTATATCTGTTGTCTCTTCAAAGAAAGAAGGTCCTGTTTGTCTCTGTGCAGGATTAATTAAGCCTTAGGGCAGTGTTTGGTACACAGAGATCTGACTGAGAATCTGCCTGTGATTGGAAAACTGGCATAAGCCCTCTGTTGCCCCTTATCAACAGGTGGTGGAGAGGGAGCTCAAGTGAGCCCTTACTTCATAGCTTCTGAGACTACCCTTTTGAAATAGGGCAGTGACCTTTAACAGATGGTTATAGTTGTGTGAGAATTTATCTTTTGTAGTTAATACTTTTCTTCTTACATATAGATGGTTGTAATGAAGTTATGTTTTCAGGCTATAAATACATCTAAATTTCTATGACTTATGTATTATATATTTAAGTATAACACATGGCATTAGATTGGAGACCTTCATTCCCTATTTCATATGCAAACATAATTGTCCAGTGGAGCACTTGATACCTTTAATGAGCACTCTCTCAATCCAGAAGTGATATGTTGCCAAAGCACACTAATCAGAAGCAAACTTGATATAATCATCTGTTCTGCTACAATTTACTTAAAACTCTGGAAATTTCAACTGTGGAAAGGTGAGCGGAACATTTTTTCTTATATTTTTGAAGGAGTTTGCCACAAAGTTTTCTTACCTGAATGTTTATTTATTTGTCAGAGAGAGAGCGAGAGAGCACAAGCAGGGGAAGTGTCAGGCAGAGGGAGAAGCAGGCTCCCCACGGAGCAGGGAGCCCAATGCGGGACTCGATCTCAGGAACCTGGGATCATGACCCAAGGCGAAGGCAGGCGCTTAACTGACTGAGCCACCCAGGCATCCCTCTTACCTGAATGTTTAAAATAGAGAGTTTCCCGGGTGCCTGGGTGCCTCAGTCAGTTGAGCATCTGATGCTCAAACTGAGAGGTTTTGGCTAAGGTCATGATCTCAGGATCTTGAGATTGAGCCCATGTGGGCTCCACGCTCAGTGGGGAGTCTGCTTGAGATTCATCCCAACTGCCCCAACTCCTGGTTCTTGCTGTCTGGATCCCACAGCCCTGAGCCACCCAGGCACCGCTAAATAAATTTTTTTAAAAAATAAGAGAATTTCCACAAATGTTACATTTTTTTATTCTAGCTTAAAGTGCTGAGGTTTCACCTGCACTATAAAATACTCTGATTTAAAAGATACTGTGTATCTTACTTTGGTGTTTGTCTTTAACTCAGCATTAGGTTATATTTTATTTTCACCTAATAATGGGAAAGGAAGAACTACAGGGGATGTTAGCACAATTTAAAACTTTTAAGTAGCCCCATGTTAAATCATTAAAAAGAGTAATTTAGATACCTGTTATTCCACCTAAAATCTAAAAGTCAGACAGTATCAAATCTTATGCCACCCCTGTACTTGAGAAAGTTTGGCATAGTCCTGATAGTGGATGTTCAGTGGTATCTTTTAGCTGTGTTTATGTCATTGGAAAATTTTATTCTGCTTATCACCACCCCCCCGCCTTTTTAGAAAACCCCCAAATACTTCATTTTCTTTTGAGGCAAGTTAGAAATGACACACTTCGTTTTTTTCCCCTTCTGAAGTATATTTTGATCGGTGTATAATCTGACCACTATTACAAAGATCATGATATCTGCAAACTCCATTGAATTTTTTTGTCTTGTGTAAGATAAGAATATAAGGATATAAAACAAAATTTTATTTTGTTATAGTCCGTTCTAAAAAGTATGTTAATGCAGTGCTTACGTTGAAGATTTTCATTTTTTAACAATGTAAGTCCCCTTTGGAGGATGTGAAGTGTAAAAATGTTTTCTGAAGTGTAAAAAATGTTTTCCTTTAATTTGACTGAAGGTGTAGTATGCGTATACATGTGGAGGTAGGGAGAGACTTTGAAGATTTCTCCAGCCAGCTTTTTTTTTTTTTCCTTCAGTTAAATATGTTCTATAAATTGTGCTTCTAGAAAGGTAGGGGGGGAATGTGGTAAGAGGAAAGTAGAGGAATTAAAAATCATTCCAATAAAATGGTTTAATTTATGCCTCTGCAGTTAAGCAGTGCTCCTGGTTAACAGAAATACCCTTCAGCTACACAGGATTTTGGAGCGTTGGAGGGCACTCATTTGCACATAAATAGCCATTAACTGATAAATTCCCAGAGGTCTCCTGTTGCATGTTAGTGGTTCTGACCTACTTAGCTAGCTTAAATTTGTTTTACAGAATTATTATAATTCTATCCTTGGTACTTAAACTTTGTGATTAATGCATGCCTCACAATACAATTAAAGTATAATTACACAGTTTTGCAGTTACCGATCGTGGTGTTATTATTACAAAGATCTGGATTTTGCAAATATTAGAAGAGTTAAGGTTTCGATATTTATCACTTTTGCTGTTATTAAGTGATTATGTTAAATGGGACCCTTTTATGTCTGAAGAATAGATCAGAGAGAGGTGAATCATTACATGTAGCATTTGTTAGCTTGGAAGTGATTGGGTCAGTTAACGTGTGGCCACTTTGGGATGCTGTCTAGATTGTCAAATCCCAGGCATCCTTGCTTACCTTTTGCAAATGCTTTTGAAGTGCAGTAGGTTCTTCACACCATGTTCTTTCAGAAGTAATGTTGGGTAAATGTTGGGAAGCAGTAGAAAAACGCCTGAGTGAGACTCAGTAGTTCTGAATTCTTAGGCTGACACTTGCTGCTTAGTTATGCAAAAGAACTCATGTGCCTGAGGCTCTGTGTCCTCATCTGTGAAATGAGTAGTTTGGACTAGAAGGGGTTGGCAAGTCAACTCTGGCCCATGGCCTGTTTTTGTACAGCCATTGAGCTAAGAATGGTTTTTATGTATTTAAATATTTGTAAAATAGCAAAAATATATGATGCTGTACGTGACCTGCAAAGCCTAAATATTTATTTAAAAATTTGCCAACCCCCTGACTAGGTGTTCCATAGAGTTCTCTGCGCTGTCGGCATTCAGCATTAAGTTACCACTGATTCTTTTTGGGAGCACCTGGGTGGCTCCATTGGTGAAGCATCCCACTCTTGATTTCGGCTCAGGTCATGAGATCAGGCCCTGTGTCAACCTCCAAGCTCAGCAGGGAGTCTGCTTGAAGATTCTCTCCCTCTGCCCCTCCCCACACTCATGCTTACTCGTGCACACACTCTCTCAAAAAAAAAGTTATCTGTTGATTGTTTTTAGTTTTAATTTTTTAAAGATTTTATTTATTTATTAGAGAGGGAGAAATAGCAAGAGAGAACATGAGCGGGGGGCTTGGGGGTGGAGGGAGAAGCAGGCTCCCCACTGAGCAGGGAGCCCGACTCCATCCCAGGACTCCAGGATCGTGACCTGAGCCGAAGGCAGACACGTAACTGACTGAGCCACCCAGTCACCCCACCGTTGATTCTTTTTTGAATGCTCTGTTTTATACATAGCCCTACACATCTGTTTTGGGTTTCACGTCTTCCATGTTTACTGTTTAAAGTCATCTGTGGTATGACACCTACCACCTGCCTATTCAGTGCCCATGATACATCCAGTTCGTATTCTCTTAAATTCGGTGGGAGTAGTGCCAAAAAATTTAAAAATTAAAATTAAAAATTAAAATTAAAAAAAATTAAAAATTTCTAAAAGTAGTGCCTGCTTTCTTGAAATTTAGATTTCAATTAAAGGAAATTTTCAGTAAAATGAGGTAGTAAAGTGTCAATTCTACTGAAAGGTGGGTGGGGAAGAAACGCTTAACATTCTCACTTTGGGACACTTTTTTAAAAGTTATGATCTGTTTTATGGAAAACTTACAAATAAATGTTAAATAATACTCTCTAACAAACATTGGAAAACTTTTCTGTACATTTTTTTGACTATCACTTTTGGCCAACATATGGATTTGTAGCACAGTGAGGTTTGGCACTCCACTCTATGTCATTGAACATGGAAATGTGGGCCACTGTTAAAGCTTGAATGCATTTGAGAGGCAACCACCTGCTAAATATGGAGAAATTCGGCATCATATAGTGTTTGCTAGTTAATTTGCATTAAAGGTAATGAGCTAAGTAATTTTAAACCATTTTTATGTGATACTGTGGGGGAAATTTTGGGTCTTTCGAGAAAAAAAAAGATGGTCAGAAATAGAAGCTGCTTTGTAAAGTTGACATGCAGTCATCACATATCTCCAAAGAGAAAATGGTTACCCTCTAATAATCAGTCTAATGAATTCAGAAATTCATTGATTGTCCCAGCTCTGGGTAGATTAGGTAGAGACTTGCTTCAAGGAGTGGAATTTATGAAATGTTTGCTGCATCCAGCAAGCAGAGCCGCTATAATACAGCTGCCTCCTCAGTGGTTTGCTTTGATCCCGTGGAATGAAAGGACAGGAGGATCAGCTCAGGTCTAAATGAGATTACAAATGGTTCTGCCGCTTAACTGGTCTATTGCCAACTAGTGTGGCTTTGCACGTCCTAAGGGGTTTACAACAGAAACTGTTTATTGAGTATCATCGGTTTACTCAGCACAAGCAGGCTAATCCTTCCCAGCCTCAGCATGTTGTGGAATTGTGCAGGAGCCAACCCAAAAGCTGGTGTAGCCAGACCCTCTAGAGCCCTTTGTCTCGCTCTATATTGATTTTTACCTGAGTTAAAAAAAATAAAACTAATAACCAGTCCTATTGTGAGCAAAAGGTTAATCTTACCTAAAATCTTACAAAAAGCATCTGTTAACCCTAGAAGGGACAACCTCTTCTTTCTTTTTTTTTTTTTCCTTTCTAGTCAAGTGGGATTTTCTAGTTTCAAATTTTGAAGAACAAGATAAGAAAAACAGCTTAAAAGATCTTGCTAAGGCATTCCAAGTTAAATGCTTAAGTCTCTTCTAGTAGTACTATAACAAATGGCTTTGTGAATGGAATATAGGATGATTTGTTTCTAAATAGCAAGTTTTTGCTTTATATCCATTTTGCACACTGCAATTATTTTTTCAGTGTGACAAACAAATGCATGAAAACATGGCTAGAAACCTTAATTAAAGAAAAGAACTCACTGCCAAGGTTAATGACCAATACTCATTTTGTCTGATGATCCCTTGATTAGTAGTCTATTTCTTTAATGAAGAAAGACTGGTGATTAAGAGTATTATAAAGATATACCTGTTATAAATAATCCTATGTGGGTTTTTTTAATTGTTATGTTAATCACCATACATTACATCATTAGTTTTTGATGTAGTGTTCCATGATTCATTGTTTGTGCATAACACCCAGTGCTCCATGCAGAACGTGCCCTCTTTAATACCCATCCCCAGGCTAACCCATCCTCCCACCCCCCTCCCCTCTAGAACCCTCAGTTTGTTTTTCAGAGTCCATCGTCTCTCATGGTTCGTCTCCTCCTCCGATTCCCCCCCCTTCATTCTTCCCCTCCTGCTATCTTCTTTTTTTTTTTCTTAACATATATTGCATTATTTGTTTCAGAGGTACAGATCTGTGATTCAACAGTCTTGCACAATTCACAGCACTCACCATAGCACATACCCTCCCCAGTGTCTATCACCCAGTCACCCCATCCCTCCCACCCCACCCCCCACTCCAGCAACCCTCAGTTTGTTTCCTGAGATTAAGAATTCCTCATATCAGTGAGATCATATGATACATGTCTTTCTCTGATTGACTTATTTCGCTCAGCATAACACACTCCAGTTCATCCACATCGTTGCAAATGGCAAGATCTCATTCCTTTTGATGGCTGCATAATATTCCATTGTATATATATACCACATCTTTATCCATTCATCTGTCGATGGACATCTTCGCTATTGTGGATATTGCTGTTATAAACATTGGGGTGCACGTACCCCTTCAGATTCCTATATTTGTATCTTTGGGGTAAATACCCAGTAGTGCAATTGCTGGATCGTATGGTAGCTCTATTTTCAACTTTTTGAGGAACCCTATGTGTGTTTAAGTTTTATTTTACTATTAGATACTTTTTTTAAACCTTCAGGTGTGAAGATTTAATTATGACAGTCTCATCTTCCACAAAAATCCTCAGTATGGCTCACAGTGGAAAATGATCTGGAGTCAGATCAGGCTTGCAATTCCACTTCTGTTACTTATTGATCAAGTTATTTAACCCCTCTGAGTCCATATTTTCATCACCAAGCTGGAGGTGATATTATTTACCTTGCAGTACCTAACCAAACCAAATTAGAAAACAGTAACACTGAGTTAGTCAGTTTAGTCAAGGCTACTGTAGTTGCTCAGGAGCCCAAAGGCATTAAAGATTATATGCACTGGATCCCTCCCATGATGCTAGAAATGATATTTAAAAAGTTGTATTACAGTAATCACGTAATCACGACAGTTTTGCCCATTGCCATCTTTAAAGGTGTATGATCTCAGGCAGGCGGCTAGAGATGTTGCCAGGTAAATATTCTTCCCTTAGCTCACAGCAGCAGCTCTTCAGAAAGCCATGAGTATGAATCTAGCCTAGTTTTTAATTTCTAGGAAGGCCTGAATAATAAACTGTTATTTAGGATAAGTGGGCGAGCCATGTATTTATGTCCCTTCCTGCTTGAGTGATTGATTACTTGGTTGCTTCATACACAGCAATAGATGTGTAAATACTGTCAACTGTATTAAGTGCTAACTAAAAGACAAAGGTAGATTCTTTAAGAAGAGTTCAGTGGTCTCTCGGTTTACTTTCTCCTAATTGGCAATGAACACGTATCCTCAGTTATATGTAAGCACAAAATATTACTATGGAAACATTTGGAGGCTTTCTAAATGTGCTCTGTGATGGAATCAGCTAAGACTGATGTTTATCTTAAACACGTAGCTTGTCCAATATTTAAACCTAATGGACAAGATGTGTACCAGTTGAAAATGTAATATTTATCCAATCATTTCTATTCTATCAAGCCTGGCTCTAAAGCAATAGGTTGCACTCATAGAGTAATAAATTTTTAGTGCATTTGGAGATAAAGGCTATTGGTGGTGATTGCTTAAACTCTTTTTGCTCAATCATCTGAATGGTGCAAATCAAAGCATTTTGTCAGACTGTGAGAAGTCTCACCTAGATATTGCTTCCCACACACGCAGGTCACCATATAAATTACGTTCACGGTTTTACAGCCTAGCTGGTGCTGGAAGTTAAATTGATGCCCAGTGGTGGAACTCGTAAAACATTTTCCTGTTAACATGACCAGGCAGAGTTGACATTGTTGATGGTGGGTTCGATCTAATAAACCATTGGTTCTAACAGTGATTTTTACTGTGCTTCAGAGGTGATGATGATGCAAGTTTAGTGATCCAACAGTTCGTCCTGAATGACAGAAAATTAGCTCGACTGTCTGTGTTACCAAATGCTGAGAAGAGTTGGAGTAGGGGGTGATTGGAGCCTAATATAACTTCATGTTCTGAAAGATGATGAATTACAGGAACAAACTCTTTAACTCAATGCGTACCTTCTTCACAAAGAAAAATGCTGATTTTTCTCAATAGAATGTGTTAAATATCATCTCTTGGAAATCTAGAAATAACGTTATTACCTTGTTATTCAAATATGTAGGCTGTGCCCTCCTTTCAGAATCTTTTACACAGATGCTTTTAAGCTGATTCTCATTTTTAAACTCAAAGCTGTTTCACATTTGGTTACCTTTCTCTTTCTCCCTGTGTTCTCTAAAGTTACGTTCCTCTAACACTTTAAGCTATATCACAGGCTTTTTCATTGTGAACCACTGCAACAGTCAATCTAAACATCTTTTCCCATAAGAATAAATTCTAGAAGTTAATTTTCTTCTATTATAAATAATGGGAACTGTTTTAAAATTTATTTTGAAAGATTTCTTCTTTGGTCATAACGCTTTATGAAGCTTTGGTCATAAAACTTCATTTTTTCTCTTTTGAGGTAAATTTGTTTTTCCCATTTCTAGTTAAAATTCACAGGATGCTAACAAAGCCCTACTACTTTATCACTGTAAGCAAGGATCTTTCCAGTTTTTCCTTTTCTTGGTGTTGTGTCTGCTCCCATAGCCCTGTTGCGCGTTCATACTCAATTGGTGATCTTCCTGTAGTTTGGTTTCATTTTATGAGATATCACAGGTTTTTTACTCACCTCTTTAACTGGTAAGAACCCCAGTATATGCATAAATTTTTTTACATCAGGAGAGGAGCTTTTTTGATGTGCAGATAAATGATATCAATGGTGCTACGCAGATGAAACCTGTCATGTACAAATAGCATGTATCAAGCCCCAAGCATGCAGAACCAGATAAATCAGCTCATTTGCTGAAGCCTTACAAAAAGAAATTAGTGACATAACAAAAGCCTTTGAGACTCTCAGACCTAATAATGGAGCTTCATAATAACCCCACAGATCCTTGACTTCAATGGGGTAATCTTTTAGGAAAACTTTTCCCCCCTCTATCTTTTCGTCCCTTTCAAAGAACTACAGGAAACGCGGCGAATGGTATCTCTAGAGAGAAATGTGTATAAGTATCTGGGATAACTATAAGTTAAAATTAAGAAAATTACTGACTTAAATACAGATTTGTTCTAAACAAGTTTATGCTCTTATTCTTTTTGATGATTTTGGTGATTGATCTTATACATTGACTAGTAACAGCTTTTTCTATATAGAATTCAGGTAAAGCTTTTCTTTTTAAGTTAGTATATTATAGACAGGATCTAATTCGTAGATTTCATTCAGCTGAGGCAGACCATTTTGAGACTCTCATGAAAGCTATAGTCTCTCTTGTCATAAACATATACATTTACATATACACAAAGCATCACATATAATTTCAAGGAGTTTACAGACTTGTAAGGCTTATATATCCCAGGTTTAGCATGATATTAAATGGTGACTAAGCTATTATTTCTTTTAGAGTTTGATTATATTTTTATTGAAGAAAATTCTTCCTAAAACATCCCTAGATACTTTTTGATTCTTTTGCTTGACTGATTGAAATCCGAAAACACAGTCACTGTTGGAGCTGATGATTAGGTTTTTAGGTCCATTATCACAATTGGCAGTGGTCGGTAGTGTCTGGTTGTGTAATTTACTGCATTTCTTGAGTGTAAAAGAAATATTGAGGATGCAGAATACTTAAGAGGTTTTAGAAAATTATTTATCAAAGAACACTGCTTTTCCCAATGCATTAGCTATTGTAATTATACATTGGTATAATCTGTTGACATAGAGTTGGATTTGATTTAAATGGAAGGGAAAAAGACTGGACATTTTCAATATTTATTGATACACCTAGTCCATTAAAGTAAATTACAGAGCAAATTTCACTGTGACAGGAACATTTGGGTTAATGTAGTTAAGAATCAGTCAACATTACCATTAGACCCTTTCTTTTTGGGAATTTATTACCACCAATTAGGAAAAAGTGCTCACAAATGGAATTTAGTCCCAGCTTACTTGTTGTGGAACATCTGACCTCAAAAATGTTTGGGTCTTTCTTTACCTTTAACAAAATGATTGAATTCTTTTGAAGCAAAGCCACATTCCCCCTTGTAGCAACTAAACACACGTAATAAGATGCAGTATCGTGATTCCAGCTATAGTTAGTTAGAACTGTCTACTGTTGTTTTCAGAAAAGACTGCTGAGATGGTGAGAGGCTAGTTTTTGGAGAATGGTTTGATTAATTAGCTTTTAAAGATGTTCTCCATAGGTTTGCAAATATACTACCCTATATCTAGGGAAAATTAAAATGAAACTTGGTTCAAAAAAAGAGCTGTCAATTATTAATGAAATGTGAAAGGAACAGAACTGAATAAAATGTATGGAGAGTAAATATGATAGTATACATAAGATGTCCCAGGACACGCTTAATATAGATGTCCTGCACTGGACAGGTAGAAAACTGAAGTAGCTTTTCTTTGGATGACCCTTATATTTGCATCTCATTGGTCCTAACCAAGTCTAGAATTTCTGAGATTATTGAAGATGGTTCTTAGGAGGCTAAAAAGCTATTTGATCTTAAGTCTGCCTTTAGCACTGTTGCAGATACCACCCCTTGATTATACTTCTAATAAAAAGAAATCTTTGTTTCCCCTTCCCCATGTGTGAATTCCTTGAGGTCAGGTCTGTATCTTTTCATCTTTGAATCCCTAATTCCTACATAATCCTTCGTATATAGTGGGCACCTGTTCTTTAGAGCATACTAAACCGTGCCAAAGTATAGTGGCATGAAACGCTACAACAACCCCTTTATTATGCTCATGGATTCTGTAGGTCAGAAATTTGGAAAGCCAAGGACAGCTCTTCTCTGCTTCACCATGTCTGAGGCATTAGCTAGGATGATTCTTTCTGGGGGTAATACAAAAGGCTGGGGACTGTACCACCCGAAGCTATAGGATCCAGTTCCCAATGACTTGTTCACTAACATGTCCAGTGTCTGAGCTAGTATGGCTGAAGGCCAGGCCAACCTAGGACTGTTGACTCAAGTGCTACTTGAGTAACCTCTCCAAAGAGTGTTCTCAGGGTAACTGTAACTCATGCCTGGCATTTCAGGGCTCCAAGATTGTTTTCCCAAAGCAGAAACATGGCCTTCTATTAACAAACTTTGGACTCGCATGGTGTCATATCTGCTACACTCTGTTGGTCAAAGCAGTAACAGATCTCCCAGGCCCTAGGAGTGCCAAAGAATTGATGGCCATGTTTTAAAAATATTACGGTATTCAATATATGATGTAATAGCTCAAGGGCAGTGGAGCAGAGATGGGACACACAAGAAGAAGAAGATTAAAGACTCTGAGATGTGTTTAATATCAGATATTATTGGCTCTGGTGTTGCTAAGTTTGATAGATTGATGATTTCTGTTCCAAAATGAAGGCATTTTCCATAAATATTTTGTTTACATCATTGCCTACCTGTATTACAAATAACTATTTGTAATCTGATTTCCTTTTTTAGCCACCAATTCCTATGGGGTTTTTTCCCCCTCCTTTTTCTTGTATGAGAATTCTATGCGTAACTCACCATTTTAGATAAGATCCAGTGCATGTATGATTGCTCAATTATACCTGTCTGTTTACAGTTAAAGAGGAAGAGAATCATATTTAAATTCCCGAAAGACCAGTATGGCAGCTTTAAATATTTTATCAAAGATGTGTATATTCTATTGTGAGACTTCTTACAGGGATGATCTCCCCTCTCAGTGCCTCTAACATCAAAAACAAAAGATCCTGAATCATAACTCATGGTCTTAACCCAGGTGATGTTCTGGTAGCAGGCAAACTTGGAAACTGACTAGTTTTATTTTGAGCCCATAATCTTTCCCTCTCTTGCTTTCATCCATTCCTTGGACCCACATACTTGGTATTAAATTTAGAGGATGAGTTCCTAGAAATGAGGGCCCTAACTAAATACAAGCAGTACAAGGTTATTGTAGCATTACTCCTTTGGAAATGAGTTGCCATGGTCAGTTGGTGATTGCTTTCTTGTTCTTTTAGAAATCCCTAAGTCATGGCATCCATCTGCCTATGGTTTATCATAGTTAAAATGTCAAAGGACTTCAGCCAAACCTTGATGTGGTCTCTTTCCCCTAACAGTTTCTTTAAAGGCATCTTAAGGTGCTGTAAAGCTTAAATCTTAATATCCAGCATAATACTTTTTCTTTGATTCTTTGTGTTCAATTCAGGACTATTACTTGTTGATTATAGGATTAACTCTTCTCCCAAATACAGAATATATGGCAGAAACAGACACCAGAGCAAAGTAAACATATTCAACTTAGGATAGCACAATAGAGCACCCATTTGCTAAGAGCACTTGCACTATACTATGCTAATAATGCTAATGTTTGTAAGTCAGACCTCGGTGGTTCTGTTGTGCTCACTTTTATTCGATGGGAATATAAAAACAGCACTTAAGCATTTGCAAAAGATATATATTTACAGTATGTTGTGATGAATTGTATATGTACCAAGTCACATATGCTCATACTTACCAGGTTGGGGTTTTTTTTAATGAAAATATTTCAAAGACAAATAGCATTATAACGTTAGCTTTGTGCATTTTCACACAGGGTGTTTAAATGTGTAACTGTATAGGGTAGTCCTTATAAGCTCTAGGTTATATTGGGAACAAACTGTTGGGCAGATAAATGTTAGGTGTATAAGCTGGTTTTGTCTCTGTTGATTCTCTCTCCTTTAAAGAATTTTTCACTTCTAGGTCTAACTTTTTTAGGTGGCATGGCCCTTCTTGACCTGGTCTCCGTCAATACTCTAGTTTCATTTTTCCATCATTCTGCCCCTTGACCTTTCATCTTCTGGCAATACTAAATTGTTTGTGAGTCCTCTCATACACCATGCAATATCATGTCCCTCTGCTTTACTCATATTATTTCAATTTCCTGAAACTTTCTTGTATTATTTTTTCATTTAGCTAACACAACTTCCATGACCTTATAATGGCTTTTTACTCCAAGAAGTCTTTGTCAAACGCCCACTTGGGCCAAATGTTCCCTTTTTTGTGCAATACTCTGTACATACCTCTTTCTCAGCACTTGACTGCATATTCTTTGAGAGCAAGGACCATATTTGATAGCATCTAATGTAGTACGTCACGTAATTAGTAGACACTGAAATGTTCATTAAAATGAGCTGAACTACCAGGTGGAGTGATTCCTGAGTCTAATTGTACTCTTGGACTCTAGGTCCAGATTTCCAAAAACTTTTTGGAATTTGTTACGCAGGTTTTCTGTTTTCAAATCAAATTATACTCTCCTCTACTAATTAATTGCTCCTCCTGACTTTCATTTTCCCTCCCCAAAAACTTAGCAAAAAACAAAGACTGCTTTTTCCTCTCCCTCACAAAATGCCAAATAATTACCATGAGCTTTCTTTTTCCTTCATAGGTAGTTCAAATTGTGTATTAGCTCATACCTAGATATTTACAGAAGCTTCATAATTGGTCTCTCTGGTCTCTAGTCAGTTCTTATTCTAACCCATTCTGTTTGCCATTACCAGATTAATTTTTCCCAAAGCACTATTTTCATTATGCTATTCCTCAGTTCAGAATCCTTCAGTGGCTCCTTACTACCTTTAAAATGAAATCTTGATTTTTTTTCAAATTATTTTTTATTTAATTTTTTTTAACAGCAGAATCTGCCTTAATTGTTTTTGTGTTCCTGGCATCAGATGCAGTGAGTGGTGCTGAGTAACTTTTTGTGAAGTGAATGAGGAAAGCATGTGAATGAACAAATGTGGCCATATTTTCCATTCTTAAATGTATTGCCTTCTAATGTTACTATAAAAATTCTCCATTATAGTCAGAGTAGCCGCTTTTTCTTTCCTCCCCAATCACCTTTTTCCTTTATATTTTTCTTTTTAAGATATACATTATGTTACTCTTCTGCTTTTGTGTCTTGTTACCTACCTTGATCTTATCCAAATTCCTTACCATGGCTTACAAAGCCCTACAAAATCTGGAGCCCAGCTACCTCTTTGAATTCATCTGCTGTTCCTTCTATCACAGGTTGTGCTGCAGCCAGCCAGCTTCCTAATTGTTTTTCCTTGAACCTGTGAAACTGCCAACCTTGGCACCTTTATATTTGCTGTTTCTTCTCCCTAGAATGCTCTCTCCCCGCCCCCCACAAGTCCCTCCCTTATTTAGGTTTTTGTTCAAATGTCACCTCCTCAGTAGATGTTTCCTTATCATCCTAGTTGAAATATTAGTTTCCATCATTCATCATCTTCATACCTTGATTACTTTTTATCTACAAAGCTTACCACAACCTAAAATGTTAACACATAACGTTCCTTTCATTATATATCTCATTAAAATAGAATGAGAGGCAGAAAGACAGAGACTTTGTAACAACCTTTTATCCATACTGCCTAGAACATATATAATATGTGTGGAATTAGAGAGTAAATGAATGGATTTTGTATACCTTTGTGCTTTCACTTTACTCCTTTTCACATATGTAGTTCTTAACCTGTTCTTGGAGAATCATTTCCATGCCCATTTTCTCCCACTGCCCTCAATGATCTTTATCCTCTGAGTTGGTATAAAACCCACAGTTTGTTTTACACTTCTGCCTACAGAGTAGAGGAATGGTTTTTAACCCTTCTCTAGTACAGAATTGTATATGGTCTTGCTACTCAGTGTGGTCCATGTTGCATGGCCATATCCTTGTCTGTTATTAGAATTAAATAGGACATATTGCAATAAATGAAGTAACTTTTATTGTTGACCAAAAAATCAAAGACTGTTTATTGAGAATATAGGTATCAGTCCTATTCTAAATATTTCATTTTAACTAATTTAGTCCTGTAGGTACTATTTTTGCTCCCATTACATAGACAAGGAAAGTGAGGAAGGTGAGAGCTTTCAGTGTGGACCAGGGCTGGCAGCATCTACCTAATAGAAATGTAAACTCTCTGGTCCCTCCCCAGACCTACTGATTCAGAATTTTAAAACAATATGTTTAGGTCCCAAACTTGAAGATGCAGGGAGATCTTTAGTAAGACTAGGACATTAGTAGTTTTAGAAAGCTCTGCAGATCATTTTGATGATAGTCAAGATTAAGAACGACCAAGGTAGATCCTTTTTATTGGTATGCAATAAAATGAAGTGAAATAACACTTGGAAAACTTAACTGACTTGAGACCCATAATCATCTATAAATGTGACTAATAAAATTGTAAGAGTAATTCCTAAAAATAATTGTGTTTTATTAGCATATTTTCGTGCTATACCATATTTTGCAGATAGTGGCAAGCAACTCATTTTAAGTACTTTACCAGTATTATTCTGTAAAACCATAAGACAGCATTGCTATGAGTATGCTTGGTTTGCCAAACTCAACACTGGATTCCTGATTTTTCTCCTTCCCAGTCTTGCAAATTAGTTAATTATGGGCAACAGAAAATTTTTTGAATTATCACATGTTCGTTGATTTTTGAGATCCTTAGAGAATGACCTACACTCCCCAGACTTGTTAAGCCTTTAATGTTTGTGCAACTGGTTTGCCACCTGGGACTGGGTGTTATACTAGTTTGTAGCTACCTTTATTAGAAACTTAGCATATGAATGAGTGAATGTAGCAATGTGACATGTAAAACATGTACTATTTGTATGGGTGGCAAAATGGTATTTGAAGTAGTTGTAACATAGTTGCATGGATATTAGATTGACTGCCTGTGTTCAAATTCTAGCTCACTGCTTACTAACAGTATGACCCAGTTAAATTATTTATCCTCTCTGTACTTAGATTTCTTGTCTATAAAATGGGGATAATAATAGTACCTACAGGATTAAATTAGTAAAGGCCAAAAACAGAATAAGGCTCGCCATGTGTATTCTCAATAAGCAATCTTTGATTCTCTGGCCAACAATAAAAATGTTCTATTTATGGAAAGTGTCTTACTAAGAATTCTTGGAACAGATGAGGAAATGACCACATAACTAGTGGTTGACAGAGTAGGATTTATACTCTGGTATGTCTGTCTCTAAAGCCCATGTCTCCCTAGATAATGCTGTGCTGCATCATGAACATGGTCTTTAGGTTTTAGAAGCAGTAGAAATGTGACTAAAATACATATTATCTTGCCTTACAGGCTACAGATTGTTACTACCTAAGTAGTGTGATTTGATAGTTTAAGAGTTCGATGGAAGATAATAGGGCATTATTTCCATTTAACAGATGAAACATTAAGTCTCAAGTTTTCTGGGATCACAAGCTGGGCTTCTTTCTCCTGGACAGGTGTTCATGTGGACAATTTTCCTTACATCTTGAGAAACCCTTTTATTCTTAAAAGTGCATTGTATGTGTCTGGAAGCATCTTTGCCAGTGCTGCGCTATTTGTCATAGTCCCTCAGTAGTCAAAACAGCCTTGATCTCACATATTCACTTAGTCATCACTATCCATTCACTCCTCCACATACACGCAAACACATTGAGCTATTACAGGGAAGCATTGCAAGGCATACACAGGCTGCTTGCTATTTGCTCACCTGGCTTCTGACTCATCACCCCTCCCTGATGACTGGGGGCATGCACAGAATTGGGGGTCAGGACTCAAGCTCAAAGCTGCAGAAGTCTCTTTGCAGTGGGAGGCTATATATATATATATTTTTTCTTATCTTTTGAAGACAGGATTGGATTGGATGATTTTTAGGGTAACTTCTACCTGTAAAACCTAGGGGTTTTTTTCTCGTAACGTTATTACTTTGATTATGTTATATTCTTTCTGGGTAGTAAAGCAGATTAGAGCCCTGTTTTTTAGAGGGGAACAAGAACGACAAGAGGATCCAAAATACCTAAGGTTTTTTAGGGAGTTTAGCTGAAACTAAAAATGGTCATAGAGTAATCTGATTCCCATCCAGTTTCCTATTAGTTAAATCAGATACTTGGAATAATTATCTGTAGTGGTTTAGAAACAACTTTTTAACTTAGAACTTACCATTTTATTTTTCACTAATACTGATTGAAGAAAGTTGCCAGGTTTGGAGTAGAACTAAAAAAGGAATTCAGCTATTAATCATTGTTAATCCCTTGCTGTTAGCTCTTATCAGTTGCATTTATTATATTATGCTTTTTCTGTGGTCACAGGTCCATCACTGGACAAATTTTCTTTAACTTTTGAGGCATAATAATATTAAAAATACTACATATGCAACAGTGACTACTAGGAAAGTGATGTACAGGAGGTCATACCTTGTTTTGTAATTATCAGTTACAGTAGAAACCCGAGCAAAGGGAGATTAGAAGTAGAACCTAGACAGAGTAGTCCAGGAAGTATCTGCAGAAGCCTGCCTACACTGTTAGGAAGATGTGTGCTACAGAAACTAGGCTGGCAGGCGGCGGCGGTCAGGTGCAGGCCTCAGTGCCTCTCAGGTGATAGATGCCTCAGTATATTTGCATGACTGCGTAGGGATGGGACTGTGGGGGCTTCGATGGATAATTGAATATGTGTAATCACAGCAAGAAGAAGTGGAACGATAAAAACAGGAAAGCAGATCTCGGAAAATGGGGCAAAAGAATAGTCAGATGCAGGAATCAGGAAAGTGCTTGAACATAATGAGGGATGAGCCAAAGGGGGCAGGATACCAGAGCTAAAATAAAAGCCTAAGAGGAGCTGGTAACTAGGTAGGTAAACTTTGGGTATTTACTTGGTGCAGGGATAGGTTTCTAAACATTTTCAGGGATGTTATTTCATGCGGTCTTCACAATAAACCTAACCGTGGATATAGCAAATGATTGTTCCTCTTCTTCACTCTTAAGAAAATAAAAATTGGGAGGTTACTCACTTTTTTCAAGGTTACACTGCTCTGAGTAGCTTTGCTAATAACCAGCTATGTTACTCAACATGTTACTTCTTTTGTCTTAATTTCCCCATTTATAAGATTATAATCATAACTGTACCTAACTCATAAGGTAAGAAATAATGCTTATAAAACAGTTAACATGGTGCTTGGCACATGGTAAATACCAATGAGTGCTAGGCATTGCTGTTTTTTCTATGACAGCTACAATTTGAATAACTTAACGTTCAGCAAATTTTATTTTCTACTATACTATATTGCATCTTTTAGAATGTAAGTGGGATGGTTATGCATGTGTTTCCACATGTGTGTATTTCCAAAATGATTTTAACCCATATTAAGTTTGTCTTTACTCAAAATATTTGCCAAGTGTTGGGAGGTTCTATAACTATTGTGATATTTCTTTTTGGCTTTGACCCGAAATTACATTTTATTTTCTGTGCAATAAATTTACTTTCAAATTTTTCTACTGTTTGTTGAAGAAGGTAGAAAATATTTCACAAAATAGCCGTGACAACTAGAATGTGTCATATTCTTTATGTATTTCATATACGTTTTGGGTTTTATTTATGTTGCTACCTGTAGTGACAGAGCTGCTGTAGATATGTGCATTTCTGTAAATGTGCCTTCATCAGATATGCAGTCACATGTAATATAATAAATTTATTTTTCTCTGGTCTTTGTGTAGTTAGTTTTCTCATCCAGAAAATGTAATTAAAAAAAAAAATCACCTGTGACTGCAAGGGGTCATTCCAGCTATTTTGGCTATAGTGCAGAAATTGGATTCTCCCCTCAGACTCATAATACAGTATATCCTGGACATTTCCTGCATCTGTCCCTCTCTGATTTGTTCAAGTTTACATAAATTATTATAAGGTCTTAAACAACTTTGTTTTGTGGTAAAATAGCAGATTATCATTCTTATTCAAACTGATATTGCTTAAACATTCAAACCATCAAGCAGAAAGTGTTTTGCATATTCCCAGGATATAAAGCTTCTTTCGAACCAAAATGCAAAGTGGAGTGCTCGCTTCCGGCAGCACATGTACCAAAATGCAAAGCGGATGCACATCTCCAAAACAAGTTGGATTTTGGGTCAATGTCTTACACTTAATTGGAACTTCTTTTTGCTGTGTTAACTCTCACTTTGGAGGCTGTAATCTCTAAATTTAACTTTTTAACCTAGTGGTTTGGTGTTTTTCAGACCTCTGAGTCAGATCCCTGTGGTAACTCCTAGTTGTACACCCTGGCACCTCAGCGTTTTGGTCTGGAGAGGTCAAAAGTGATTCAGATTTGTTGGCCTTTTTCAGTATTGCCTTGAATACATTTTTCTTGGTATCGCTTACAGTTTTTGCCAATATAGAATTCTGGTGTTGCCCCTGCCTCTTCACAAGGCAAAGCTACATGTGGCTTTTCTAGCTCCTTTTCTTAGGCTTATTGAAATTTCTTCAACCCAGGTAGGAGGAGAAGAAAATTGGCCAGTGTTTAAAGTATGTGGGTATTAGTAAGTAAGTGTGTGCGTCTTAGGGAGTAAGAGGAAAGTATGGGCTTCAGAGTCAGTTTTAAGTTCAGAATATGGGGCCAGCCCTTCCTCACCATGTGACCTTTGGATATATTTAACTTTCTCACTATCATCTTCATCATCTATAAAGAGGATTACTGATACCTATCTCATAGAATTGTTCTCCTCTTTAATTAAAGAATTTCTAGCACAAAGAAGATGATCAAAAATGATATCCCTCCCTAGGGACTAGGTTTTAGTTAGTGGAAAAAATGGATTGTTTATGTAGAAATAGCACAATTCATCCTACCCAAATACAGTAAGGTATTTATTACTCTTTGAAACCAGTACACTTTAGAAAAGCTGCAAGTAGGTTGTGCCAACGGTGGTTCTATTTTACTTGGACTCCAGCGTGTTGACGTGTGGTCATGAATTTTCTATGTTGATGTAGGCAGTTAAGTTAGGTGCCAAATGGATTTTAGTGGTTTGATACTCAATTTACTCGAAGCGAAAGGACCTGAAATGGTTCTCTAGCCACTAGTTCAAGTTGAAAGCATCTCAGGCGGGTTTTTACAAGAGAGGATATAGCAGATATTTGGTTAGCTTTTATGAGAATTGCTTGCTATGATCTTTTTCCCCAGGCATTTGTATACTTTTTTTTTTTCCCCCAATACCTCAAGGAGTAGGAAGTAGTGCCTCATGATTATCCAAGAATTCCAGTGTCAAGGGGCACAGTATCCTCATGTTATGTAACTTACAATTTTTACTTACCTATGTGGTCTTGGATCCAGTTTGATCTTTCGGTGGAATTGCTTTAGGGACATGTACTAAGTTCTGTATTTTGTTACAGGTATTTTGAATATCCACTTCCCCTAGCTAAATTAATTTAAAACATCAGGAATGTTAGAATTAATGTAATATTTCTCTTTTTTTAGTACTAATTATTTTCTTAGTAGAATACTACTATCAGAGGAAGTCTCTGCCTCAACTCGACGGTTTTCACTGCTTTGTCTTTAATTGAAGAAAGCAAATCTATCTCAGGATGGTGTCCATGCATTTGTATCTACTCACAATTGATGTGACAGTAATAAAAACAGGAATAATATTATGGCTGTACATTTAGTTTTGAGTAATCAAATTATTAATGTCTGGGCATATTGCAAAAACACCTCCTATTCCAGATCACTAAAAAAATCTCTTAGTGTTTCCTTCCCCTCTTATATTTCTGTTAAAATCTAGAAATGTCTAAATTTCTCTTTTTTAGGTTTTTATTTTAATTACAGTTAATTAACATACAGTGTTATATCAGTTTCAGGTATAAAATACAGTGATTCAACACTTCCATACATCACCCTGTGCTCATCACAAGTGCACTCCTTAATCCCTATTACCGGTTTAACCCTTCTCCCTCCTTCAGTTCTCTATAATTAAGAGTCTGTTTCTTGATTTGTCTATTTTTTTCCTTGTTTTGTTTCTTAAATTCCACATATAAGTGAAATCGTATGATGTTTGTCTTTCCCTGACTTATTTTGCTTAGCATAATACTCTAGTTCCACCCACATCATTGCAAATGGCAAGATTTCATTCTTTTTTGTGGCCAAATAATATTCCATTGTATATTGTATATGGCCAATAATATTCCCTTGTGTTTGCGTGTGTGTGTATATATCTTCTTTATCCATTCTTCCGTCGATGGACACTTGGGCTGCTTCCATATCTTGGCTATTGTAAATAATGCTGCTGTAAACATAGGGGTGCATGTATCCCTTTGAATTAGTGTTCTTGTATTCTTTGGGTAAATATCCAGTAGTACAATTACTGGATCATTTGGTAGTTCTATTTTTAATTTTTTGAAGAACCTCCACACTGTTCCACAGCGGCTGCACCAGTTTGCATTCCCATCATCAGTGTGTGAGGGTTCCTTTTTCTCCACATCCTCACCAACACTTGTGGTTTCTTGTGTTGTTGATTTTAGCCATTCTCACAGGTACGAGGTGATATCTCATTATAGTTTTGATTTGCAAGAAATGTCTAAATTTTCATTTGAATTAAGCAAATAGGTAAGTAAACCTTGAATCAAAATTTTAGGCAGTATTGAATTCATATTTTAATATTTTATAAAGAACAATAACTTTTTATTGTCTGCTATGTGAAAGTGATTATGGATCTTTTTAGACCAAAGTACCAAGATTGTATCTGGCAGAGTTTATGTAGGAAAATATTTCAATTTAAAATGCTACACATAAGCAAGCTAGATGTACTTACTTTCTGTTTGGTACATCCATGTCCTTAAAGCTCTCGGAAGATAATGGTTTAAAAAATTGTTTTCATGTCTAGATTGTAAGTAAAATCACTTGTCATAGTGAGTTGCAAAATGCAGACCTTCATTCTGAAGCTGCCTGTTTCTCATTTGGATCTGACATATTAAAAAGCATATAATTAATGGTTGACATTAGTAATTAACATTAACTTTATGGTGCTTAATATGCCATCATTCATCCATCAAATAACCAGAAATGCATAATGTCTTGGCATAAAGGTTTTAATTATATAAAACGGTCCTTCAGTTTTCCTATGATATAAATGTTAAAAGCCCAAAATGTATTTAAAGAAGATTTTTATAAGCATTTGTTGGGTGTTAGCTATATTTTTATTTCTTTTTAGGAGTATGCATCAACAATTGTGTCAGGAACTTCAAAAGGAGAGTGTGGACCTAATTGTGCAGTCTTCATTATCGGCTAAAGAGCGCCACCTTGCTGCAGTTGCCAATGCACTGTGGAGACATTTCTTTTCATTTTTGAAGAGTCAGAGAATGTCACAGATAGTGCCTCTCTCAGAACTTGCGGACGCAGCTGCAGGTCAGCGTTGTTAACTGGCTAATTAGCTTCTCGTGCAGATTCTGTCAATTTTTTCTTCTGTTTGCTTGGTAACAAACTCTTTTATTACAGTCTAATAAATACTTGGACAACCAGAAAGATGAAAAGAATTACGTATGTTAAATTAAGTTCCTTTGGCTTGTTGATTATTTTCTGCTCAGTAAAGGTAAAAATTAAGTTTTTGTTTGCTAAAAACAAAATACAACTTTCAATCTTAAAAATATTGAATATACATAAACTTTTTTTATGCACACAATATTTGGAAAGCAAAGTAGCATTTGATTTCTTCTAGTTCAAGGACTTTATGTTCACATTGTGTGTGAAGGTGTCTAGGTATAAGATGAAGCTACTTGTATGAAGAACAAAAGAACTGAGTGTGAATTCCACTTCACACCAAGCAGATGAGATCAGAATAAACATCAAATATGTAGAATGTTGTTTGACTTCTACTAGATTCTATTTTGGGTTGTAATTTTTCATGAATTTGACTCTTAGCCTAAGGTCATGTCCTTAGGCTTTAAGGGAATCTGAATCACATGATGTCATAGACAAGAATTTGAATATATGAGCACATAGAGTTTTCTAAGAAGAGATCATTATGTTTCTTAAAGGGATATTTTACCTAAAATATGTGCAGAAGCACTTGGATAGACAGAAATCAGTATGATAACTACATGTATTTAATTGCAATTTGTGTAAAAGTATATAATACATTTTGAGGGGCACCTGGGTGGCTCAGTTAAACATCTGTCTTTGGCTCAGGTCATGATCCCTGGGTCCTGGGATCGAGCCCCATATCGGGCTCCTTGCTCAGCGAGGAGTCTGCTTCTCTCTTTCCCCTTGCTTGTGCTCTCTTGCTCTCTCTCTCTCTCAAATAAATAAATTCTTTAAAAAAAAAAAAAGTATGTAATACATTTGAATGTAATGCTTTTTAAAACCTAAGATCTAAACCATGGTTTGTTTTACCCTGGTGTGAATGATGGAAAACTGAGCTAAAAGCACTACATAAAAGACTGGATGATATAAATTGTGAAAGATCTTGAATTCTGCTAGCATTTCCATAATTAAAACATTACAATGACAGATTGAAGAATTGTGACAGGACAACAGTTTTCCAACTACTATAATGTCTATGAAAATAAATATTGATATTCAATCAGTTTAACCAAAGCAGACATTAGAAGCCAATATGACTTATCTTTCTTCCATTCATCATCCTGACTCTCAGTCAGCGAACAAAAATGATACCACACAAGTTTAGTCACGGCTGTCCTAGGTGCTAAAAGTAAATGGTATATACATATAAAGTAAAATATGTGTGGGTTTGGGGTTTGTTTTGAAATAAAGACTTGATAGGTTAGGAGAGAAAAATTTCCTGCATTCAAAAAGTCCTCAAACAGGGAGCCTGGGTGGCTCAGTTGGTTAAGCAACTGCCTTCGGCTCAGGTCATGATCCCGGAGTCCTGGGATCGAGTCCCACATTGGGCTCCCGGCTCAGCGGGGAGCCTGCTTCTCCCTCTGACCCTATCCCCTCTCATGCTGTTTCTCTCTCTCTCTCTCTCTCCAATAAATAAATAAAAATAAAATCTTTAAAAAAAAAAAAAAGTCCTCAAACACCCACTTTTATTGCCATTGTGGTTATACCAGTGGGGAAAAGGACTGCAATTTATTTTCTCACATATAAGTTACATGTTCTTATGGAGCTTATAGTGCGGGGGAGAGAACAATAAGTAAGTAAGCAAGATGTGTAATATCTGGTGATAAGTGCTATGGATACATGTAAAAATATATCAAAGAGGGTAGGGATAGGGAAGGCCAGAGGCAGGTCGTAATTTTAAATAGTCAGAAAGGCCTCAGTAAGTACCATTTAAGCAAAAACCTGAAGGAAGTGAGAGACGAAGGCTCTGCACAAGTCCACAGGCAAGAGCATGTCTGGTGTGTTTGCCGAACCACAGGGAAGCCATGAAAGGTCATGAGGCATAAGAAAGGGAGAGAGAATAGTCGAGATATGATCAAAAGGTAATGGAGAGCTACCTTGTGTTCTGCCTTGTGTGTAGTTGTAAAGACTGGCTTTTACTCCGAGGTTAGAAGCTGTTGGAAGAGTTTTGAGCAGAGGAGTGAGGAGCATCCTTCTGGCTGTGAGACTGAGAATAGACAGTAAGGAGGCCAGTTAGGGAACGACTGCAACAACTCAAAAATGAGCAGCTTGGGCTAACATGATAGCTCAGGGTGGTGAGAAGTGGTCCCATTTCCAATCTGAAGGTAGAGAAAGTATTTTGAAGATAGAGCTGACAGAATTTCCAAGTGGGTAGGATATGGTAAGCAGAATAAAGAGAGAATCCCCCATATTCCGAGATGAGGAAAATTGTGGCAGGAGCAGATTTTTATGAGGGAAGACTAGGACTTCGATATTGGACTTTTTTTTCTTTTAGATATCCAATAAAATCGAAAAAATGTTGCACAAGCACTTGGATAATGAGTGGAGGGTTCAGGGAAGAGATTAAATTAGGAAACTATGTATAAATAGTAAAGCTATGTAGTGGATGGGATTGCTGATTGAGTAAGTTGGTGAAAAGAGAAGTTTAAGGACTGGGCTCCAGGATATTCCCATGTCCAGATTTGTAGGATAAAAAGGAATGCCAGGGAAGCAAGAGGAAAACCAAGTGTGGTGCCCTGGAAATCAACTGACAGAACATTTCAAGGAAGGGGAAGTCAACTGCTCAAATGCTGTTCATGGATCAAGTAAGATGAGGCCTGAGATTGGTCATTGGATATAGCAAGAAGGGAGGTCACTGGTAACGTTGAAAAGGAGTTTTGGTGTAGTGCTAGAAGCAAAGGCCTGATTGAAGATGAGTCAAGAGAAAATGAATTGCAGATGGGAAATGTAGATAAATCTTTTTATCACTATTTAAGAGAAGTAGAAAAGGGGGATATTAGCTAGAGGGAGGTGTGGGGTCAAAGAGATTTTTTTTTTAATAGCACAGGAGAAATTTCAGCATATTTATAATCCTGACAGGAATGTTCTGGAGTGAGGGAAAACTTGATGATGCAAGAGAGTCTCTTGTGTTTCAATGCCCAAGAGAAATGGGATCCCATAGAGGATTTGGCCTCAGATCATCTGTAGTAGCAGAAGAGAAGGCAGAGGATATGGCCCAGGTAGAGGTGTCTGGGCAGATGTGGCAGGATCTTGCGGAAGTTCTCTGCTGATGTTTCTCATTTCTCTGTGAAGTAGTAAGTAAGGCCATCAGCGGAAAGTAAGGACGGGGAGGAGGTGCTAGCTGATGACGGAGAGAGGAAGGAAGGTATGCGGTAGTCCTCCAGGAGAATAAAAATCTGAATGGACTGGAGTAATGTGGCAGGAATGCTGGCCAACTTAAAGTTTGTAGTCATAAATCTAAAGTGAGATCAGTCAGCCGGGTTGCTCGCCAGCCATTCATATTGGCGTAGGTGCGTGTGGAGAGCAGACCAAGAGTTGGAATGAAACAGATGCTTTTTACCAGAGAAGTACAACGAATCAAGTAAGAAGCAAGGGAGTTGACAGTATACACAAATGAGTGTAACAGTGGACCATGCAGTCAAGCTGCCTAAAAGGGAAAGATGAGGCATGAAGGTAGCGAGAGACAGGGGAAAAGTTGTAGGATCAATGAATTGTATAGGTCCTAGTGAAATCAGATAGTTGTTGGAAGTTGGGGACCTGGAGCCAGAAAATGGGGTCCTGGAAGTGGAAATTACGGGGAGAACATATTTACCGGTAATGGCAAAGTCTCTCAGTATCAGCATGGGAGTGAATGGCTGAAATAGAATGGAAGATAGATTCACTAAGAAGGGGAGTTCAAGGAACTGAGAGGCCAGGATATTAGAAGAAAAGCCATCAAGGATTATGACAGGAGTGCTGCTAGAGAAGATGTTGTTAGTGAGGAATGAGGGGACGTGAACTAGGCAGCACGAGGCCAACGCAACAGGAGAGTTAGTGGCTGGTATCTGATGACATGAGAGTCAAAGCTGGAGGTTTTGAGGAAGAGGAAAGGTAGAATGCTCTAGAAGCAGCCATGGGACCAAGGAACAAACTCTCCTATCTGTAGCTCAAATGTAAGAGAGGGGTGGGAGAATTCACAGCCACCATTTGAGAGAGCTGCATAGGAACCAGTGCTTCATAAGCAATTTATTGACAAACATAAATTAATATAATACAAATTAAGTTGGGGAATTCCCAGGAAATCACAAAATAAACGATATTTGTTTAACATGGTTAACGAAGAAATTCTAGTTCCTAGCCTTAGTGGTTCTGAAGGAAGTGGAGTGCCACTGATTATAGGAGGTTGCCGTTTAATAGACGACTGTCCAGTGTCTAAGGTAAGACTGAAGTCTTCTCTGTGGCAGGTGGCAAGTACATCAGCTTGATTGGAGAAAAGCAGATGCTAGAAATATTTCTTTAAATGGGTTTTTTGAATGAGAAACATTGGGTGTAGAATTTGGAATTTGAGGAAGCCATTATAGATTTGATCATGGTAACGCTAAAATGGGTTATTCTAAACCCATTCTTGGAGATCTAGATGATCGCTACAGAAATTTCTTTGGCAACATGAATTTAGTTCAGTTTTTGTCTTTTTGTTAGTTCTGCATTTCTAAATGTGACATTTTATTATTGAGTGGCTGAATTCTTTTTATCACTATTGATATAATTTGGGGAAGGGGAATAGTTTTTTAAAAATTCTTCACCACAAATATCTTTCATTTTAAATCTAGATTTTACTTTGCTTGCAATGGACATGCCCAGCACAGCTCCATCAGATCTTCAGCCTCAGCCAGTTATATCAGTGATGCAACTTTTTGGTTGGGATGATATCATCTGGCCCCAAGTTGTAGCAAGATATTTAAGTCATTGCCTACAAAATAGGTAAGTGACCTGATATCAGGTATGCACGTTAATAGAAACTCATGATTGATCAGTACACTAGGAAAGTAAGAATCTTCACAAATAAAAACTGATCTTACTACATATACTCTCATTTGGGTGGTTTTTTGCTTTTGGACAGATCAGCGTTTGACAGTGGCAGTAGCCTGCTTAAAAAAGAAAACAAAACAAAAACCTTGCTGCTTAAGCACCCTTTCAAAACTTTTTTGTAGGACTGCCTTATTCCATCCTGAAATGGCCTTTCTCTACTCACCTTTGTGAAAGAAATTATGCAATTAATATTGCTGGTTCTGTAAGATACTAGTATATTATGGTATTTTTAGATTCAATGATAGCTTTCCCTTTCACAGTTAGATTTTTAAAGACTTGTCTCTTAACTTGTACAATTATGAACAAGACACTTCATCGCCCTGAACATTGGTTTGCTTATCTGTGTCTCCTGCTCTGTTACATAACAGATCTGAGGAACCCCAATAGGAAAAAACACACAATAAATAAAATTAAAATAGAAATAATCAGGAAAATTTGAATAAGAATATTAAGATGAGGGAAAATAAAATGAATACTCAAGAGACCCCTGTAGCTCCTGTCCAAGCTGCCAGTCAGTGAGAAGGAGGATGCAGTCGGTGAGGTGTTCTTCTCATAGACAAGCTCACCAAGCAGATATTAAGTCACCTTCTCATTGGCTTTCAGTCAAAAAGTAAGGGAGTTCAACTTCGTTTGGATTATTTTTAGAATCTCGTCTAGCTTGAGAATTCTGTAGTAACAAACATTATTAGTATTTATTAAATACTTTTGTTAAAACTATCTGCTGAAACTAATTCTTTTGTTTAGTTGCTGAAACTATTTTACTGAAACTAACTTATTTAGTTTAAAAAATAATATTTGGGGGCGCCTGGGTGGCTCAGTTGGTTAAGCGACTGCCTTCAGCTCAGGTCACGATCCTGGAGTCCTGGGATCGAGTCCCACATCGGGCTCCCTGCTCAGCAGGGAGTCTGCTTCTCCCTCTGACCCTCCCCCCTCTCATGCTCTCTCTATCTCATTTTCTCTCTCAAATAAATAAATAAAATCTTTAAAAAAAAATATTTGGTATATAATAACAGTTGAAGAAACTGAGATGTAAAGATGTTAAGTAATTTTAGAAAGGTCGTATAGATAATACATGATGAACCTGCATTCTACACTGTGTACTCTTTGTGGCAACTTATTTTCAAAGTTTTTCAAAACAGTATTTTTTTTTTAAGATTTTATTTATTTGAGAGAACATGAGAGCGTACAAGTAGGGGGAGGGGCAGAGGGAGAGCGGGGAACCCGATGTGGGACTCAGTCTCGGGACCCTGAGATCATGACCTGAGCCAAAGGTAGATGCAACCTACTGAGCCACCTAGGCATTCCACAAAACAGTATTTTTAGAGTTATGACTTATATGTATTATTTAAATTTCTGACTTTACCTAGCACTTTATAGTTAGTTTAAGACCACCCTCATCCTTTCTAACCCCCGATTATAAAATGGGTAGATATCAGATTTAGCCAGGCCTTTGGCTTCATAGAAAGATTTTATTTTCAGTTGTTACTTTGGAATTCTTTAATAATGACCGCCCATGGGGTGGGGTAGCAGGAAAGAAAGGAATGGGAATGGGATTGTTTAGAAGACTCACATAGAAATATACTTTGTCTTTAACTTTTTCTTATATAAATGGTCATGACTTCTGTTCTTTTTATTTACTCTAAGGGCCACTATTTTTTTTTCCTACTTTCCACTTCATTATCATCTCACCTTGCAAGTTATTAGCCCCTTTCTCGATTTTCCCATTTTAACCTTATTCTCTCTTCCTTCTTCCCCTTGGCATAACCTTATATGTGTGCCATCAGTGGAAAGAGGAAAATTAAAAATTAGAAGATTACAGATGAAAGCAAGAATATTTATGTAAAATTTCTTTTTAGGTGTACCTGTAGTATTTATTTTCAACAGTGCCTATCTGCATTAATGTGTAAAATAAAGGAGGCCAAGAAGTGGGGTATGTTAGAATGTTTTCCTTCATTTCTTAGTCTCTGTACTCAGGGAACATATTGTCAGGTTTTGGTTTTTAATATCCATCATCTTATTTTTACAGCATGTTATGTGAAGCACTTTCTCATACAGGCTGTGTATCTTTTCAAGCCTTAACTGTAAGATCATGGATTCGTTGCGTTTTGCAAATGTACATAAACAACCTCTATGTGCCTGATGATTTGTTCATTGATATAAATCCTGGACAGGCAGTTGGTAAGTATGTCAGGCATTTTGCTTTCTAGATATCTAAGTATGTTTAAAATTTCCTGTTTTGTTACGTAAATTAATAGAAAAAGATACAAAATATATTTGTAATATTATATAAAATGTTTGTAATATGTATAAATAATAACATTTCTTTCTGCAGCCTGTTTCTTTTTCTTGATATTTTCCTGTTACCATATATGATGAATTTCTCTCCGATAAAGATAAAAGAACTTGTTTCCTTGGAAGCCGGGAACAAAAACTTGCTCTCCAGTGACAAGCTATTTTTTTACCTTGAAACTGATCACACAAAAAAAGTAGAACTATAAAGTAAATAACCAGATATCACACCGTTAACACCTTAAAAAGAAAAGTGTCCAATTATGAATAATTCTCTCCCATTTTATATTAGATATTTTACCTCTGTTCTGCTCTACTATTATTAGTCACAAAGTGATACTTGTACTTTATTTATTTTTAAAATATCCATACAGTTTTGGTTGTCTATAGGGCATGCCTTTTCGTAAAGCTGTTCTTTATGGCCATTTATAAATCACCCAAAGGCTGGCCCGAAAAAAATGCTCCAAATTTACTTTGATATCTTATTGCATCATTTAGCTTTACGTGAATAAACTTTTGGGGCTAGGACATTCATAAGTATATGTTTGTGTGGTTTTAAATAAAACCTTTCCTTAGAGACTTAATTGAAAGTTTTCAATTATGTGGAAATTTGAATTTTTTTAAAAAAAGGATGTTATAAATGAATGCTGCATTCCATACTCTCATCTATATATATGTGTAATATAAATGTATATAATAAACATAAATATTATTATGTTGTTTTTATCTCAACAGAAAAAGAGTACTTGGAACAGTTGGCTGAACTGACAAGGTTGCTATTTAAACTCTCAGAAGTAAAGAATATTTTCTCAAAGGCTCAAGTTGAATATTTATCTAGTCCAGAAGACCCTACAAAAGCCCTTGTTCTATTTTTTGAGGTATTTTTCATTTATTAGTATAATTGTCCAAATCCGTTACAATTATTTTTTCACAAAAACTTCAAGTGTTTATGAAGTTTTTCTATAAAATGAATTATTTTAAATTGAATCATTATCGTTTGCCTGCTATTATAAAATTCTGGAGGAATAAAAATGTGACTCTGTGATTTAGTACAATTCACTCTTAAGGACAGCCAGAAGAATTACATTTAATGAAAAATAATGACTGAAGAATGCTACGTAATAGGGGCACCTGGGTGGCTCAGTCCATGAAGTGTCCGGCTCGTGATTTCAGCTCAGGTCATGATCTCAGCGTGGTGAGATTGAGCCCCACATCAGGCTCCGCTCTCAGCACAGAGTCTGCTTGAGATTCTTTCTCTCCCTTTCCCCACCCCCCATGCTCATGCTCGCTTTCTCTCTCTAAGAAAATAAATAAATAAAATCTTAAAAAAAAAAAAAAAAAAGAATGCTACATAATACCCTCACACTAAGGCTTCTGTCAGTTGTAGGAATATCTTATTGCTAAAACTGCTAGATAGCAATATTCTCCAGATACTTGGGAACTAGATTGCCTTGTACATGGTCCCATAATAGTCCCAACTTAATGTTTACCACCCTGTAGCAAACAGTAAATTTTACAGTAAAATTTTATTGTATTTAGCTTAAGCACCAACTGCTTCATATCATTTTGGTTGGGGCTTTAAAATCCAATCCATTTGTTTAGTTTTGTCTCCATAATAAATAGTCCCTTTCAACATTTGACTTTTAATTATTAATTTTGCAAGAATTTCTATTATGTGGTATTCTTTGCTTTACAGCCTTGTTGAAGTTGTTAACATGTTTGGATTAGTGTTTTTGTAAGCTATTCACAATAAAAGTTGGTTTATTTTCCCTCAAAGTGTTTGGTATTAACGTCAATGAAAAAAATACAACCTATAAGCTCTTTCCATAAATGTGAATTCTTCCATTGGTTTCCATTAAGTTAAAAGTACAATCGTATGATGATTAGTGATATCATATAAATCCTAAAAATATTTAGTAATTGTTTATGCAGCTATAAAATAGACATTGCTTTTATTTAGCCTTTTATTTAGTATTGATTGAATCTTAACCTGTACTTAAACACTTATGCTGGGAACCATACTGGACCAGAAAGGGAGGTAGAAGTCATTTATTTCACTAATAGTTTTCAGAAACTCTACTAACTTAAGCCAGTCTGAATTAATTGTTCTTTCACCACACAGTAAATAATAGTTGTTTGCTAAATGCTAGATAGTATTATGCTAGGATTTCTTAGGGATTTGAGAAACCAGAAAAAGTAGTCCTTGATTTCGAGAACTTTTTACTTGTCTGAGAATACAAGATAAACACAAAGGTTAAAATAATAAGACAGTGTATGCTAAGTGCCAATTAGTTGTTAGATCATTCAGTAGGTTAATAATTCAGAGCATCTTGGTCTAAGAAGTTTGGATTTTCTCCTGTGAACAGTATGAAGGCTTTATAAATTTTTAAGTAGGTCTGATTTGATCAAATGCCTTTTTAAGAAAATTAGTAACGGTAGATTAAAGGTGCAGAAGAACTGTTGGCCAGAAACTAGTTAGATTTAGAAGGAATTGAAAATTGAATTATGGGATTTTTGAAGGGATCTGAGATAAACACTGTGTTTAACCAGAAGAATGATACCTTAAGGAGAAATAGGAGCATCATGATTTAGGGTGAGGGAGACGTAGGTGAGGAGTCCAATTTTAAACTGGTTTAGTTTGAGATTGTGTGAGGAGTCACCAAGATCATTCCCAAGTGCTGTGTGATTTGCTGGGAGGACTCAGAACTCAGCATATAATTTTACTCACAACTATCCCTTATTAGAGTGAAAGATCGAGAGCACAGCCAGCAAAGGAAAAAGGTACATGGGCTGAAGTCTGGAGACACCAGGTACGGCTTCCAATGGTCTTCTCCTAGGAGCTGTGCTGGTCATGCTTAGTTCTTCCTGAGAGGGATTGTGACAACACATCTGCAATGCTGTCTCCCGGGAAAACTCATTAGTGACTCAGTGCCTGAGGTTTTTAATGGGAACTGGTCACGTAGCTCTTTGAAAATTCCAGACCCCCAGAAAGAAAGCAGATATTCAGCATAAACTACATTGTTTCCCTAAATAGTTTAGGCTCAGTGAGCCATTCTTACCAGGAAATGGTGGGAAAAACCCGAGGCCTCATTCGCCAGCCAAGGGCCAGACTTACAAGTAGGCCTTTTTAAAGATAGCAAGTCTAGGCCTACTGTGTTAACTCTTTCCTGCACAGAAATGATAGTATGACATGTAAATAATGAGAATGGAGAAGTCCCTGAGATAGTCTGAGAAATACATGTCTTATAGTCTAAGGAAATGAAGGCTAAACACAAAAGAAATACTGAGCTCTAGAACAGTGTGTAGATCTCAAAAGTGTGTTTCATAGACCTCTGGGGGTTACTGATACCTTTCCAGGAATTTTACAAGCTCAAAAGTGTATTGACATTTGCACAAATTGTGCAAAAACTTTAACACAAATCAGTACCATGGCCCAAGATTATATTGGTGGTCATTATCATTTTCACTGCCATGCAATCACAGAAAAAAAAAAAAAAAAAAGAATCCAGTTTCATTTAAGAACATCCTTAATGAAGTAGTAAAATTATTAATTTTACTGAATTTTGACCCTTAAGTACAGTGTCCTTTAACGCCCTCTGAATGACAATGGGAAGTGTACTTAAAGCATGTCTGCTGCATATAAAGCAAGGTGGCTGTCTATAAATAAACAGCACTTGTGTGGTAATTTGAGTTACAAGCTGACCTGACTGCTTTTATCTTGAAAGAAAAACAAAGTATGGTTATTCAGACTTCGGTATTTGGCAGACATTTTCTCAGAAATGTATGAAATGAGTATCACTTCAAAAAAAACAAAAACAAAAACAACTGACAGTGTTTGTTGCTAATGACATAATTTGAGCTTTTAAGAAAATTAGAATTTTGGAAAACTTGTATTTGCCATTATGAGCTTGAGATCATCATGATACTTAAAGACTTTTCTGATGACACTGGTGGTAGTATTAACAAACAGAACTTTTTTTAATGAATAATGAAATGTGTCCACATTGGGAAGTTGTATAACTCAGTGAGCCAGAATTTTCCAGATAACCAAACGGGCTTTTTAAAACCATGCATGGGTATTACACAATCATTCAAAGAGCAAAATAGATCAGTGGCTTTTAAAGTAGAAGAGTAAAGAATATTCATTGACATGGTTCTGAATTCCATAATACAATTAACCTTTAAGAAATACCACTTGTCAAGTTTTGGTGTAGTATCAGAGAGGAATTCCTTGAAAGGGGTATCAGAGAGGAATTATCTAAAAAATCTACTAAAATATTTCTTTCTCTTCCATTTGCGTATATGTGTGAGATTAAATTGTTTTCATCTGTAACATATTGCAACAGATTTTATGCAGAAACAGATATGGGAATCTAGCTGTCTTCTATTCAGCCGGACATTAAAAAGATTTGCAAAAATGTAAAAATTATCACTATTTTTGTTTGTTTGTTTTGGAAAATAAAGCTGTTTTCTGTAAAAAGATTTTACTCTGTTAACATATAATGCTTATTATTTTTAAATGAACTAATAAATAATTTAAGTGTTCTCTTTTCATTTTATATGGTAAATATCAATAGATATAACCCAAATAATAATAAGCACCTTAAGATCCTCAGCTTTTACATGGATAAAAGGGAACTGAGAAGTTTGAGAACTTCCGGTCTAGGAAAAGAAATGTAGAGAACCAAGGGCAGAAAGCTAAATCGAAAAAAAGATTCATCAGATCTATCTTTTGTTGCTATTTTCATCATCCACCTCATAGTCACTCCAGGTCATAGATTCCTTATCTTTTCCTCCATTCTACATTTTATTATCAACATGACTAACTTTATTATCACCTTGAATAACTTAGCCTAATCCCTCATTTCAAAGCTCCTCCACAAGTCTTCTGGTGATCTTCACTCCTGCTCTACTTCATCGACCCACTCCCATGACAAACCTAAGTGAACTTATGGCATCATGTGGATTATCTGAGAGCTCTTTGACTATCACCACCTGTGCCTCCAATTCTCCAAGTGACCTCACATGACCTTCCACTTCCTTTTCTCCAAGTGCGACGTCCTCTCAAGGTCTTACTTCTTCCCTTCCCTTACTTCTTCTCTCCACCTTAATTAGACCCCTTAGGGGGCCTCACTGCAGCTGTATTCTTACCATCATCCCTACAGTCTTCCATCTTGGTTCTTTTGGTTCTGCCTACAAACCTTCAACCTTGGATTGGTGCAACCACTTGCTTTCTCTTCTTTGTCTTATCTGCTGAGAGCTGCAGGAGCAAAATCACATAACTGTATATTGGTGCTATTAGGTCCAATTTAGGTCATTGAAATCCACTGTAAGTCGGTTCCCAGTAATGGTTTGAAAACTTTGCTTCTCTTCTCAAACCTCCAGACCCATCTCTAGCCAGTCTGCTCTTGATTCTTTTTGTGACTGCTCACCTCTTGCTTAGTCTCACTTTTCCTCAACTTATTCTTTTATTTCCTTTGTTCTTCCCATTTTATCTTCTCTCACTGCCTTACCTCACCATTTCTCCCTACCACCTCTCACCATTTTTTCATCTGTGCCCATTGCACCTCATCATTTTTCCTCTGAGAAAGATAAGCTAGAATCTAATTAACAGCTTATAAAGAAAATTCTGGGGGGAAAATCATATCACAGAACTGAACATCATAGAGGTCTTACATGTAAGAATTTGGTAACCTTGCTTGCAGGTTTTCCTTATAGGAATTTGGGGATTGTAATTGCCAGTTGTATACTAGGATATTTGGAAGGCTTGACATGATTTGATAAAACTTCTTATATTGGTTCCATTGATTTTTTTATTCTTTTAACCTTTTATTTTAATTACAAAAGGCAAGACTTAATTCTTTCCACTGGCATTTTTTAATTGCTGTGAACATTTATTGGAAAGGTAAGGAGGTACACTTAAGAATGTAAGGGGTGTGTGTGGGGAGAGAAATTTTCTTCATTTCTCAAAGTCGGTATTGTGTAAAACTTGGAAATCTAAATCATGTTTTTCCTTTTTTTTTTTTTTTTTTTATAGGCTGTTGGTATTACTTACGGGAATCTGCAGAACCTTTCTGATAAATCTGCCATGGTCACAAAGTCCTTAGAATACCTTGGTGAAATATTAAAATATATAAAACCTTATTTGGGAAAAAAAATTTCCAGTGCAGGGCTGCAACTGACTTATAGGATGATGGGTATGTATTCCTGACATTATTAAAACTTCTTTAGGTTGAACCTATAGTATCATGATAGATAGGAATATACTAATACACTGGCTAAATCACTGTTCTCCATACAGTCATAAGAATAATTTGAAAGACAATGATTTAGCTTACAGTAATTCATGTTGGCTTTCTACTAGTGTATCCTATCTTGCCCCGCCTCCTTTCGGACCTCTTCTTGTTATGCTTGCGTTAATATTAGAATTAATTATGACCAAAACAAAATATCCTGATACCAATTTGCTGTCAGTAGTCTGTTGTGAATCACTCACATTGTGAATACCTGGATAATTAAAATGGACTTTTTTTTTTTAAGTTTATCTGTGCTTTGTTAGAATTTAAAATATCAGGAAACCATCACTCCCTTCTATTTTTCTGGTCTGCTCTGTATGAAGGAGGTCAGGAAAGAATTTATTACAGCACTAAGATATTTATGCTTCAAATCTTGCTTCTCACAATACTATGTTTTCTCCTTTCAGAAAGAAATCTTTTTCTGTGCTTGTGCTATAACAACACAGTTCATCCTTGAGGAAGTCAGTAATTTGAATACCTTTGTTCACTAAAGCCATGTTACTAACGAAAAATAGGAACTGGATAAAGGGAAATGAGAAGTATTTCCTTAGAAGTTTTTATACAGAATTTAAGGAGGGGGGGTTTTGTTTGTTTTTTTAGTTTGTTGGGGGTTTTTTTGGTTTTTTTTGTTTGTTTGTTTGGTTTGGTTTTTTTAATTTCTCTGTGGCCTAAACCTTATATCTGCTCCCTTTGATCTTGTGAACATGTGAATAAACCTGATTTGGGCTGTCTGAAACCTTTTATCTTTGTTGTGAAAGATAAAGGAGAATGCAAAAATGCGTAAATATGGATGATGTAGAATGTAGTGAAAGCCATAGTAGCAATAAAAGCATCTTAATTTTAGAGAAAAACATATGTGATAATTTATTATAAATTTAACATAGTAAGATGTAGATGAATAAGTATTTCAGCATTCAGGCTTATAATTTTTTAGTCTCTGTTAGATTTTTGCCAAGCTAAATGTATGATTTCAGGATATATCTTTATTTTATAAAATATATGATAGTCATAACTCCAAAATCATATTCAGATTGGTGATATGTAGACCCAGGATAAAATTCTCCTTATGAAGAATTGAGGACCTTCTTTGTTTTCTTACATGGTTGAGTTTTGACTTCCTGGAAGGTAGATCTGTATTCTTTCCTTTTGTCTAAATCTCAGAGACTAGGAATAGAATATATTGGTACAATGTTCCTCATTTATGCGTTAAAAATTAAGAACAGATAATTTACTGTCTTCTGTATGTAAAAGGCTCAGGAAAAAACGGAGGAAGAGCAAGTATAAACTTTTGAGGGTTCAGACCTTCTTTAAGTGTATGGGTTGGGGATATCATATTCACTTGAGGGAAAGAATTAACCACAGAAAAACTGGTTTATTTACCTGGCCAGTTCCTAACTGGGGATACCTCTGTTGTCTACTTACAAGAGTGCTAGTGAAAGGTGCAAACCATTCATAAAATCACACTTAAGATTAAGACATCTGGGGTCTTAATTGTAACTCAGTAATTTCTGAAAAAGGATTGATTCATGAGTAGTATCTTCAACTTTCCTCCTCTTTATATCATTTTTTGTGGTTTTTCTATTTATATCTCTTATTTTTCCATCCCATGTTTTTCTGTTGGTCATTCTCTCTTCAATCATTCTTCCTTTGTCTTTGTAATTGAAATGACCCTCAGTGCCCAACCCAAATATTCCATGCTCCCAGGTAGACTTGGTCTCCCTGATTATGCTTCATCTGTCCATCTCTTACGACATTTTTCATAGCTTGCCAGCTTTTATAATTATTTGTGTACTTGGCACGCCCCTACTAAATTTTAAACTCACTCATGATAGTAGCCATATCTTTTGAACTTCCTATTCCTGTTGTCATGTTGTATTTTGAACAAATAAAAATGTTTCCTGAGTTATATATTCAGCCTGCATTGGGAACTGGGGATACATCAGTTGAAGAGCTTCACCAATGTGGAAGATGTCATATACTAAATAAATGTTTCTGGAATATAATGATTTTATAAACCTAGCTAATAGTACATAATGTATTGGGGCACCTGGGTGGCTCAGTTGTTAAGCGTCTGCCTTCGGCTCAAGTCATGATCCTGGGGTCCTAGGATCGAGCCCTGCATCAGGCTCCCTGCTCGGTGGGAAGCCTGCTTCTCCCTCTCCCACTCCCCCTAATTGTGTTCCCTCTCTCGCTGTGTCTCTGTCAAATAAATAAACAAAATCTTAAAAAAAAAAAAAATAGTACATAATGTATCTTTTAATGTTCCTAAATGAGCAAAGTTACTTTCTAACTATAAATACATTTTTAAATGCCTATTGTAATGATCCCAATCCTCCTCTTTTTCTTTTTAATGCATAGTATATGCATAGAATAGAAGATAAGTAAACACATAAGAACTCTTATAGTACAGTTCTCTTCCAGTTGTACAAGTATGTTCCCCACAATTTTTCTATATTTTCAGCATCACCAGTTACATAATTTATTTGTAGCCAGGAAAAAGATGTTTGGTTTTTTTTTACAAAGCTATACTATGTATTTAAATCTTTCTCAAAGTTTTTTACTTAAAAAATTCTTTCTCTTTGCATTTTTTTAAAGATTTATTTATTTATTTGAGAGAGAGCACAAGCAGGTGGAGGGACAGAGGGAGAAGCAGACTCCCTGCTGAGCAGAGAGCCCAATGTGGGGCTTGATCCCAGGACCCTGGGATTATGACCTGAGCCGCAGGCAGACGCCCAACAAACTGAGCCACCTAGGTGCCCCTGTCTTTGCATTTTTAATACCACACATTTAAATGTTCTTCACTGAAACTTAAAAAAACTAGGGTTCTGGAAGCACCTGGGTGGCTCAGTCAGTTGAGAATCTGACTCTTAATTTCAGTTCAGGTCATGATCTCAGGGTCTCACCCTGTGCTTGCACACATGCTCACACTATCTCCGTTTTTCTCTCTCTCTCCCCCTTCCCCCTCTCTCAAATCTTAAAAAAAAAAAAATTAGGGTTCTGATGTGGCAGTGAAACAAATGGATTGCCTCTGCCTTCTATGAACTCCTAAAACTTTAAGATCTTCAGCAAAGTGTTTTAACCATTGCAAAAGATGAAATACAAGGGTAGATGATAGCATTTTTGGTTGGAAGGCCCTTGCTCTTTATAAGTCCATTCCTGTGTGACACCTAAGAGTGATATGAATCATTTCAAATGTCAGTGGTGATGGCAGTTCCCTTTACAGGTACATTAATGTTAGTTAGGATGTGAGTTCTTCTTACATTGCTGTCATTCACCAGTTTTCCACCTACTGGAAAAATGAGGAGCAAGCCAGCGTTATTTAAAATACGGCCAAGTGAGCATTGTGTTTCTTTATGATTGATTATTGTATTTCCTTTTACAACGGAAGATTAATGTTGCTGTTTGTTGTTCTTAGAAGTGATTATTGGTTGGGCTTTTTTCTTTTAACATCAGTATACTCTTCTATAAGCATATTTTTGTTTTCCTTCAGAGAATTTTAAACTTGAATTTTAAACTTTTTTTCCTATGGAAATGGCTTTGAATTTTATCATATCTTCTGCATTCTAAGATGGAATAAAATACAAAAGTTCATGCAGTACATGTACCACTATGCCATTTGGGCAAGTGCTTAATGATCTCCTTTTAAATTTGTTGTTTCAATAAAAAAGACCTCAGTAGCAGAAATAGACTCTAATGGGAAGGAGATATCTCCTCTTAATTACTTTACTAAACAAAGGGTGCTCATTTTTAGCTCCACTCTCATCAAATGTAGCAACTGACTCCCAGCATGAAGGAAAACATAATATATTTTATGTAGTGAAGATGTCTGCTTCTCTTCTTTCAGGATCAAAATTGAAACTCACTGGGTATATTAAACAAATGAAAGTTACAAAAAGTGAAATGCAGAGCGGTTAAGTGATTGCTTCAAGGTTACAGTTAATCCTTTTTTCCTACTTTAACAATTAAATTTCGTTATATCTTTTTGTATTGCAAACTGGGTTGAAACAGCCTATAAAATTTTATGTAAGATAAAGGTATCAAAAAAGTAAATGTGGAGTAGTAGCTTGCTGAAGCCCAGGAAGAGTGAGCACACACATAAAAGCACAATGCATGGTCTTCTAGAGTTCTTAAAGTTGGGTTATAAATTCGCCTCTGAGTTTCCTAGCAGCCAAAGCAAGAAGAGAGGTCTGATTAATTACGACGTATGATCAGTATATTCACGTAATATATAGCCAAATCACATGGTGTGTTTGAGCGTATATGTATTAAATGCCAGTTGCTTAGGAAATGTATGTTTTTCTTAGCCCACAATTCTGAGAGAAATTTGTCTCTTTAGTGAAATATATGACGTGACATCAGTCTTTTGACTTCTAATACGTGTTTCTCTCTGTTGCCTACTTTAACTTGGTCCTGTGTGCTTTAAATATAAATTTTATGGTGGAATGGCAAAACTTTCTGGTTAGAAGGTAACCATACCCGCTGTTACTCCTCTTCTCTGTCAGGAATTCTTGTTAAATCATGGGCACAGATCTTTGCCACCTCGAAAGCACAGAAACTCCTCTTCCGGATCATTGACTGTTTACTGCTGCCACACACCGTGCTACAGCCAGAGAGAGAGCTGCCTGCACCTCTGCTGACTGCAATCCAAAAGAGTCTTCCTCTGTACCTCCAGGTATAGTGAGTGCGGCTGCTTGCAAGCGTAAAAGAAAAAAATGAAACTTTGCCTTAGAACAGTGTCCTAACTGCAGATCTGAAAACCATCCATTGTCATCTCAAGGTTATGTGTGTACATGTGGCACTTCTGTTGAACAAGTTTTAAATTCCCCTTGTGTTTGGCCGTGAAAACAAAGATGGAAGAGGCAGTCTCTCAAGAAGCAATTAAAGTTGAGACAGGAGGCTGACTAGCATAGACACAGTAGCGTGCTCCCGGTTTGCCTTAGAAGCCTCAGCTGTCTGCCAGCCAGATGGCGATGAAGAGATGAGAGGGACGATCCCGTGAAGCAGATGAGTTGCAAAGGAGCAGAGTGGGTAAGAGTTGAAGGACCAGTCCTGTCAGAGGGAACAGCAAGTAAAAGGCATGAGCTTTAAGAAAGTATGACACGCTGGGGAAGAGCAAAGAATTCTATTGTGGTTGGATATTCATCTAGAAGGTTCCATGTGCCACACTAGGAAGTCTGGACTTGTTCTTTTACGTGGGGATTTGAATGCATTGTTGATGGATTTTTGATGGATTTTGAATAGGGGAGTGGGAGTGACATATCCTATTTACATGTTAGAAAGGTGATGCTGGCCAGGTGATAGACATTGGAGAGGGCATGTGCTATGGTGAGCGCTGTGAATTGTGTAAGACTGTTGAATCACAGACCTGTACCTCTGAAACAAATAATACATTATATGTTAAAAAGAAGAAGAAGAAGATAGTAGGAAGAGAAAAATGAAGCGGGGGAAATCGGAGAGGGAGACGAACCATGAGAGACTATGGACTCTGAAAAACAAACTGAGGGTTCTAGAGGGGAAAGGGGTGGGAGGATGGGTTAGCCTGGTGGTGGGAATTGAGGAGGGTGGGTATTGAGGAGGGCACATTCTGCATGGAGCACTGGGTGTTATGCACAAACAATGAATCATGGAACACTACATCAAAAACTAATGATGTAATTATGTGAGTAACATAACATAATAAAATAAAAAGAAAAAAGAAAGGTGATGCTGGTGGCATCTAAGATGGTTGGTGTGGGCGTTACATTGGAGACTTGGAAGGCAGTGAATTGTGCATTATCTGAAGTTTTTGAACGAAGTGAGCGGGTATAGAACTCGCACAGCAGACTGCAGAAACATGTAGGAGGTCTGATTAAAAATACTTGCTAAGTGAATGCTGTGGAGAAACAGAAAGCAATGGAATACTTCTTAGATTCCAGAGTGGCTGCTTAGGCAGATAGTAGTGTTGCTAACTAACATGGGCAATTCTGGAGATGTGGGGATGAAGCTAATAATTGATTTCTGAACAGCTTTCGTTTGAGGTGCTCTGCAATATCTAGGTAGGCACTTGGAAATATTAATCTGTCATTCAGGGGAAAGCACAGAGTTGGAAGCTTTGTTTTTCATTGGTGTCTCATACTGAAGATAAGTGCTTCTTAATTTGGGGTTCAACAAGGGAAACTTGAGGAAGAAAGGGAGAACAGAATGTGATTGGGTACTCAGTCTTTTCCACAGGTAGATTTTTTTAAACAGATTTTTACAGTTTCTAAGAAATTTTAAGTTGGCTTTTTAATTTTGTATTGGTAATAACATAACATAATAAAGTTTAGTGTGTCTGCTGGCAGAAAGATAAAGTATTGCCAATCAGGGAATATGGGTGGGGAGGAATCTTGGGCAGCAGGAGAGTCTGAAAAACGTGTTCTCTGTTTCCCTCTTAAGTCAAAATAGTACAACAAGATATCGTATTAGGGGTGCCTGGCTGGCTCAGCCGGTAGAGCATGGGACTCTTGATCTCAGGGTCGTGAGTTCAAGCCCCATGTTGGGTGTGGAGGAAGCCTAATTAAAAAAAAAAAAATTCTTATAATACTTCATAAGTGGTTAATTGAAAATTTTGGTGAATTTATCCATTTGGCAGAATTGACTTAGAGCTCTACCTTTAATTTATTAAAGGTACTCAGCTTTCCTCTTCAGAGTTTTCTGAACATACCTATGTATTCATCATCTAATAATGTGCTTTGTTTTAAACAAAAACATTGAAGAAACTGTTTGGAGAGGTATTCGTTGCTTTTTTTTTTTCCAGTTGTTGTTTGATAGTGTCAACAGCTCTATGCTACTTTTATTACAAATAATCTTTCATTTATAGCTAAAATGGATACATAAACATTTCTAATTATTTCTCTAGGAAAACACGTTGCTAATTGCGAAGTACCAAATTATAAATGAACTTTTAGCACATAATTTGTCATTGTGTTGGTGATTGTATTTTATTAATATGCAGTATTTAGTAACAATGGCAGAAAAAATATTTCTCAGGGTATTGGTTTCATTATTTGTAGGTATCAAATACCGTAATCCACATGGAATTATTTTGTTAACTTTGTTAATTTCTATACAAATGGAAGGGATTAAATCAACAGAACTCTTAACTTCTCTAAACCTCAGTTTCCCCAGCTATGAAATCAGAGATGTGATAATAACCAACTCATTGTTCTTTTGAGAAATTTAAATGAAATAAAGGATATAAAGCACATGGCACAATGCCTGACACATGAAACTCTTAAAATAGTCATTAATCAGAGTTGTACTCTTCTGCATTTCTCTCCTGTCAATTTTTTTTTTAATTTATCACATTTCTTACCATGGGAGATTTTTAGTATAAATTCTGTAGTGTCACTCAGATAAATGACCAGTACCTACATAAAAAAACTGACTTAAAAATGTATTTTATTACTTTGAAATAATACACAAATGTAGTTGATGAGTGTGGTGGTCATGTTCTCTGAGTATGAGAGGAAGAAGGAAGCTTCCTTTGTCTTCTTGCCCTTCTCCCCTGCTTCATTTGCGTACACCCCGAAGGCACGCATGTTTGGTTAGATACCACCCCATGGATCTCACCCAAGCTCAGCAAGTCCCTGAGCCTCATATTCACATCGTCTGTTGATGTTGGGCTGTGTCTTTGTTGATTATGGGTGACATATTCTGACATGAATATTAATGCTAGGGACTAAATAAGTTCCTCAGTATATACTTTTTTAACTTTGCCTTTTACTATTTCTTTTCTTTTTTCTCCTGTAGGGCATGTGTATCGTGTGTGGTCAGTCCCAAAATCCAAATGCCTATTTGAACCAATTACTAGGGAGTGTTATTGAGCAGTATATTGGGCGGTTTCTTCCATCGTCCCCGCATGTTTCGGGTCTCGGACAACACCCTGTTTTGTTGGCATTGAGAAACTCCGCCGCTGTTCCACTGATATCACCTCTAAAGAAATGCATCGTACAAGTCATAAGGTACATCTAAATATTAAAAACAAGTGGTATTTACAATGTATTAATCTTTATTAAAAAGTAACAAAGCATCCCAAAGTGTTGGCAACCCTTGGGATGCTGGTAGTTTAGAAACTTTCATTTTCCCTGAGAAACATTGTCTTTAAGAATTTACTAAAATGACTTTTGCTCTTGGCAGCCTGAGTCAATGCTCTTTAAATTGTTTTATCTACATAGCTATTATTTTTCTTATACATGTCCTAAAGATACGTATTTTCTTAGTTCTTATCAGATAAACAGTAAGTGTATTTTCTACTATAGAAAACACATTATTTATATTTTTAAAAGAGAACAACTAAGTGAAAAAATGAATGCTAATATGAAAAAGGAAGTACTAAGAAGTCCTGTTTTGTTGGTCTCCTCTCTGTCTTTGATTTTATTATTAGATGCATAAGTGAAACCTCTTAGGTTCTCTGTTACCTTTTAACAGCAACAATAGAGGATTCAGTAATAGAAGTTTTTTTTTTTTCTTTGTCTTCATGGAATATCTGGCTTCATATGAGATTAGCTTTTAAACTAAGATGCTACGGCGATATACAGGCATACCTTGTTTTATTGCACTTCACAGATACTGTTTTTTACAACTTGGAAGTTTGTGGCAGCCCTTCATCCAGCAAGTCTGTTGGCACCATTTTTCCAACATTATTTGTTCACTTCATGTCTGTGTTACATTTTGGTAGTTCTCACAATATTTCAGACTTTTTTGTTACTATCATATTGGTTATGGTGATCTGTAATCAGTGACTATAACTGGCTGAAAGCTCAGATGATGGTTAGCAGGTTTTTTTAGCAATAAAGTATTTTTTTTTAAAGATTTTATTTATTTTATTTGAGAGAGAATGAGAGAGAGCACATGAGAGGGGGGAGGGTCAGAGGGAGAAGCAGACTCCCTGCCGAGCAGGGAGCCCGATGCGGGACTCGATCCAGGGACTCCAGGATCATGACCCGAGCCGAAGGCAGTCGCTTAACCAACTGAGCCACCCAGGCGCCCAGCAATAAAGTATTTTTAAGTTAAGGTGTATACGTTGTTTTTTTTAGACATCATGCTGTTGCACACCTAAGAAACTACAACAGAGTGTAAACATAGGTTTGATATGCACTGAGAAACCAAAAAATTCATTTCACTTGATTGTGACATTTGCTTTATTATAGTGATACGCAACCAAACCCACAATATCCCTCCATTCCATGCTTCTCCACTCCTGCAGTTCCCCATCTTTGTTGAGGCTCCTTCCTCTGAATCCCTGAGAATTCTGGGGTTATTTTCAAAGCACCTGTCACATTATAATAGCCTTTTTATTTTATTTTTTTTGCTTATCCAACTCTTCCACTAGACAGTGAGCCCGTTGCCTTAGAGACCGTATTTACCATTTCATTCTTACATTGTACCTGATATACTATAGGTGCACAATAAATGTTTGGTCTAGGAATTCAACAGTGAACCAAAAAGACAAAACCCTTGTCCTCAAAGATTGAATGAATCTACTAAAATGGAGTATTTGTTGGAAGCCACTGTATGGAGTAGAAATGATGATGAAGACATAGTTCCTGCCCTCAAAGACTTTATAATCCTTAGTGATTTCCATGGCTCATTTTGGCAAATTTTATTGCTTTGCAAGTACATTGGATGTCTAGCTTAGATTTAGCTATATTTGGCAATTTTTCATGTTGCCTAGACCTTTTAGAAACTGAGCAATTCCCACTTTCATTTATTCACTTAAATATCTACTGAATACCTATTATGAGCCAACACCTGCTTAAGAGGTAGAGAGAGAAAAATGAGTAAGATAAATTATCTTTATGATCTCTGTTGACTTATAATGCTAAAATTTGTTTTGCTTTGAGAGAAAATATTAAATCCTAAACTACCTCTGATTTTTTTACTTCCTAAGAGAAAGAAAGAGGTAAAGCTGGAATGGGAAGCTAATTCCTAGGACAGTCCTCTTATTGATTTGGAAAAATAAGACCCTTCCCAAATCCCTAAATAAATAAATGTGAGGAGAGATTTCTTTATGCAAATTTGACATTAAAGAAAATGTTGCATTGTTGAGGAGCTGATAGAGGAAATTGGGCTCATATTAGAAAGGGAAAAAAAAATTAACAATTAGGTTTTCATTTGGGTTTTGATTAAGTTCGTTTAAAGATCAAGTTTTAAATTTCGTTTGTGTCTGTATTCTGCTTTGGCCCTTATAACGCAGCAAAGATGTGCAGTCATTGCTTCTAAATTTTTATGCTTGAGGATAGCATGGTAAAATACACATTTTTTTTTTTAATTGTGCTTTATTAATTTGGGGGGTAAAATTTGTCAGTATCTTTAAAGTGTATGACATTTGATTCTGTTCATTGAAACTTTAACTAGAAGAAAAAACAAAATTGTGCTTCTTTTTAGGAAGTCCTACTTGGAGTGTAAAGGGTCCTTGCTCCCTCCTCGCTTAGCCTCTATTCTGGCCTTCGTCCTGCAGCTCTTCAAAGACACTAGCATAGACATTTCTGAGGTTCAACTGCTCCTCCCTGGTGTCTTAAAATGCTTGATGTTGGTCAATGAACCCCAAGGTTAGTTTGAATCTGTGTTGTTATACTTTTCTTTCTGTAATATCAGTTTCTACATATTGTGGCTAAAAAACAGTGGATAGCTGAGGTTGGGCATGATAAAATGGTTAAACACTGACATGTTTCAGTGTAGTTTACTTCTGTTTTGTTTTTTCCCCCAAGGCAAACAGTTTATTTAAGGGCTCCTTCCTCTGATTAGACTTGTTAACCTTTTAAAGAGTATTTGTTTAATCTGACTACAGTATTAAATCAACTTGTTACATATCATGTGGTGAGGGGTCAGCGTAAGTTCTTCTGTTCAGGTTTCGGCTAGAATATCTAAGCTTTCACAGGCAATCCTGTAAGGATCCTTTGATCCTCGTCCTTTTGTTTTCAGTCTCATCAGCCTTACTGCTAGGGATCTCTTTAAAATATCATCTATTTCATCCCCACTGTGAGTAGCATGCTTTAATAAGCTTATTGAGAATATGCAGAATAGTAGCCATAGTTCTATCCTGAAGGAGTTTTTAATGTAAATAGGATGCTGTGTGTGTAAGTGTGTGTGTGTTATCATTATAATGTGATTGTTCAGGGCAGGGCTTCTCAAATGTTTCCACCTAAGTACTTCTAACTGCTGTGATAAGTGAGTGCAATGTGGATCCTGAAGAATCTGAGGGCAGCACCCGAAGTGGTAGCTGAAAGCTCAAATAGCTCTTTGAAATGTTCTGTTTTATCTCAAAATTCATGCATATTTTGTTTAAATGTGTATTTATTTTAATAATTAAAATGGTTTGTTTTTGTTTTTCTGCTCCCAAGTTTGGTTTTACAAAAAAATGTTTTGGTGTGTTAATATAGAATGCCCTTACCTGATAGTAGAATCTCTGTGCTGAAAAATACCCAGATGGACCCCAGAGTCGTCTTTAGAAATTTTGTCCTCATTGAAAATTTACGCATACTTTCAGTGAAAGCTTGTTGTGGTGTACAAGACAAAATTTGTTGAAACGGAGCAGACAGTATAAAATTTTAGCTAACCTCTTGTTTTGGTGATAGTAATATTTATCAGGAAGGAGGACAGGGTGTGGAAGGTGAATTTTGCTGCTCACATCTAGCTGTTGAGTGCATCACATGTTCCAGATGGGTAGAATACCTATCTCCGCATTGCTGTCTTCATAAGCTGAGGAAGCAATATTAAACACAGATTTGTGTGCGTGGCTGAGAGAAAATTCTTGCTCTCCTTGTAGTCTCAATGTTTAAAGGAATAATCTGTAAAATCACAGAAAGTTAGTGTTACTATATGACTCAGCAAGGCCATTCCTAGGTAAATGCCCAAGAGCATTTTAAGGATACTGTCCACTCAAAAACCTGTACTCAAGAGCTTAAAAGAGTTCCACTTCTGGCCTGATAACATAGAGAGCTCTGCTGACCTACTCCCCAGTAAAACCAGTGGAAATTATTTAAAAGAAAGCATTTAAATTCTCTGAAAATAGTCCTAAGGGTATATAGCAAATGGAGAAACATTTATTTAAGAAAATCTACTAAAACTTGGTAAAGCAGCAGAAGTCTGTGTGGTGTTTGAACCAAGACCACTCCCTTCTTCACTTCTCTCAGCTCAGTAAGACAGAAACTCTACTCCAGACTGGTAGATCCAAGAACATAGGGCTTTCTCTCTCCCCAGCTCCCAGTAGGAGGGCTATCATCCTGTGAGAGGCAGGATATCAATATTTCTCATCCTGCCCCCAAGCTACGCTGAGGTTATATTCCAGGCAAGTGTGGCTGAGAAGTGGGGGCTCCATTCTTTTACTGGGCACCCAGGCACCGGTCATCCTCGCCACAGCTTAAAGGTGTGAATTCCCTGCCATGTGAAGCAAGTTGAGGATGCCTGGGTCTGCTGCCTTTCCTTCCACAAGTACTCAGCTCCTGTAGTGGGTATGTCACTCAACAAATAGTGGGCACCATTGTCCCTGTCCCCAACATCAGAGCCATACCTCCTGAGCTTTTGCCTGGTAGAGGTGGAGAGAGGAGAAGCAGACCAAAGAACAGAGAACTCCTGAATCTCTCCCAAAGGAACCGACTTCATTTGCAAATCAGTGAAAAAGTTCAAGCCTAAGGGTGCTGTCAAAACAGTGGAGTTTTTGGTGATAGGCAATAGGTAGGAGAATAATGGAGTCATTGGATATATAGGCTGATCTATAGACAGTCTAGTTTGGTGAGAAAATGGTGAAAGAGACAGCTGGAAAGAGCCCTTGGATCAGAACAAATCTCAAACATTGCCCACAGAAATTGTCCCTTTAGAAAAGCCCAAACTTGATTAGATCAATGCAGTTTATTCCCGCGGGCATTATAAAACACAATAGAGTAATCAGCTTTGATTAGTGAAGCTCCACAGCTGAGTGTGGTCAGAGAAAGGGACAAAGGGAGCCCTGTCAAAACCACTGTCTTCGAATGGAAACCGGGGGAATACCCAAGGTTATACCAGCTTGGGGCAATGTTAGAGGCTTCACACTGGAGGGGGGGCAGAGAGGAGAAGTAGACTTCACTAAAAAATGCCCAACTTTCAACAATAAAAAAATCTCAAGACATGCAAAGAAACAGAAGTATGAGCCATATACTGGGGGAAAAAAGCAGGCAACAGAAACTGCCAGTGAGAGCAATCAGATCCTGGATTTAATAGGCAATGACTTCAAAGTAGCCATTATAAGTATGTTCAAAGAACTCAAGAAAATCATGATTAACAAAATAAAGGAAGGTCTGATGACATTGTCACATCAAATAAAGAATATCAGTAAAGAGACAGAAATTATAAAAAAGAACCAAATGGACATAATGCAGTTAAAAAGTACAAGAGCTGAACTGAAAAATTTGCTCATTAGTGGATTTGAATTGGCAGAAGAAAGAATTAGCAAACTTGAAGATAGATGACTAGAGATTATGCAGTCTGCAAAAAAAAAAAAGAACGGAGCTTTAGAGAAATGTGGGATACCATTAGTGCCCCATCATACATATAATGCCAGAAGAGGGCAGAAAAGAGCAGAAAAAAATATTTGAAGAAATCATGGCTGAAAATTTCCCAAATTTATTAATGAACAGTAGCCTATACATTCAGGAAGCTCAGCTAATTCCAAATAGGATAAACTCAAAAAGTTCCACAATGAGATGCATCATGGAAAAATGCTGAAGGTCAAAGGCAAGGAGAAAATCTTTAAGGCATCGAGAGAAAGATGACTCACCGCTTACCACAGAACCCCAGATAGGTCAGCAAGTAACTTCTCAGCAGAATTAATGGAGGCCAGCGTAGTGGGGTAACAGTGATCAAAGAAAAAGCTGTCAACCAAGAATCCTCTATTCTGCAAAACTGCTGCCTTTCAAAAGTGAAGATAAAATAAAAGTATTCATCAAGACAGTATGGTACTGGCACAAAAACAGACACATAGATCAATGGAACAGAATAGAGAGCCCAGAAATGGCTCTCTATGGTCAACTAATCTTCAACAAAGCAGGAAAGAATGTCCAATGAAAAAAAGACAGTCTCTTCAACAAATGGTGTTGGGAAAATGGGACAGCCACATACAGAAGAATGAAACTGGACCATTTCCTTACACCACACACAAAAATAGACTCAAAATGGTTGAAAGACCTAAATGTGAGACAAGAGTCCATCGAAATCCTAAAGGAGAACACAGGGAGCAACCTCTTCAACCTCAGCCACAGCAACTTCTTCCTAGAAACATTGCCAAAGGCAAGGGAAGCAAGGGCAAAAATGAACTGTTGGGACTTCATCAAAATACAAAGCTTTTGCACAGCAAAGGAAACAGCCAGCAAAGCCAAAAGGCAACTGACAGAATGGGAGAAGATATTTGCAAATGACAAATCATATAAAGGGCTAGTATCCAGAATCTGTAAAGAACTTATGAAACTCAACACCCAAAGAACAAATGATCCAATCAAGAAATGGACAGAAGACATTTTTCCAAAGAAGACATCCAAATGGCCAACAGGCACATGAAAAAGTGCTCAACATCGCTCAGCATCAGGGAAATCCAAATCAAAACCTCAATGAGATATCACCTCACACCAGTCAGAATGGCTAAAATTAACAAGTCAGGAAACAACAGATGTGGCAGGGATGCGGAGAAAGGGGAACCCTCCTACACTGTTGGTGGAAATGCAAGCTGGTGCAACCACTCTGGAAAACAGTATGGAGGTTCCTCAAAAAGTTGAAAATAGAGCTACCATATGATCCAACAACTGCACTACTGGGTATTTACCCCAAAGATACAAATGTAGGGATCCGAAGGGGTATGTGCACCCCGATGTTTATAGCAGCAGTGTCCACAATAGCCAAACTGTGGAAAGAGCCAAGATGTCCATCGACAGATGAATGGATAAAGAAGATGTGGTGTATATATACAATGGAATATTATGCAGCCATCAAAAGGAATGAAATCTTGCCATTTGCAATGACGTGGATGGAACTGGAAGGTATTATGCTGAGTGAAATAAGTCAATCAGAGAAAGACATGTATCATATGACCTCACTGATACGAGGAATTCTAAATCTCAGGAAACAAACTGAGGGTTGCTGGAGTGGTGGGGGGTGGGAGGGATGGGGTGGCTGGGTGATAGACATTGGGGAGGGTATGTGCTATGGTGAGCGCTGTGAATTGTGTAAGACTGTTGAATCACAGACCTGTACCTCTGAAACAAGTAATACATTATATGTTAAAAAAAAAGAAAAAAAGAAGAAGATAGCAGGAAGGGAAAATCAAGGGGGGGAAATTGGAGGGGGAGACGAACCATGAGAGACTGTGGATTCTGAAAAACAAACTGAGGGTTTTAGAGGGGAGGGGGCTAGCCTGGTGATGGGTATTAAAGAGGGCACATACTGAATGGAGCAGTGGGTGTTATACGCAAACAGTGAATCATGGAACAGTACATCAAAAACAAATGATGTAATGTATGGTGATTAACATAACATAATAAAAAAAAAAAAAGAAAAAGGAAATTCTTCAGAATGAAAGTCAAGTGACCCCACACAGGACAAACAAACAACACCAGTAAGGCAATTATGTAATTGTAAAAGACAGCATAAGTACGTATCTTTATTCTCTTAATGGGCTTAAAAAGCAGTTGTATAAAATGATATATATAAAAAAGTGATATGTACATAATGTATGATTGGGCCCATAGCATAGATATGTAATGTGTTTATCAATATCGGTTCAAAGGAGGTGGTGGGAGCAAAGCGGTATTGGGCTAAGGAAATGACTCCAGATAATAACTCAGACAGACAGGAACAATTATGAGAGAACCAGAAATGATCAATAAGGTTAGTGTCACAAAAGCGAAAATATAGACTTGCTATCCTTCTCTTTTTCTTTAGCTTCTTTGAAAGACATAAAATTATATAAAATAAAAATAACTAGGTATTGCTGGGTTTGTAACATTTGCTAAGGTAGTATGTATAAAAATAATAGCACAAAAAAGGGAAAGGGGAATAGAGTTATGTAAGAGTAGTGTTTCTGTATTGCACTGGAATTAAATTCATATAAATCTGAAACTCTGATAAGATGTACATGGTAAGCCTAGAGCAACTCCTAAGAAAATAATTCAAAACCAGTGAAAAATCATTTAAGAAATTAAAATGCTATGTTTTAAAATATGCACGTAATGCAAAACGAAAGCAGTAAAGGAGATGAGAGGAACAAAAAACACAAGACATTTAGAAAACAAAAGGTAAAAGGATGTAAATCCATCTGTATCAACAGTAACAATAGTTGGTAACAATAGTTGTGAAAGGACTGAACAAACTAATCAAAAGTAGAGATCATTGGAACGGATCAAAATGAAAAGATCTAACTATATTCTATATGCAGGAAACACTTTGGATTCATAGATTAAAATAGTAAAAGCAAAGAAAAAATACATCATGGAAGCTATAACCATAGAAAGCTGGAGTAGCTATACTAATATCAGACAAAATAGACATTAGACCAAAAAAATTGTTAACTAGAAATAGTGGTGTTTTATAATGATAAAAGGGTCACTATATTTAACAACTGTAAAGGTGCATCTAACAAGAAAAGTACCAAAATATAAGAAAAAAAAAAAAAACGGAGAGAAATGAAGGGAGAAAGAGACAGTTCAGTGGTAATAGTTGGAGCATTTTTGGTTTCCACTTAAACATGTAAAGAGCTTGAAAGTCCTCACTCTTACCCTCACAACAAGAAAACAAATCTGAACAGACTGAAAAACAGCTCTTCTTAAGTGCATTAGGGAATTGAAGTCATAGAGCAAACTGCTGCCCCCAAAACTTTGTATAGAGCAATTTATCAAATTCAGTGTAAATATTTCTACCAGTATCAGCTCCTGCTCCTGGTAAGCTGTGATTCTCTGAATCTACCCGTCTCTCCACTTTTAATTGATCTAATAGCTTTTTTTTTTTTTTTTTTTTTTTTTTTCAAAATCATAATAGCAACAATGTATTTGGTGATTATACCTCATGGATAAGTAAAGTGAATGACAGCAATGAGGACTGGGAGAAAGGAATTGGAAATGCTGGTCTAAGGCACCTGTGCCACCCCTGAAGGAATGTAGTGTTATTTGAGAGTAGACTGGGATTGGTTATAAATGTAACTACGAACTCTGGGGCAACCACTAAACAAAAATGTTGAAGAAGTATATTTGATGTACTAAGAGAGGAGAGAGAATGGAAACAAAATGCTCAATTAAAACCTTTGGAGAGGCGCCTGGGTGGCTCAGTTAGTTAAGCATCCGACTCTTGATCTCAGCTCGGGTGTTGATCTCAGGGTGGTGAGTTCAAGCCCCACATTGGGCTCCACACTGTGTGTGGAGCCTACTTAAACAAAACAAAACCTTTGGAGAAGGCAGACAAAAAGCAGATAATTAGAAAAAAAGAGCAGGAGCAATGAATAGAAAAGTTACATGTATGGTAGATATTAATCCAGCAATATCAGTAATCACTTTATTTTTTTTTTTAAGATTTTATTTATTTATTTGAGAGAGAGAATGAGAGAGAGACAGCATGAGATGGGTGAGGGTCAGAGGGAGAAGCAGACTCCCTGCTGAGCAGGGAGCCCGATGCGGGACTCGATCCCGGGACTCCAGGATCATGACCTGAGCCGAAGGCAGTCGCTTAACCAACTGAGCCACCCAGGCGCCCCAGTAATCACTTTAAATGTGAATGATTTACATAAGCCAGTTAAATGACTGAGACTGACAGTGGATAAAAAACAGAGCCCAACTGTTACCCACAAGAAACCTACTTTGAATATGAAGACACAGATAAATTAAAAGTAAAGGGATAAGAAAAATGCTTAGCACAATTCAAAACAAAGCTGTAGTAACTCTATTAATAAATTTCAAACAAAGCAGACTTCAGAATAAGTAGAATTATCAGGAATAAAGAGGAGGGACATTACATAATGACAGACTGGGAATAGAGAGAACTGCTTCAAGTCTAATGAAGGACATCTATGAAAATCCTATAGCACCATACTTAATGGTGAAAGATTAGATGCTTTTCCCCTAAGATTAGCAATGAGACAAGGATGTCCACTCTTGCCACTTCCATTCAACATTGTACTAGAAGTCCTACTGAGAGCAGGAAAACTAAGTAAAAATCATCTAGATTGAAAAGGGGGTAAAACTATCCCCATCTGTAGATGATCTGATCTTGTATATACAAAATCCTAAGCACTCCAATAAAAGGTATTAGAACTAATAAACAAGGTCAGCAAGGTTACAGGATACAAAAACAAGACACAAAAATCAATTGCATTCCTATATACTTTAAATGAAAATCTGAAAATGAAATTAAAATGATTCCATTTACAATAGCATCTTTTAAAAACCCAAGTAGGAATAAATTTAAGAAAAGAGAAATACAAGCTTAAGATCTGAAAACTATCAAACATTATTGAAAGAAATTAGAGAATATATAAATAAATGGAAAAACATTCCATTTCATGGATCAGAAGTAATATTGTTAAGGTAGTGGCACTCCCCAGACTGACCTACAAATACAGTGTAACTCCAGAAGAGCCGAACCAATCTTGAAAAAGAGCAGGGGTGCCCTGGGTGGCCCAGTTGGCTGAGCATCTGACTCTTGGTTTCGGCTCAGGGCATCATCTCAGGATCAGGAGATAAGTCCTACATTGGGCTCCATGCTCAGCAAAGAGTCTGTTTGAGATTCTCTCCCTCTCCCTCTGCCCTTGCATATGCTCTCTCTCTCTCTCAAATAAATAAGTCTTAAAAAAAAAAAAAACAACAACAAAGTTGGAAGACACACTTTCCAATTTCAAAACTTAGTACAAAGCAACTGTAATCAAGACAGTGTGGTACTGGCAGAAAGATAGACCTAGATCAATGGATTAGAATTGAGGGTCCAGAAATAAACCCATATGTCTGTAGTCAACAGACTTTTTTTTGACAAGGGTGCCAAAATGGTTCAGTGGTGAGAAAATAGTATTTCAACAAATTATGCCAGGTCAAACGGATATCCACATGCAAAGGAATGAAGTTATACCTTTACTTCACACCATATGCAAAAATTAACTCAATATAGATCATAGACCTAAATGTCTGAGATTAAACTATAAAACTCTTAGAAGAAAGCATGGTAGTAAATCTTCATAACCTTGGATTTGTCAATGAATTCTTAGATACAACACCAAAGGCATAAAGCAGGAGAGAGAGATAAATTAGACTAATCTAAATTAAAAACTCTTGTGCTTCAAAGGACAATCAAGAAAGTAAGAAATAACCCACAGAATGGAAGAATACATTTGCAAATCATTTATATGATAAGGAAGTTATACCTGGAATAAGTAAACTGTTATAATTCAGTAATTAAAAAAAAAAACATTTAAAAATAGGCAAAGAATTTGAATAGACATTTCTCCAAAGAATAAAACAAATGGCTAATAAGCACCCTTTGAAAAGGTGCTCAGCGTCATTAGTCATCAGGGAAATGCAAATCAAAACCACAGTGAGATACCATTTCATACTCACTAGGTTGGCTCTTATGGAAAAGCCAGATAATAACAAGTTTTGGCAAAAACATGAAGAAATTAGAACCCTCAGTTACTGCCAGTGGGAATGTAAAATAGTATAGACACTTGGGGAAATAGTCTGGTCATTCCTCAGATGTTTTAAACAGAGTTACTCTGTGACCTAGCAGTGTCTCTCCTAGGTACATACCCAAGATTAATGAAAACACATGTCCACACAGAAACGTGTTTATTCGTGTTTATAGCAGTATTATTCATAGAGCCAAAAGGTAGACTGTCCACCAGCTGACAGATGGATTTTTTTAAATGTGATAGCTCCATACAATGGAATATTATTTGGCCGTAAAAAGGAATTAAGTACTGCTACATGCTACTCAACATGGATGAACCTTGAAAACTTTATTCTATGTGAAAAAAGCCAGTTACAAAAGACCACGTATTATATGATTCCATTTATATGAAATGTCCAGAATATGAAATCTGTAGAGATGGAAAGTAGATTGGGGGTTGCTTTTAGGGTGTATCAGAAAATAAGGAGTGATAGCAAAAGACTATCAGGTTTCTTTGCAAAGTAAAGAAAATACTCTAAAATTGGCTGTAGTGATGGTTCCACAATTCTGTGACTATACTAAAAATCATGGAATTGTACATGTTAAATGGGTGAATTGTATAGAATGTGAACTATATGACACTAAAGCTGTTAATGTAAAGAAAAACTAAAAAAACAAAAACTCAATTTTTAAAAAAGTTCAGTTCACTTAAATAAAGATTGCAAATAGTTTTTCTTTTAAAAAACACCTGTAACACTGATCCATAGCATCCTGGTTCATAATCGCTCCAAATGGAAACAACTCAGATGTCCATCCACCAATGAATGGATAAACAACATGGGGTATATCTATACAGTGGAATATTATTAGGCCTTCAAAAGTAAGTCCTGATACCTTCTACAGCATGGATGAACCTTAAAACATTATGCTAAGTAAAAAGAAGACAGTCACAGAAGAACCACACGGAGGGGTGCCTGGGTGCCTCAGCTGGTAGATAATCCGACTCTTGGTTTTGGCTCAGGTCATGATATCATGATCATGAGATCAAGCCCCACGTCAGGCACCACTCTTAGTGCCCAGTCTGCTTGACATTCTCTTTCCCTCTCTCCCTCTGCCCCTCCCCCCACTCACACGCATTCTCTCTCTCAAATAAAATCTTAAAAAAAAAAAAAAAAAGACCACATGGTGTATGGTTCTATTTATTTATAAGACATTTCCAGAAGACTTAAATCCGTAGAGACAAAACAAAGATTAGTGGTTGTCAAGGGCTGGGGGATTAAGAAAGTGGAGAATGATTGTTAATGAGTTTTTTTTGGAGAGGTAATGAAATTGCTCTGAAATTAGTGGTGATGCCTTCTCAACTCTGAATATTCTAAAAACCAGTGAATTGTACACTTTAAAAAATTGGTTTTTATGATATGTGAATTACACCTCAATAAAACTGTTGTAAAATAAAAACCCAATGCTTACTATTAATTCTCTGTGAAGGCTATTTCTTCATATTCTGGTACTTTTTCCACAGAGGAGCTTTTGAAGTTTTTCAAGGAAATGTCTTTTAAGAACCAATTATACTGACTTCAGAACTATATCTAATATGAGGAGTTATTAGTTCAATAAAGACAAGTATGCTACATCTTCTTTATCCACCATCCTCATGCCGTAGAAAACATTACTAAGTACATATTAATTAATTGCACTTCATATGTATCCTGTTTTATTCTGTTATAATGGATTAGAGTTTCTGAATTATTTTTTATTCTTAGACAAAGCACTTTCTCCCCAGCTACTTACATTTAATGTGCCAAAAACAACATAACAAAAATTCAGTAGCATTTGGAACATAGGGAATTCTCTATTTTCCTTCTTGATATTATTCCATTTTTTTTGGAGAAATGCACAATCTTAAATGACTTAGTTAAATATTTAAAGAATACAAATGTTCTTTATGTAACTTTGCTGTCTTTTTTGAAAAGATAGCATCACCAATAGTTGATTTATGTGTGTGTGTGTATATATATGTATATTTGACTAATTTTGAGCAAAGGTAAATTGGTGGTTTCTAATTTGTTAGAGAGTGGGAAGAATATGCCTATGAATTTTAAAAAAATCTATCTGCTTATCTGTAAATCAGCTGAATGATTAAAGGCTATCTTTTGTCAGTATGTAACTGCTTGCAGGATCAGGATGATAAAATATTTTTGAATATGGGTTCTTTCTAAGAGACCTATCTTCAAATGTATTTTTTCAGTTATCAGCTTGTAAAAAATACTCAAGCTTTTTATATTTTCTTAAAATGGGAGATAAGGAGATAGATGCACTTCAGTACAAAACAAAAACTCATAACTATTTCATTTTGAAAAATAATTAAAAAGCTGTATAAACTTTAAGAAAACAACATATTTTTCTAAATTAAGAGTGTTCATAAAAATGAGGATCCAGATGGTCAATTCAGACACAGTGTGTAATGCTATAATTTTCCCTCCTAGTTAAAAGGCTGGCCACAGAGAACCTGCAATACATGGTTAAAGCCTGCCAAGTGGGGTCAGAGGGAGAACCTGCCGCCCAGCTGACTTCTGTGTTTAGGTAACTGGAAAATGTGCCAACTGGCAAGGGGACTCTTGCCAGCCATTTGACAGCCAACATGTTTTTTAAATAACTAATTATCCAAAACATAATGTGTTACTACTTGTTATAGTATTTCAATTATTATATTTTTTGGCCATAGTTTTGTTACATTGTGCAGTTTTATTAAAAAAGACAAAAGTGCTAGGGAGGAATATGAGCGAGCTGACTTAAAATCACCTGAGAATTTGGTGATGAAGACTCCTGTGTGTATTGAAGAGAAAAATGGGGGTGTGTGGGTCATGATGACAGGTGCACAGGCCCTCAGAACTGCTAAACATGTTACTCAGGATCCAGAAGTACATGTCACTGGTTTTCTTACCTGCTTTAGATACTGTAGACCCAGAAGGCTTCATTGTATTTCATCCATGAAGCATAGACTCTATAGGAGTAGATGTGGTGTTGGTTCCCAAGAATAATAATGCAACTGGAGTAATGTTTTCTGTGTTTTGGGTTTTGTTGTCATTTCCTGCCTTGCCTCCTCTAGACTCTTGTGCTTTCTGTTAGGGCAGTGTTTTTAAATATGTCTCACGATTTCTATCAGTTCACTTTTATTACGCGTATCTGTGCCCTAGCCCTACTGTGATAAATAACACAGGTCCATTTTCTTCTGTGTTGGATCTTTGATTCCTCACTTTGTTTTCTTATCATTGGCACTTGTCCGTTGGTTACAATTTATTTAAATTATGATCACATGAAATACATAGTGGATTTGTAAGAACTATAAAATCCCCCAAAAAGAAAAAAAAAAAAAAAAAAAAAACCTGTAAAACCCTAAGAGGGGAGAAAGGATTTTATACAAATGAAGATTGCCTGTTTGTTATGTACAATTTATTAAGCTAGGTGGCTTTTATTTTGTTGGGGGAGAGAGTGGAAATTGTAGGGTTAAAACATAAAATTCTTATTATGAAGGCCTCTTGTGGGTCTAAAATCTCCTATTCAGTTAAGGAATATAAAACTATGTATTATGAATAACTTGCTTTTCTCATAAAAATATTGTTTGATTTATCCAGAAATACGAAGAACTAAGAAATACCTAGGAAACTGGACTCCCTTTTTTTTTTTTTTTAAGATTTTATTTATTTATTCATGAGAGAGAGAGAGAGAGAGAGGCAGAGGGAGAAGCATGCTCCCAAGGAGCAGGGAGCCCGATGCGGGACTCGATCCCAGGACCCTGGGATCATGACCTGAGCCGAAGGCAGACGCTTAACCATCTGAGCCACCCAGGCGCCCTGGACTCCCTTTTTCCACATTCTTCCTGCTAAGATTTTGACATGCAAAGAATAGCAGCGAAGTCCCTGGAACTAGATTTTCCTTCTTATTCGCCCTCCTGGGATTCCAACTCTTCCCTTTCCCTACCAATGCCATCATTCTGGTCACACTGAAATAAGCCATTTCTGTCCTTTATTTTTAAGTGTTGTAAATTGTCTTCATAGGGCATCTGGATTCTTCAGGTAATCTTACGTGAAATGATCTTTCTTGAGTTCAGGTTCCAGCTGATCGTCGTCATATAGATACCAGCCCAAGGAACTTCCCCAGAAGTAATCCTGTGTAACTTGATTTACTTTCAGGCATTTTATCCAGGATTATGCTATGAGATACGATTATCAGATTTACAGCATTTTAGAAACAGTAGCAGCATTGGACCAGCAAGTTGTTATCGACTTGCTTTCTACGCTCACTCAGTCTCTGAAGGATTCAGAGCGGAAATGGGGCCTTGGCAGAAATACTGCACAAAGGTATGTTTGGATCATTTGATTACATTCTTTGGGCAATGATTATAAAAATCTAGATTCGTTTTCTGGAGATGGTTTATTTTCCCATTCCTAAAAATTTGGGGTGTGTTCTTTGAATTGATGAATGTTTCCATACTATGACTGACATATCCATTCACATGCTGTTCTTTTCAAAGTGAGCACCTTAGAAAGCTATGTTTTTCAGCAGTTCCACTATTGCTCAAAACACATTCAGTGCTCCTCACTGGGAAGGGGACTTTAGAGCCTCAGGTATCTTGTTTTTTTTTTGTTTTTTTTTTTTATTTGAGACAGAGAGAAAGAGAGAGAGCACATGAGAGGGGGGAGGGTTAGAGGGAGAAGCAGGCTCCCTGCCGAGCAGAGAGCCCGATGCGGGACTCGATCCAGGGACTCTAGGATCATGACCTGAGCCAAAAGCAGTCGCTTAACCAACTGAGCCACCCAGGCGCCCTCAGGTATCTTGTTTTTGTATAAAATCCATGGTGGCAAATCTACCCTTTGAGGGATGTTTGATGTACTGAATCAACTATATCATGTGTATCCAGTGAGTAAGAAGAGTGACCCAATTAGATAATATGGATTTGGGTCAAAAATAGTAGTGGGGCTTACAACCTAATTTCAGATTGTGCTGGTCTGTGTGAAATAATGCAACACCATGGAAATAAACCTGTAGTTCCTAAAGAGGTTGTTTTGGAGGAGTCAGCACTCATGAGAATTCATATATTCCAAGTTTGTTAAAGAATCAAAGTACTTTAATCATATAGTTTGGGTGTGGGTACACATGTGTGTAGACAGACATTCAGGTGTGTAGACAGACTTAATTTGTAAATACTTAAATGAAAAATTATGGAAAAGTTAATAAATATATCTACCTTCTTTTCTTTTTTCTTAGGGAGGCCTATAGCAAACTTTTATCTCACCTAGGACAAGTTGGACAAGATGAAATGCAAAGACTGGAGAGTGATAACACCTAATATATTTTGTGCTTTGCCCTCTCTATTCATTATAACTATCTAAAGCCACTTTGCACAGCAATGGTATAATGTTCTGTTAAAAATACCTTCTAGGATTTTTTCCCTTACATCCCTGTAAGTATAAAGTATATAAATAAGGAAATAAAAGTTAAATAAGTGTATTATAGGATCTTTGGAAGTTGGCAAAATTGCATTCTCTTTTGAAGAGTTTTTAGTTAAACTGATATAATTTTTTTTTTCTAACTTGGGAGTGTCTCTGTGTATGTCTGTGAAGCAGGTCTGTACTGGGTGATCCAGGGATTTGTCACTATAATGTGACTCTTTGACTTGTGAGTGATTTGTGTTTGTTTTGTTTCTTACAAGTCATGTTTTAATATGTTTTTGGGTTGTTGTGGGGTTTTTTTGTTTGTTTTTGTTTTTTGTTTTTCAAATTATCTGGCTATTCTATGCTGGTTTTTGTGAAAGGGCGGTTCAGAAGATAGGATGTATGTTTGTCATCTTTTGTTAGACCATGTGTGAGGCAAGTTAATAAATACCCAGCACACTTAACTCTGAGGAAAGAGGCTGAGTCTGGCTAAATGAATATACAGATAGTACGTAAAATGTTTTAAAACTTAAGCCAACAGTGGTTCCAACAGTTGCCAGATTTTTTTTTTTCTCTAGTCATCCTTTTTGGAAGTTTATGAAAAGACATATCAGGAGGAGGATAAGTAAGAACTTTTAAGAAAAGACAAATAATATTCTGAAAAATCTTGAGATTACAAAATAACAGAAGAGGACTGAGAAGTCAGCTGATTTAATCTCCTTGCTCTTCAGTTAGAGCCTCTTATAATTTAGCATCTTATATGTATACAGGGAACCAGTTTAGTTCCTTTAGCAGCTCTTGTGTCTCAACTCTTTAAGTAGTTCATCAGATTTTTATTTTACCAGTTGGGCTCTTGTCCTTGACTCCTTTTTGTGGTGAGCATTATTTGGTAAAAGAACTCCAGTCCTAGTGTTGGGAGCCCATGTAGGTCTCAAACCCAGCTCTGCTTTGTAAACTTCAGCAAGTTACTTAACCTTCTTGTTGAGCCTCAGTTTCTCCATGGAGAAAAAAGAATAATATTCCTTTTTCTATTTCACAGTGTTCTGGTAAGAATCAGTAGAATAATGTATGTGAAAATATATTGGTGACATGTGTTCTATTTGAGGCATACAGACATGATTACTAATTATTCATGCACAAACGTAAAGAACACCTCTCAATGTTGTTCCTCTGTCTCTACTATGTCCTAGATAAATGATTCACGGTTTTTGAAATTGTGTCTTACATGTCATGTTTGTTAACTTTGAAATATCTCTTTTCTTCTTGGGACTCTAGTCTTTATCATGCTTCTTCTGGTTCCTTCCTTTTCTGACTCAAGAAGTATCTTTCAACATGAAATATATTACAATCAGTGAACTCTAGTTAATAGTCCTCTAACTTTTATCTGTGAATTCTAAAGAAGTATCTGTTGTTTTTATGACATACAGATAGTCTGTCCCTTCCAACCCCAGGTCAACTGTCATATGTCAACAAATAGAATGAATAAAAGCCTCTTTAAAGGTTATTTAACAGACTTCATAGCAATGAGCTTCTTTTCATTATGATAGTGACTGATTAAACTTAAATCTCTTTGCAAGTTTCAGCAAATGAAGTTTGATCTGTTTAAGGTAATGCTTTTAAAGGAGTTATTTATGTGTATATATGTATATATATATATTTTTTATTTTCTAAGTGGGATTGATAAAATTATCTTTGAGAGTCTCACTCCTTAGAATATGAAATGTTTAAGGCTGAGAAAAGCTGCTTCTGAATCATGCATTGGGATATATATGTGTAGACGCTAAGAATAAACAGTTTGTACTTTAAAAATCAGTAACAAAAATCTGTGACAATACTTATATATGTGTATATACATGTGTGTTTATTTATATGTAAGTAAAATTTTAAAGATGCTGTTTTTTTAATTGAAGAAAAAAAATTGTTTGACTCCGTTCATTTCCAGGAAAATCTTCACGACCCATCACTTATTCCCCTAAATAACCTGTCATCTCTAGGGCCCCTGCTTCTCCCACTGTAATGTCAGCCATTCTCTTTTGCTGAAATCTCAGACTACGTTCTCCTTTCTTCTGTTCTTTGGTCTGACATTTGCATTTTTCTTTATCTTCTCAGCCCTTCCTCAGTGATACTGCTCCTTCCTACATACTGTACTTTGAAAGCACCTTCACGTTCTTTCTTGTCCCCAGTGGTAAGATCTGGCCCTTCACTCGCTCTGTCTTCTAGTAGTGAATTGATAACAACAGTAGGTCATAATTTTATCTCTAAAATCTATCTCTAGTGCTAATTTCTCTCTTAACCCCTCTAGTTGGATCCTCCTGAAATCTCAAGGCAACATGTCGAGCTGCACTTGTCGCCTATTTTAAACTAGCTCCTGCCTTTCTTTTCTACCCAGGGAAGACACTATTTTCCCAAGTCAGTTAGCCTTGAAACTTCAGAAGCAACTTGGATTCTTACTTGTTCCCCACTTTCAGTTGATCACCAGTATGGGCTTTTTGCTTTTCTTTTCACCATCCCGTGCATCCCAACCATCTTTTCTGTTGGGTGCTGTCAATCTCTCTTATCTCTGATCTCCTTTCCTGCAATTTAATCTCACACAGTTCTGACATTAGTGTTCCTAAAATATTACTTTCCTCTTGTTACTTTTCTACTCAAGGACATCCACTTCAGTCAGGAGACTTTCTGCCATCTGACTCTACCTTTTCTGTGCAAACCTAAGCAGGAGACTAGCTGCCTTCGAATATCTGAATGCCATGTTCATTCTACACTCTAAGCCTCATTCAGTTTGCCAGCCTAAAATACCACCCTTTCTCTAGACACCTAACCTTAACACACTGAAAAAGGAAGATACTTAAAATATATTTTAGATACGTGAGTATTCCAGTCAAATAATTTCTGTAAAATATACAGATGGAATGTAAAAGAGATGATTGAAGGACAACAGGGTGATAGAAGGACTTTATTAGACATTCAGATTTGGTTGGTTATGATTTAAATTTTAATTGAACATTTAATTAGGTTTTCATGGGGGAGTAAAAAACATGGAATATGATCTCTGTACAAAAATCATCCAGTATTGAATTCATTTGCATTAGAAGAGTTTCATACTTTAAAACTTTTATATCTTTATCTAAACCTAGCATATTTTTTCTTAAGCATATTTGACTTTTACTACCTGGGCATCTATATATATAAAAAAATATGTATCTGTAGATTGTGTGTTCTTTACCCATTATCTTCTTCCATGCTTCATCACAAATTTTTAAAAGTACTTTCTTCTTAAAGAATTACATGTACTTTAACAGAACCTTTGACAGTTTTTATTTTTACTTCCCCTTTGTTAAGATTATCTGTTATATAAAAACTTGACAAGCTTCTGCAATTGGGAAAAGCCTCTAGGAAACCTGTCTTCCCTAAATCCTATAGACTTTATGTAAACCTTACATTTTCCAAAAACTGATCTCCTGCCTACTCCTTCTAGGGTTAAAAATACTGCCTTGTCAGTCAAGTGTATAGTATGCCAATATAAATACCATGCTTTGCTTAAAACAGTTGGTTTGGGAAGCTAGCAAAGTTAGCGTATTTTTCACATATTTAATAAGATTTGTATTTTGATTCTGTGATAATCTATATTGCTAAGGTTACCAAAGTAAGTACCTCATGATTAGAACTGAATAATATGCTTATTAAAGTTTTTGGTGTGCTAATAGTTATTCAACTTATTGCATTTGTGAATTGTGCTTTCAGAAAAATTCTGGGCGTTATTATATATACATGTTTATAATTATGCCTATAATATATAACTTTTTAATGTATATAATTTACACTGCATCCATGATTATTCCACTTCCTTTATGACAGATTGACTATTTGAAAACCAAAATAAAAGTGAACCATGTTACCTGGAGGAATATTTCTATCTTATTCCTGTTTTTATACTCTGGGGTAAAACAATAGAGAGTTTTTCAGTTATTACAATAGCTGAAAGGGATACAATATACATGTGGTTAAACTGTGAGGAAAATATGAAGCAAAAAAGCAGGAAAAATGTCCTAATCGTAACCTAATAGGTATTTTGTTATGAAGGATCTAAGGAATTTCATTTCACTTTACAAAGACATTGTTTTCGAGATTAAGGTTTTGCTGGCTTTTCCTCCTACACTAAGGAACATTCTGCTATTATCTATGTGGTGCTGTGTCTTCTCTTATAAAGTCAACTCTTGAAGTGCTGTTTAAGGTGTTAGAAGTTTCATGATCTTCCAATGGAAATTCAAATTAGATACAGTCTATAATTTTAAAGAGTAAAAATGGAAGATGAATTACTATAGGATAGCCCACTTAAATGGAAAATATATATTTGAATAGTTTCAATGGAATTTGGTTTATATGACCCAAACATAGCTTTCTAGAATGTTTATTAGCTCTTACTAATTTCAGGAAAATGATCTAATAAGTGTTCTGTATTTTATTTTTCCTTGGAGAGGAATGTTGCACTTTGGATTCTATTCTCTGGCTACAGCATAAAAGAGGTTTTCAAAAACTAAAATTTTCTGAGTTCAGTTCTGTAATATTAGTGAGTAACACATTATCACCAAGAAGGGGTTTGCTAATATGCCAATTTGTTTTAAATGAATACTTAGAAATCTATATAGAAAATATCAGTAATCTCAGGCTGCCTTTTCATGATCAGTCAGGCAAGCTTATTTTTAGACCATTTCCCTTTCATTCATTGGATATAGGATTTGGGATTACAAGTGTAATGGTTTTTATAAGGTAAAAACAGCTGGAAGTAAATTCATTTGTCAAGTAGAAATTTTAGTAAATCTGATACTTCTTGCTTAGGTTCTTGTTGAAAGCTATCTCAAATACTGGAGTCATTTTCTTGACTTGGTAAGGCATTTAAAATGTTTAGTTTACATGATTTATACCCTTTAAAGAGATCTTTCTTTGATATCAATGATCAGTATCAATTTGCACTTTCCAGAACTGTAAAATTAAGATTTTTTTGGCTAAATCTCTGGGAGGTTTTTTATTTTTTTCCTTACCCCCGTCTCTCCTCCTGTTCTTTAATCTGAATAACCAGATTATTTGTTTGGAAATTAAAATTTTTAGGTATAACAATGTATAAAGTTAGTGAATTTTGTATTTAGGATTAAAAAGGGTTTATGTTTTTATTCACTTCTGATTACTGAAAGTGGTTCCATGAATAAAATGACAGTTTCCTATAAAATATAGATTGCTGAATAATTAAACTATGCTGAAGGAAAAAAAAGTGTATAGTCTCCCTTTTAGTAAAGGTGACTTAGACCCTAACAAGATTCAGAAAAGGGAAAAACTCATGTTACACTTCTTGAATTTATGTTCAAATGTGATTTTTATTTTATATATATATTTTTTTGCTATAGACAAAGCAAATCCAAAAATCTCACCTATATAAGAATTCTTATGCATTATTAAAAGTTTGTAATAATAAAATATGTATTGGTGGTGGAAAAGAATCCCACAAGTGCTCAAGATTGACATAACCTTTAACAAAGTGGAAAAAACTTTTATTAGAATTACTAAGTCTAGGTTCAGATTTATGTCAGAGCACTTTATGGTGCCAAAATTAGTACCACTAATTTTTCTTGAGCTTAAATGTCATTTTTCACTAAATGAGTTTAAACGAGAGGTTTAAATTATTTGAAGCAAGAATTTGTACAGACTTGGGAATCTTTGGCTTTGGTAAACTCCCCTTTTCCTAATTAGCATATCTTTCACATGCTTTTCAGAATCATTTATCCCATAGTATGTGTTTCAAGTTCTATTTAGTAATTATTTAATTTCAAAAATAACCTCCCTTTCAGTTACAAGGTTCTTAAACACAGTAAAATACCTTGTAATTTGAGTAACTTTTTTCTTCTTAAGCAAAGTACTTAGCATTTGCCTAATTTTCACAAAATTCTTCTGAATTAATATGGAAACCAATAATTATCCTCCTTAAAAATTAGTGGGAAAAGAAGTACTGAAAGGTAAGCACCTAGCACAGGGTCACAGATTAACCAAGCCAAAAAATATGGGTATTCTAACTGCTCTTCTGGTGTACTTCTATTATTTGTATTACCTTGAATAAAATATGGCATTTAAAATTTTATAATGTCATAATGCTGAGTCTATACCAAGTGGGGTGGCATGTTAAATTTTTAAAAGAAAAATTACAAACCCAGGTTTAAGTAGTAATGGAATTAACTACTGAATATTTTTTTTAAAGACCATTGACGACAGTACTTGTGAAATCAATCCTTACTAACATTGTCCTGTTTTCCTAGACAGCACTGATTTAGAAAAAGTATACAAGACTCTAAAGACCCATGGAACAATTAGGGACCATTAAGTTGGTACTAAGCTACACCACAGTAAAAGTCCTATATATTGTATATTGACACACAAAGAGAAAGGTGACAGGAGTTTTCAGTAATGTATTTTAGAAAACTGTTCATTTTTTGCTAATGTTTATCTGAATATAAGACATACAAAACAAGGAAGCATTGACCACTGAGTCTTTTCATGCCCAGTATCCAAAAGTGAAGTTTTTCTTTCCCTTCTGTTCATGATAGTTATTAACAAAGCATTGCCTTTCAGATGGTCCCGATTCTGTGATGAGGCACTTGAAGAGTCTGAAGGTTAGGGCATGTGAAATAGGGAGCTGGAAGAAAGCATGCAGCTATTCCATTGGAAGCAAAAGGGAGTGTAGGCCCATAGAATACTTCTTCTTTGCCTTCCCTACTTACATCCACTACCTACAAAAGAAGAGAAGCCTGTATGTCAAAGATTATTGTTCAATATAATTTGAGCAAAAATATATAAGTATATACATAAAAGGAGGCCTACAGTTGAATTCAATTATGCCACCATGACCATACGTACCTTAGGCATTGGGTTTTTTCCCCCTCACAGTATGATACCAGAAATATGTCTGAAGGTCCAGGTGCTACTATATGCATTTGTATATTTGGGTGTCTACATATATACGTAGATATATGTTTATAATTAATCTTAACAGTGATGAGGTAGGTAGCTTTATCCTCCTTTAATATAAAGGTCTGTGGCTTTAAACACATTACACCAGATGGACCTAACTTATCCATCCAAAAACAGTGGAATACACATTATTTAAGTGTACATGGAATATTCTCCAGGATAGATCATATATTACGCCACAAACAAATCTCAATAAATTTAAGAAGACTTTCTGAAATCGTATCAAGCATCTTTTCTAACCACAACAGTACCTAGAAATAAGTTACAAGGACTGGAAAACAAAAATAAAACACAAATACAGAGGCTCAACAACATGGTATTAAGCCAATGAGTCAATGAAAAAAAAAAAGTCAAAAAATTTCATGGAGAAAAATGTAAATGAAAACATTATGGTACAAAATCTTTGGGACACAGCAAAAGCAGTTCTAACAGGGAAGTTTATAGCAATCAAGCAACAAGAGAAATCTCAACCTAACCTTACACCTAAAGGATCTAGAAAAAGAAAGCCCAAAGCTAGTAGAAGGAAGCAAGGAATAAAGATTAGAGTGGAAATAAACTAAAAAAAAACAGTAAAAGCAAGAGCTATTAATGAAAAGATAAGCAAAACTGATAAACCTTTACCCAGACACATCAAGAAAAGACCTAAATAAATCTGGAATGAAGAAAAATAACAACAAACACCACAGATACACAAAGGATTGCAAGAAACTACTATGAAAAATATTACGCCAACAAATTGGACAACCTGGAAGAAATGGATAAATTCCTAGAGACATACAATCTTCTAAAACTAAGGGAGAAAACATGAACTGACTGATTACCCATTCAATTTCATTATTAGTAATCAACTACCAACAAAAACCCAGGACCAGATGGCTTTATAAGTGAATTCAACAAACATTTAAACAAGAGTTAACACCTGTTCTCAAACTATTCCACAAATAAAGAAGAGGAAGGAAAATACCCAATGTATTCTGTGAGGCAAGTATTAGCCTGATACCAAAACCAAAGACATTACAAAAAAAAAAAAAACAACAACAGAACAACATATCTGATGAAGATAGATGCAAAAAAATGCTGAACAAAATATTAGCAAACTGAATCCACCAATACATTAAAAAATTACCATGATCAAGTGGGATTTATTCTAGGAATAAAGTGTTTCAATACTCACAAGTAAATCAATGTGATATATCACATTAAGAGGAAAGACTAAAAACCATATGATCACCTCAAGAGATGCAGAAAAAGCATTTGACAAAATGCAACATCCATTCACGATAACTCAACAAATTGGGTTTAGAGAGAACATAACTCAACATGATAAACCAAATATGAAAAACCCACAACCAACATCATACTGAAAAGTGAAAAACTGAAAGCTTTCCCCTTAAGACCAGGAACAAGATGAGGATCCACTCTTGCCACTTTTCAACATAATACTGGACATCCTAGCTGTAGCAATCAGAAAAGAAAAAGGGAAGGCCTCCAAATTAGTAAGAAGATAAACTATCATAATTTGCAGATATATATTTTCTAATTATAGAAAACCCAAAAGACTCCGCCAAAGAACAGATAATTCAGTAAAGCTGCAGTATACAAAATTAATATACAGAAATGTGTTACATTTCTATATACTAATAATGCAGTAGCAGAAAGAGAAATTTAAAAATCCCATTGGAGAGTAGTGCAAGATGATGGCTTAGGAAGACTATGAACTCACCTCCTTCACAGACACACCAAATATAAACCTATTTGTGGAGCAATTCCTCCTGAAGGAGAAGTGAGAGCTGACTGAACAGCTTCTGCACAAAAGATAGACCACATAACTGCAAGAGAGATGGAAACATTAATGAAGATAACCCAGTCCCAACAGTGTGAATAGCAATGGGGAGGGATAGTACTAAGGAACTGTGAGTGGAGGCATCTGCGCTGGGGCACAGAAGAAAAGCCACAAATTAAAAGCAACTAACCTATAAAGGATCCAGCCCTACCACCACCAAATAGGAGAGCAGCAAGAACTCTGCACTGGAGGTGCTTGTAAGCACCACTGTTTACTTTCCCTCTCCACCTTATTAGCATGGACAGGAATAGGGTCCAGGCACCCTAGCTAGCCTGTTGACTCCGTGATCCCCTGGCCTCTAGCCCACACAAGACCAAGCCATGCAAATAAGGCAGCTTCCAGCATGCCACACACCAAGACACCCCTGCTCAGCACTCACTACACCTACAGCCATCCTGCCAAGGTGACACAGGCACAAAACATTGTGGAACACTCCAGGCACATGCTTTTTTATCTCCTAATTCTTGCTATGTTTGATACCCCCAGCTCAAGAGAGTTTCAGGACTTACCTGCACAGAGCATCTCAGGAACCCCCGGTCTGTACCCTGCCTCAGCTGTAGCCACCTGACCAGGGCAAACCCTGCACCCAATGCTCTGAGACAACCTAACCCACACCAGCCAGAGCTCTAGTTGCCCTGCCAGAGCATCCCATGAACTAAGCATTCCAGGATACCCCAGCATGCACGCAGTTCAGATACAGCTCTCCTGTCAGGGCACCCACTGTATGGAGCACCCCAGGATGCCCCAGACCATGCTACACCATGACTCCAGCCACCCCACTAGGGCAGCCCCTGCACAGGGTGCTCAGGACACCCCAGCCTGCACCTCTCTTTGCCTCCACCTAACCCACTAGGTGCCTTCCATGCAGAGAACCCCAGCACACAGTTTGCACCAACTTTGGCTTTAGCTATCTTGCCAGGGCACCCTCTGCATGAGAGTTACAGGAATACCCTGGTCTATGCCCACTACAGCTCTAGTCATCCCATTAGGGAAGCCCCAGCATGAGTGCCCCAGGACCACGAAGTTCATGCCAGCCACAACTCTAACCAGCCAGTCACTGACACAGTCTACATAGATGACCATACACAAGACCATTCCTTCAATGTTAGAAGTAGCTGTGCTGCCTAATTCATAGGAATAAACACAAAGGCAATGGGAGGAGACAAAGGGATATACTCCAAATAAAATAAGACAAAAGCTCAGAAAATGAACTAGATGAAATGGAGATAACCAATCTACCTGATAAAGAATTAAAAGTAATGGTCAGAAAGAAGCTCACCAGACTACAGAGGAGCAGGAAAGAACTCAGTGAAAATGTCAACAGAGAAACTATAAAAAAGCATGAGAGTTAGGAATATAATACGTGAGTGATTTATTCATTTATTTTAGAGACAGAGCACACGAGCAGGAGCAGAGGGAGAATCTCAAGCAAACTCCCTACTGAGCATGGAACCCAACAAGGGGCTTGATCTCACAACCATGCCCTGAGCTGAAATCAAGAGTCAGATGCTCAACTGACTGAGCCACTCAGGTGCTCCAACAGTGTCTTTAAAATGACATGTTAGACCAGTTGGACATAATACAAAACATTCCATCCAAAAACAAGATTACAGAGTCCTTTCAAGTGCACATGGGACATTCTGCAGGATAGATCAGAGGCTAAACCACAATGCAAGGCTCAATAATTTTAAGAATGAAATAATATGCATCTTTTCTGACCACAATGGTATGAAACTAGAAATCAATAACAAGAAACAAAAATGGAAAACACAAATACCTGGAGGTTAAATAAAACACTACTACATGACCAATGGGTCAATGAAGTATTCACAGAGAAAATTTTAAAAATACTTGGAGACTAATGTAAATGAAAACACAACAGTTAAAAATCTTAGAACAGCTTTCACTGTGTCCCAAAGAGGGAAATTTATAGTGATACAGGACTACCTCCAGAAACAAGAAAAATCTCAATCTCATTTATATCTAAACGAACTAGAAAAAGAGTGAACAAAACCCAATGTTAGAAGGAAGGGAATAATAATGATCAGAACAGAAATAAATGGAATAGAGACTAAAATAGATCAAAACCAAGAGCTAGTTCTTGAAAAGATAAAATTGATAGAAAATTAGACTTATCAAGAAAAAAGAGGACACAAAAAAATAGAATAAGAAATGAAAGAGAAGTAACAACTGACACCACAGAAATAAAAAGAATTATAAGAATACTATGAAAAACTGTATGCCAAAAAAGTAGACAACTTGGAAGAAATGGATAAATTCCTAGAAACCTAGAATCTTCCAAACCCAAATCTGGAAGAAAGAAAATGTCAGACCAATTACTAGTAAGGAAACTGAATTGGTAATGGAAAAAACACACACAAAAAAACAACAAACAAAAGTCCAGGACCAGACAGATTCACAAATGAATTCCACCAAACATTTAAAGAAGAGTGAATACCTATTGTTCGCAAACTATTCCAAAAAATAAAAGAGGAAAGTTCACAAATACATTCTATGGGACTAGCATTGCCCTGATACCAAAATCAGACACTATTAAAAAAAAGAAAAGAAAAAAAAGCCTTTCAGCCAGTATCCCTGATGAACAAAAATACAAAAATCACCAACAAAAGATTAGCCAGCTGCATTCAACAATACATTAAAAGAACCATTCACCACAACTGAGATTTATTTGGAGGATACAAGAACAGTTCAATCTTTGTAAATCAATCAACACAATATGTCACATTAACAAATGATAAGTATTGTGATCATCTCAAAAGATACAGAAAAAGCATTTGACAAAATTTATGTTTCTGATAAAAATTCTTAATATTAGTGGATTTAGAGGGAACATATCTCAGTTTAATAAAGGAAAACATGGAAACCCACAGGTAAGATCTTAGTCAATGAGGATAAACAGAGCTTTTCCTCTGAGCTGGAATAAGAAGGATGGATGTTCACTCTTGCCTCTTTTATTCAACATAATACTGAAAGGCCTAGCCACAGCAATCAGAGAGGAAAAAGAAATAAAAGGTAAGGAAGAAATTAAGTTGTCACCGTCTGCAGATGATGTAATGCTATACATAGAAAACCCTAAAGACTCCACCTAAAAATATGAACAATATTCAAAGAATTCACTAAAGTTGCAGGATATAAAATTAATACTCAAAAATGAGTTGCATATCTGTACACTAATGAAATGGCAGAAAGAGAAATCATTCAAGTTACAATTATACCAAAAGGAATAAAATACCTAGTAGTGAACTTAACCAAGGATTTAAAAGACCTGTATGCTGAAGACTATGCAACAGTGATGAAAGAGAATAAAGAAAACACAAGTGGAAACAAGTGGAAAGATATACTGTGTTCATGTATTGGGAGAATTAATATCATTAAAACGTCAATAAGACCAAAGCAATCTATCAATTCAGTGTATTCTCTATCAAAATACCAACAGCATTTTTGGAAGAACTAGACCAAATAATCCTAAAGTGTTTAAAAAACTATAAAAGACCCTGAATAGCCAAGGAAACTTGACACTGAAGAACTAAGCAGGTGGTATCACAATGCAAGATTTCAAGATATACTACAAATCTCTAGTAATCAAAACAGTATGGTACTGGCACAAAAATAGACATATAAATCAATGGAAGAGAACAGAGAGCCCAGATATAAGCCCACACTTATATGGTCAATTAATCCACAATAAAAGATGCAAAATATATGGCTGGAAGAAGACAGTCTATTCAATAAATGGTGTTGAGACAACTGGACAGCTACATGCAAAAGAATGAAACAGGACCCCTTCTTACACCACACACAAAAATAAACAAAATGCATTAAAGACCTACATGAGAGACATGAAACTGTAAAACATCTAGAAGAAACATAGGCAGGAATCTCTCTGTGGCCTTTGCAACATTTTTCTAGGTATGTTTCCTGAGGCAAGGGAAACAAAACCAAAACAAACAAAAACAAAAACAAAAAAACCTTTTGTACAGCAAAGTAAACCATCAACAAAGCAAAAAGGCAACCTACTGAATGAAAGATATTTGTAAATGATATACCTCTTAAGGTATTAATGTCAAGAATATGTAAAGAATTTGTACATCTCAACCCCAAAAGAACCAAACAATCTGATTAAAACAATGGTCAAAGGACCTGAACAGACCCTTTTCCTAAGAAGACCTATAGATGGCAAGCACATGAAAAGATGCTCAACACCACTAATCATCAGAGAAACACAAATCAAAACCACAATGGGGTATCACTTCACACCAATTAGAATGGCTAGTATCAAAAAGAGGAGAACTTGTGGAGAAAAGGGAACCCTCATGCACTGCTGGTGGGAATGTAAATTGGTGCAGTCACTGTGGAAAACAGTAGAGAGGTTCCTCAAAAAATTAAATACCATAAGATCTGTAATTCCAATACTAGGTATTTACTGAATAAATACAAAAACACTAATTTAAAAAGATATATGCACCCATGTTTATTACAGCATTATTTACAATAGCCAAGATATGGAAGCAACACAGTGTCTCATTGATAGATAAATGAAGAAGTGGTATATATACACAATGAAATATTACTCAGCCATAAAAAAGAAAGATAGTCCCATTTGGGACAACATGGATGAACCAAGAGAGCATTATGCTAAGTGAAATAAGTCAGAGAAACACAAATATAGTATGATTTCACTTATATGTGGGATCTAAGAAATAAAAAGCAGAAACAGACTCATAAATACTGAGAAAAAATTGGATGGTTATCAGAGGGGAGAGAGTAGGACATGAGCTAAATGGGTAAAGTGGAGTGAGAGATATAGGCTTCCAGTTTTGGAATAAATAAATCACAGGGATAAAATGTACATCATAGGGAATACAGTCAATGGTATTATAATAGCAATGTAGGGTGACAGGTAGTAGCTACATGCATGGTGACCATAGCATAATGTATAAACTTGTTGAATCACTCTCTTGTACATCTGAAACTAATTTAACTGTGAGTCAACAATACTTAAATTTAAAAAAATTTATAATTGCACCAAAAAGGATAAAATAACCTAGGAATACATTTATGAAGGTGAAAGACCTGTACTCTGTATTCATATATGAAACACTGATGAAAGAAATTGAAGATGAGACAAATGGATAGATACACCATATTCATGGTTTGGAAGAACACTGTTAAAATGTCCATAACATCCCATACTATCCAAAGTAACCTACAGATTCAATGCAATCCAACAATATAGATACATCAATGGAAAGGAATTGAAAGTTCAGAAACAAACCCATGCTTAACTGGTCAATTAACCTACAGCAAAGGGGACAAGACACACAAAGAGGAAGACAGTCTATATAATAAATGATGCTGGGAAAACTGGACAGCTACATGCAAAAGAATGAAACTGGATCACTTTTTTTTTTGAAATTTTTAAATGCAATTAATTAACACATAGTGTATTATTAGTTTCAGAGGTAGAAGTCAGTGATTCATCAGTCTTATATAATACCCAGTGCTCATTACATCACATGCCCTCCTTAATGTCCATCACTCAGTTACCCATCCATTCTCCCACCCCCCTCCCTTCAGCAAACACTCAGTTTGTTTCCTATGATTAGGAGTCTCTTATGGTTTGTCTCCCTCTCTGATTTCATCTTGTTCTATTTTTTCCTCTCTTCCCCTCTGATCCTCTGTTTTGTTTCTTAAATTCCACATATGAGTAAGATAGTATGATAATTGTCTTTCTCTGATTGACTTATTTTGGTTAGCATAGTACCCTCTAGTTCCATCCATGTCCTTGCAAATGGCAAGATTTCGTTTTTTTGATAGCTGAGTAGTATTCCATTGTGTATATATACCACATCTTCTTTACCCATTCATCCGTCAATGAATATCTGGGCTCTTTCCATAGCTTGGCTATTGTGGACACTGCTATTACAAACATTGGGATACAGGTGCCTCTTTGGATCACTACATTTGTATCTTTAGGATAAATACCTAGTAGTGCAATTGCTGGGTCGTAGGGTAGCTCTATTTTCAACTTTTTGAGGAACCTCCATACTGTTTTTCAGAATGGCTGCACCAGCCTGCATTCCCACCAACAGTGTTAGAGAGTTCCCCTTTCTCCACATCCTTGCCAACATCTGTCATTTCCTGACTTGTCAATTTTAGCCATTCTGACCGGTGTGAGGTAGTATTTCATTGTGCTTTTGATTTGTATTTCCCTGATGCCGAGTGATGTTGAACATTTTTTCATGTGTCTATTGGTCATTTGGATGTCTTCTTTGGAGAAATGTCTGTTCAGGTCTTCTGCCCATTTCTTGACTGAATTATTTGTTCTTTGGGTGTTGACTTTAATAAGAAAGGGTCTTGGATACTAGCCCTTTATCTGATATGTCATTTGCAAATATCTTCTCCCATTCTGTCAGTTGTCTTTTGGTTTTGTTGACTGTTTCCTTTGTTGTTCATAAGCTTTTTATCTTGAAGAAGTCCTAATAGTTCATTTTTGCCTTTGTTTCCCTTGCCTTTGGAGACACATCTAGCAAGAAGTTGCTGTGGCCAAGGTCACAGAGGTGGCTGCTTGTGTTCTCCTCTAGGATTTTGATAGGTATCTGTCTCACATTTAGGTCTTTATCCATTTTGAGTCTATTTTTGTGTATGGTGTAAGAAAATGGTTCAGTTTCATTCTTTTGCATATGGCTGTCCAATTTTCCCAACACCATTTGTTGAAGAGACTTTTTTCCATTGGATATTCTTCCCTGCTTTGTCAAAGATTAGTGGACCATAGAGTTGAGGGTCCATTTCTAGGCTCTCTATTCTGTTCCATTGATCTATGTGTCTGTTTTTGTGCCAGTACCATACTGTCTTGATGATTACAACTTTGTAATAGAGCTAGAAGTCAGGAATTGCGATGCCATTAGCTTTGGTTTTCTTTTTCAACATTCCTCTGATTTTTCAACATTCCTCTTTTGTGGTTCCATACAAATTTTAGGATTATTCTAGTTCTGTGAAAAAAGTTGATGGTATTTTGATAGGAATTGCATTGAATGTGTAGATTGCTCTAGGTAGCATAGACATTTTAACAATATTTGTTCTTCTAATCCATGAGCATGGAAGGTTTTTCCATTTCTTTGTGTCTTCCTCAATTTCTTTCATGCGTGTTCTCTAGTCTTTAGAGTACAGATCCTTTGCCTCTTTGGTTAGGTTTATTCCTAGATATCTTACGGTTTTTGGTGCAATTGTAAATGGGATCAATTCCTTAATTTCTCTTTATTCTGTTTGTTAAAGAAATGCAACTGATTTCTGTGCATTGATTTTATATCCTGACACTTAGCTGAATTTCTGTATGAGTTTTAGTAATTTGGGGGTCGGGTCTTTTGGGTTCTCCACATAGAATATCATGTCATCTGCGAAGAGTGAGAGTTTGACTTCTTTGCTGATTTGGATGCCTTTTACTTCTTTTTGTTGTCTGATTTCTGAAGCTAGGACTTCTAGTACTATTTTGAACAACAGTGGTGATGGTGGACATCCCTGCCACGTTCCTGACCTCAGGGAAAAAAACTGTTTATCTCAGTTTTTCCCCATTGAGAATGATATTCACTGCGGGCTTTTGTAGATAGCTTTTATGATACTGAGGTATGTTCCCTCTGTCCCTACACAGTGAAGAGTTTTAATCCAGAAAGGATGCTGTACTTTGTCAAATGCTTTTTCTGCATCTATTGAGAGGAGCATATAGTTCTTGTCCTTTCTTTTATTAATGTAGTGTTTTACACTGATTGAAATGCAGATGTTGAACCACTCTTGCAGCCCAGGAATAAATCCCACTTGGTCGTGGTAAATAATCCTCTTAATGTACTGCTGGATTCTATTGGCTAGTATCTTGGTGAGAATTTTGGCATCTATGTTCATCAGGTATAGTGCTCTGTAATTCTTTTTGGTGGGGTCTTTATGGTTTTGGGATCAAGGTAATGTTGGCTTCATACAAAGAGTTTGGAAATTTTCCTTCCATTTCTATTTTCTGAAACAGCTTCAGAGAATAGGTATTAATTCTTTAAATGTTTGGTAGAATTCCCCTGGAAAGCCATCTGACCCTGGGCTCTTGTTTGTTGGGAGATTTTTGATTACTGCTTCAGTTTCCTTGCTGGTTATGGGTCTGTTCAGGTTTTCTATTTCTTCCTGTTTCAGTTTTGGTAGTTTATATGTCTCTAGGAATGCATCCATTTCTTTCCGATTGCCTAGTTTGTTGGCATATAGTTGCTCATAGTATGTTCTTATAATTGTATTTCTTCAGTGTTGGTTGTAGTCTCATCTTTCATTCATGATTTTATTTATTTGGGTTCTTTCTCTTTTCTTTTTGATAAGTCTGGCCAGGGGGTTATCAATCTTATTAATTCTTTCAAAGAACCAGCTCCTGATTTTGTTGATCTGTTCTACTGTTCTTTTGGTTTCTATTTCATTGATTTCTGCGCTAATCTTTGTTAATTCTCTTCTCCTGGGTTTAGGCTTTATTTCCTATGCTTTCTCCAGCTCCTTTAGGTGTAAGGTTAGGTTGTATATTTGAGACATTTCTTGTTTCTTGAGAAAGGCTGTATTGCTATGTACTTCCCTTTTAGGACTGCCTTTGCTGCATCCCAAAGGTTTTGAACAGTTGTGTTTTCATTTTCATTTGTTTCCATAATTTTTTTTTAATTCTTTATTAATTTCCTTGTTGACCCATTCATTCTTTAGGAGGATGCTCCATGTATTAGTCTCCATGTATCTGAGTTCCTTCCAAATTTCCTCTTGTGATTGAGTTCAAGTTTCAAAGCATTGTGGTCTGAAAATATGAAGGGAATGATCCCAGTCTTTTGGTACTGGTTGAGACCTGATTTGTGACCCATAAAACTGGATCGCTTTCTTATACCACACATAAAAATACACTCAAAATGCATTAAAGACCTAACTACGAGGCCTGAGATAAAAATGCTAAAAGAAAATACAGGAGTAATTTCGTGGACATCAGTCTCAGCCATATATTTATGAATAAGTGGTCTCAAGCAAGGAAAACAAAAGCAAAAATAAACTATTGGAATTATATCAAAATAAAAAGCTCTTGCACAGCAAAGGAAACTATCAACAAAACAAAAAGCTAACCTACCAAATGGGAGAAGATATTTGCAAATGATATATCTGATAAAGGGTTGATATCCAACATATATAAAGAACTGATAAAACTCGACACAGAAAGAACAATCAGATATAAAAATGGTCAGAGGACCTAAACAGACTTTTTTCCCAAAGAACACAGAGGGAGTGCCAACACACACCCTGGAGAGGCTCAACATCATTAATCATTAGGGAAATACAAATCAAAACCACAATTTTGGTTTTATGAAACCCAAATTTATGAGACATCACCTCATACCAGTCAAAATGGCTAGTATTAAAAAAAGATCTAAGAAGTTTTGGTGAGCATGTGCGGAATCAGGAACACTCCTGCACTACTGGTAGGAATAACAATTGGTGCAGCCACTGTGGAGAACATTATAGAGGTTCCTCAAAAAATTAACAATAGAAATACCAAGTGATCTGTAATTCCACTACTGGCTATTGACCCAAAGAATATGAAAACACTAATTTGAAAAGATATATGCACTCCTACCTTTATTGCAGCATAGTTTATAATAGCCAAAATATGGAACCATCTAGGTATCCATCGACACAGGAATGGATAAAAATGTGATTATACACACACACACACTGGAATATTACACAGACATAAAAATAAAAGTAAATGAGATCTTGCCATTTGGGACAACATGAGTGGACCAAGAGGGTATTATTCTAAGTGAAATAAGTCAGAGAAACACAAATACTATATGATTTCACTTATATGTGGAATCTAAAAACAAACACACACACAAATTAACAGACAAGAAAAGCAGACTTTTAAGTACAAAGAACAAAGTGGTGGTCGCCAGAGGGGGAAGTAGGCTAGTGGAAAAGGCAAAATAGATAAAGGGGATTAAGAGGCACAAACTTCCAGTTGTAAAATAAATCCTGAAGCTGAAAAGTACAGAATAGGGCATATAATTAATAATATTATAGTAACCTTATATGGTGATAGATGGTAAGTATGGTCCTCATGGTGAGCACTGAGTAATGTATAAAATTTCAAATCAATATGCTTTATAGCTGAAATTAATATAACATTGTATGTCAATTTAAATTTAAAAATTTTAAGTCTCACACTACTTAAATAACTTGCCAAAACTAGTTAGTAATTGTTGTGATATGTTGGTTTACAAATCCTCATCTGTAAAATGAAGAAAACATCAACCTTGCAGCTTTATTCTGAGAATTGGTGACATCTAGCATAGTGTCTAGAACACAGAATATTATAGCACCACTTAGTAGCAGATTCAAAATCAGTTCAGTTGAGTCTGGATATTTTCCCCCAGTTATTTCCTCTTTAAGCTGGAATTCATCTCCTTTGTTATATGGAAGAGTCTCTTTGTTAGTCTGGACCTGCTGTCACCTCACTGAATCCTGCTTAGTTTTAATATAAGTCTTCAACTTACAATGGGGTTATGTTCCAAGAAACCCATCATAAATTGCAAATATCAAAAGTCAAAAATGTGTTTAATACACTTCACCTACCAAACATCATAGTGTAGACAAGCTTGACTTAAATGTGCTCAAAGCACTCACACTAGCCTATAGTTGGGCAAAATTATTTAACATAAAGCCTAATTTATAATAAAGTGTTGAGTAGGGGTGCCTGAGTGGCTCAGGTGGTTAAGTGTCAACTCTTGGTTTCAGCTCAGGTCATGATCTCATGGGTCGTGGGATTCAGCCCCACGTCAGGCTACATACTCAGTGAGGCGTCTGCTTGAAGATTCTCTAGAGCCCTCTGCCCCACCCCCCCCCACTTGTGCACGCTTGCTCTCTAAAATAAATAAATCTTTAAAACATATTAATAAAGCATTGAGTATGTAATTTTATTGAATATTATACTGAAAGTGAAAAACAATGGTTGTGTGGGTACAGAATAGTGGTGAGTATATTGGTTGTTTACCCTCATGATTGCATGGCTGCCTAGGAGCTGTGGCTCACTGCCATTGTTCAGCATCATTAGCATATTGTACTGTATATCACTAGCCTTGGAAAAGATCAAAATCCGAAGTATGGTTTCTGCTGAGTGTGTATTGCTTTTGCACTACTGTAAATCTGAAAAATCATAAGTCAAGCCATCATAAGTCAGGGACCATATGTGTATTACAAAAATTCTTTCTTAAAGAACTGGTCATATCCTACTTGTTGAACCCATCAGGCCCTTTCCAGTCCTCAGTCTTAATCTCTCTTCGTTTGACCTTACTCTAACCTCATTTGAAATCTTTCATCTCTTGGGTTCCATAATTAAAAAAAAAAAAAAAAGTTCATAATTGACATTGTCCTGTTGCTATCCACCTTTGGTCCCCTTTTTTCTACCTGCATCCTAAGTGTACACATGCCTTAATATCCCAACCACAGACCTCTTGGCACTCTTCTTTAATGATTTTGTCCACTCCTGCCTTTATCACTTAGGTGAATAACTGTTAAGGCTTTAATGACAAAAATGCATTCTTTTTTTTTTTTTTAAAGATTTTATTTATTTGACAGAGAGAGACAGCAAGAGCAGTTACACAAGCAGGGGGAGTGGGAGAGGGAGAAGTAGGCCTCCCGCTGAGCAGGGAGCCCAATGTGGGACTCAATCCCGGGACCCCAGGATCATGACCTGAGCCGAAGGCAGACACTTAACAACTGAGTCACCCAGGCGCCCACACAAAAATGCATTCTTTAGATGAAAGGCACCCTTGAGATTTGGGGATCCAAGCTCATAAAGGGGGAAATCACTACAGCCTAAAATAAAAGCTCAAACTTCTTTTTTTTCCCCAAATGGACATTTAGCTATTCCATCCCATTTGTTGAACAAAATACACTAGCTCTACCAATTTAAAATATTTTTATTACATGCTACAAACTTTTTTTGTTGTTCTCTTTTGTTGATTTGTACATCATCCTACAGTACCACATTTATAGTTTGTTTTTTTGGTTTTTTTTTTTTTTTTTTTTTGACTGGGTAGGGCAAGTCTTCCTCATTCAATGTTCAAAAACTTCTTATTTTTATACATTCAACTTTCCTAGAGAAACTTTAAGATCAATTTGACAAGTATTATCTCCCCATCCTGGGAGAAAAAGGAAAATCCCAATGGGATTTTGATTAGTATTTCATTAAATATAGAAAGCAGAGACCTTTCACTATTTGCCTCAATTATATAAGGGTACGTGTTGTCTTCAATGTATACAGAAGAAAATTTAGATATTGATAACATTAAGTGACTTGCTCAAGGTCATACAGTAAGTGGTAGAGCCAATAGGTGAGCTCACAGTTGCAACCAAAGAGAGAACAAAGATTTTGTGCCATTCACAGTATTCCCTCCCCAACTGAATACATTTTTAGAAGACAAAATATCAGTTGAGGTCATCATCCAGAGAGCTTTTGTCTGGCTCCCTGGGCCAACGGAGACTGCATATGTTAAGCAGATGTAATTTATTTAATCTGCGAGAAGGGAAAAGAAGTTTTGGCAGTATTTCTCCAAAACACTCCCCTGTAAACTGGCAGAAAGAAGGCGTTTGGGAGAATGAGGTGCCAGCTCGGCAGCATATCCTCCAGCCAAAAGGAAGTAATTGTAAATGAAGAGCAGTGGAGGTGATCTGGAAATACAGACTAATCACTTGCACACTTGTGCAGCTGCTCCCTTATGTGCTGCTCATCATCCACAGCACATCAGGCTAGAGTCAACCCCTGTGCCAGACAATTCTTACACACCCACTAATTAACAAGAGCACTTTCTTACGAATCTATCCTTAGCTTTTTCCATGAGTTATTATTACTAACAAGTCCAAATCTCAGTCTTTAAACAAGCATTAATTTAAGAGCATCTCAGCTTTTCTCTTGTTTGGGTTGCTCTTGTAATGATCAAGTCATCTATGCTCTCTTGTAATGATCAAGTCGTCTATGCTAAGTAGTATAAGGAACTATACTTAGTCTATACTAAGTAGTATAAGTAGTAGAAGGAAATAAAATAGTATACTTTCCCAAGTCTGAAATGCTTCATCCCTATGTGGCTGAATCCCACAAGTGACAAAGAAGCTTTGATTGAAGTTCAGAAGGGGCAGCCTAAAGAAACTGGTTATTCTCTGGTATTTTCAAGAGCCAAAAAATGACTTTGGTCCTTCTGGATGTTAAAGGACCAATATCTCTGAACTATTTAAATATGATCTTCATTAAACTTAGTCAGCCATGTCCTTAGAATCCAAGGATTATATATATGTGTGACTAATTAAATATTTAAACTTTAACATTTTTACCATATGTACTATTTTCTCCACCACATTTTCCTGTGCTTTCAATCTGTTGGTTTGTAGTTAGGAATTTCTACTGTCTAATCACCATTTTCTTAGAAACACTATTCTACTGTCTCGTCTAGCTTCTCTGATGGATATTCTTCCTGCAAGCAGTAAAGAAGCAGCTTGCCTCTGAACATATAAGTAGTCTCTCCAACCATCAATATATCACTGTTATTTAACCAAAATAAATAGTTCTTTAGTCATGCATAAAGTAAACAAGTATTTGATTCTGCAACTACAGTTCAGAATGAATAATACAACCTATAAGCACTAGTCAATAACTAAAATGAAACGTGATCTATGACGAGTGTATAATCCATGAAGACTTCCATTCCAAACATCTATTTAAGTCATGATCCAAATGCTTATATGGACACTTATTACCCATAAACAGTAAAGGCTCCTAAAAGCCTTTCTCAAATTTATATGTTCAGTGTAGGACCACTGTGCCAGCCATGGGAATAAACACATTTTCAAAATGATTGATTTTGTACAACAAAATGGCTGTTGGAACACAGATCTAACCATAATTCTGGCTAAGAAAGCAAATATATTAAGCCTTTGGGGAAGATTGCAGACCTAGAGGATCCTAGGTTCACCTTGTCCCATGGATACACCTAGATAATACCCACATCAGTGTAAATAACCCAGAAAATGACTGAAGATTCTCAACAGGTAAATGTAGACAAAAAGCCACATGGAAGAGGGAAGGAAAGGTGGAGATGTGGTTGGGAGCAAAACTAACATGCAGGACTGTCTGTGGGTAGAAGCAATGCTGTAGGCACAAGAGGGGAAAGTAGCAGACCCCACACCAGGTAACCCAGGCATAGTGGACCTGCACTGGGAAGTCAAATCCCCATAACATTTGGCTTTGAAAGCTAGAGGGGTTCCACTTCTTGAGTTCTTAAAATTAGTAGGGCTTAACACCTAGAACTTTGAAAAACAGTGGGATCAGCTCTGGGAGAACAGGATGGCAATAGGAAATGGAGTCTCCACCCTTAAAGATACAGCATAACAGCCCCACTGAGATACAGTATAGAAACAGCAGTTTGAAAGATGTCTGGGGTATAGGAGATAGAGGTGTGTTTATTAATATCAGAGCAGGTGCTGGAGGGGCAGAGATCTTGGAGAGATTTCTCTAGGAACAAAAGAGCTGGCAGGTGCCATTAACCTCCCCTGCCCCCCAGCCTAGATACATAGACACCTGGCAAGAATCATCCCAGCAGAGTCTCCATCTAGCTTGTTAAGATCTCTCCCCACCACTGTACTCTCCTGCAGCCCCAGCCCCTGCATCTTGGCTTCAGCAGGAGTTTTCCAAAGTGGCTACAGACTTCCTCCCAAAGCAGAACAGTGCAAACCTTGCTAACATCACATGCACCACCACCACGCCCACCCCCGCATTCTCCTGTGGATGCACTCCCCCCAACACGCCCTTAGCAAAAGTCCAACCAAAGTGGTGCCACAAGTGTGGCATTATGCAAGCAGCCCCAACAGGGGTCAGCATGACCCCAGCACCTTCTCAGCACCACCACTCCTGCCCTTGGGAGAGGGGAAGAAAACCACACAAACCAGTTCAACTATGGCCCCAGCAGTGGGCTCGGATTGGACATCTGGTCTGACTGCATACCCCAACCACCAACAAAAGCTTCTCAGGAAGCAACACAAGAAGAGCACCCTGAAGTCCAGTGATTCTGTGCTCTGACAAAAGCCTGACCTGACCCAACTCAAACTCAAGGTGGCCCCTGACAGGCCCAGTAACAACACAGGGACCAAACATGGCCTACAACAGATAAAGAGAGCCATGAAGGACCGGGCTAAAAGTAAATGTAGCTCAGCCACAAGAGTAAGGCATACACAACACACACATGAGACACCCCATGAAGTGCCAGGTTCTGATGAACAGGCAACATTACACTACAGGGGCACTACAGAGCCTCTTCTTCAGAAGGCCACTACTCTTAGGAGCAGGAGACATAGCTGACTTGTCCAACACAAAGAAACAGACACAGAGTTAGACAAAATGAAGAGACAGAACAATATGTCCCAAATTAAAGGACAAGACAAAACCACAACAAGAGACCTAAATGAAACAGATATAATATGCCTCATAGAGAATTTAAAGTAATGTCATAAAGATACTTGACTTGAGAAGAGTGGAGGACCTCAGTGAGACCCTCAATAAAGAGAAAACATAAATAAACAACCAGAGTTGAAGAACTCAATTAACTCACATTAAAACACATACTAGATAGAATAAATAGTAGACTACAGGAATCAAAAGAACAGTTCAGTGACCTGGGGAACAGAGATGGAAAGCAATCAAACTGAACAAGAGAGAGAAAAAATAATAAAAAATGAGAATAGATTAAGGAAACTCAGGAGCACCATCAAGCTTAATAACATTCACATTAAAGGGATCCCAGAAGGAGAAGGGAGAAAAAAGGGGACAGAAAATTTATTTTAAGAAATAATAGCTGAAAACTTCCCACATCTGGGGAAGGAAACAGAAATCCAGATCCAGGAGCCACAGATAGCCCCCAACAAATTCAACCAGAGGAGGTACATGCCAAAACACATAGTAATTAAAATGGCAAAAAGTAGTGATAGAGAATTTTAAAAGCAAGCAAGAGAAAAGAGAACAGTTACAAGAAAAACCCCATAAGGTGATCAGCTGATTTTTCAGCACAAACTTTGCAGGCCAGAAGAGAGTGGCATGATATATATGAAGTGCTAAAAGAAAAAAACCTGCAGCCAAGAATACTCTCTCCAGTAAGGCTATCATTCAGAATAGAAGGAGAGATAAAGAGTTCCCCAAACAAACAAAAGTTAAAGGAATTCATGACCACTTAATCAGCTTTACAAGAAATGTTGAAAGGGACTATATGATTAGAAAGGAAAGACCATAAGCAAAAGTAAAAAGTAGGAAACACAAAAGAAGTAAAATTAAGTTTATCTGTAAAAATCAGTCAAGGGATTCACAAAGTAAAAGGAGAATGTGGAGGAGGACACCATGTACCTAAAATGTAGGGGAGAGAGAGCTAAAAACTTTGTGCTTTTAAAGTAGGTTAAAACTTAAGTGACCATCAAATTAATATAGACCACTATATGCATAAGATGTTATATATAAACATAATGGTGACCACAAACAAAAACCAGTAATAGATATGCAAAAAATAAAGAGAAAGGAATCCAAGTATATCACTAAAGAAAGCCAACAAATCATGAGAGAAGAGAGCAAAAGAAAGGAACAGGGAAGAACTACAAAAATAATAAAATAAGTAACAAAATGGCAACAAGTACTTACCTGTCCATAATTACTTTGAATGTGAATGGACCAAACCCTCCAATCAAAAGACATAGGTGATGAAGTGGATAAAAAAAAAATACCCCTACAGGGGCGCCTGGGTGGCTCAGTTGGTTAAGCGACTGCCTTCAGCTCAGGTCATGATCCTGGAGTCCTGGGATCGAGTCCCGCATCGGGCTCCCTGCTCAGCGGGGGGTCTGCTTCTCCCTCTCACCCTCCCCCCTCTCATGCTCTGTCTCTCATTCTCTCTCAAATAAATAAATTTAAAAAAAATACCCCTACAAAGGACTCATTTCACACCTAAAGACACATGCAGACTGAAGTAAAGGGATGGAAAAGCATTATCATGCAAATGGAAGTGAAAAGAAAGCCAGAGTAGCAATACTTATGTCAGGCAAAATAAACTTGAAAACAAACTCTGTAACAAGAGATGAAGAATGACTTCACATAATCATAAAGGAAACAGAATTTACAACAATTATAAATATTGATGCACCCATCATGGGAGCACCCAAATACATAAAGCAGCTAATAACAAATATAAAGGAAGCAATTGACAACAATACAATAATAGTAGGGGACTTTAACACCCCACTTATGCCAATCTACAGATCACCCAAAAAAAGTCAATAAGGAAACAGTGGCTTTGAATGACACATTGGACGAATTGGGTCTAACAGATACATTCAAAACATTCTGTCATAAAACAACAGAATACACATTCTTTTTAAGTGCACATGGAGCATTCTACAGAACAGATATGTTAAGCCACAAAATAAGTCTCAACAAATTCAAAAGATTGAAATCATACCATGCATTTTTTTTCTGAGTAGAACACTGTAATATTAGAAATCAACCACAAGAAAAAAATTTGGAAGGAACATAAATACATGGGTCTTAAATAACATGTTACTAAACAATAAATGGGACAAGCAGAACTCAAAGAAAAAATCAAAAAAATACATGGAGGGATGCATGGCTGGCTTAGTCAGTAAAACATGCAATTCTTGGTCTTGGGGTCATGAGTTTAAGGCCCACATTGGGTGTAGAGCTTACTTAAAAAAAGAAATACATGGAAACAAATGAAAATAACAAAATGGTCCAAAATCTCTGGGATGCAGCAAATGCTGTGCTAAGAAGGAAGTTTATAGCAATACAGGCCTACCTCATGAAGTGAAAAAAACTTCAAATAAACAACCTAACCTTACACCCAAAGGAGCTAGAAGAACAAACAAAACTCAAAACCAGTACAAGGGGGGAGGAGGCAAGATGGTGGAAGAGTGGGGGACTCCATTTCAACCGGTACCCTGAATTTAGCTAGATATCTACCAAGCCATTCTGAACACCCACGAAATCAGCCTAAGATGTAAGATTATACCTCTGGATGTCTACCGGGGCAGAAGATCGTCAGTCGAGAGGTAGGAAAGACAGAGTTGGGCTTGCCTGGACAGATGGAAGATAAACAGAAGGGGGAAGGGACCACCAAAAGCTAGCCTTTGGAAAGTAATACCCCAATGCAAAAGTGTCCTGTGCCTGGAGACCAGCAATAGCCTGGAGATGGAAAGGGACTGATAACAGCGCTCAAACAGAACACAGGGGCTTAAGGGGCAAACACTGGACCCCTGCCCCAGCACTGCTAGCTGCTGCCTGCGCCCGCCCCCGCACTAGAGGGGACCTGTCCCGGACTCCAGAGGCCACTGCTGCCGCAGGTGCCCGAAAGGACCCGGCATGGACCTGGGCCTGCAGACTGGGGCATCCACCACCACCGCCCACACGGGAGGACCCAAGGCGGACTTGTGCCATGGAAATGGGGTTGGAGGCGGCCGCCGCCAAGGTCTCTGCTGCTGCCCCCCACCTCCCACGCCAGAGAGGATCCAGCTTGGAACTGCGCCCATGGCCCCAGGGGCCAGCCACTGCTACAGCCAGAGCCCAGGCCCGCCCAGACCGGGATCGCTCACGGTGTTGGTGGCACAGGGGGCAGAGACAAGTGGGGGCCAGAGTCCATGCTGAGAGGATCACTGGGGGCCCGCACTGCCTGTGGGAGGCTGTGGTTTTCAGCGGGGCTCACAGAGCAGGAGACAGTGTGCTCTGGAGGGTTCAGAGAGGAGCAGACTGTAGCTTCTCTCCCCTGGGACGGAGGTCTGGGTGCAGACGTTTTCCTTTGCTGACCCTCCAAAAAGGCGGGAAAAGCCGGGAAAAGATGCCAGAGAACAAAAGCCAAAAAAAAAAAAAAAAAAAAGGGTTTTCATGAGCGGAGCCCCTTGGTAGGGGGCAGGGCAACTCCGCCCAAGCAGGATTGACTGGAAAAACACCCCTGCAGAAGACAAGCAGGAAGAACAAGAGGACAACAACCCCAGGGTCCCCATAAAACTATAAAACCCCAACACCAGGGGAAAGTTAGTATATTAATCTCTTAGTGTTGCCTCATGGCCTGTATATTTCTTAGATACTTTTCGCTCTTTTTTTAAAATTCTTTGTTTTTGCTTTTTTTCCCTACTTATCATTTCAACCAGATGTTTAATACAACATATTCCATAGTAACTTTTTAACTTGAGCTTTTTCACACATATACTTTTTTTTCCTTTTTATATATATATAGATATAAGCTTCAATGTAGACCTTTTTTCCCTACTCAATACTATGTTTTAATTTCCCTGTATCTCTGGGAAGTACTGTTCTCTAACAAAGAGAACAAAATACACCCAGGAAGAGCTGAAACACTCTACCTCGCCCACATAAAGGGATTATAGCCACCTTCCCTGCACCACTCCTTTTTTTGTTGTTTTCTGGGGGGGGGGGGGGGTTGTTTGTTTGTTGTACTTTATAAATCTTATTCTTGGGTTTCATTTTGGCTGGGGTTTTTTTTGGTGGTGGCTTCCGAATGCTCCTAACCGTCCCAGGGTGCACCTTGCCTGGATTGTGGTTGATGTTTTTGACTGTACATCCCCTCAACCACAACTCAACAGAATGACTAAGAGGAGGAACTCCCAACAAAGCAAAGACCCAGAGACAATGGCCTCTCCCACAGACCTAATGGATAGTGATATAAGCAAGATGTTAGTAGACTTCAGGGTAACAGTTATGAAGACAATAGCTAGGCTGGAGAAAAACATTAATGGCAACATAGATTGTCTAAGGGCAGATATGAGAGCTAATCAGGCCGAACTTAAAAATGCTATAAATGAGATGCAGTGTAAACTAGATTTTCTAACACCTAAGGTAAACAAAGCAGAAGAACGTATTAGTGATCTAGAAGACAAACTGATAGAAAAGAAGGAAAAGGGGGAGGCCTGGAACAAACAGCTTAATATCCATGAAAACAGAATTAGAGAAATAAGTGACCCCATGAAACGTTCCAATGTCAGAATTATTGGGATCCTTGAGGGGGTGGAGAGAGAGGACTAGAAGATACATTCGTAGCTGAGAACTTCCCTAATCTGGGGAATGAAATAAGCATTTGTGTCCTATAGGCAGAGAGGACCCCCTCCCAAGATCAAGGAGAACAGACCAATGCCCTAGCATGTAATAGTAAAACTCGCAAACCTTAGAACCAAGGAAACCATCTTAAGGGCAGTTAGGGGGAAGAGATTCCTTACATACAGAGGGAAGAACATCAGAATAACGTCAGACCTATCCACAGAGACCTGGCAAGCCAGAAAGGCCTGGCAAGACACATTCAGGGTACTAAATGAGAAGAACATGCAGCCAAGAATACTTTATCTGGCAAGGCTGTCATTTAAAATGGATGGAGAGATACAGAGCTTCCAGGACCAGCAGACTGAAAGAATATGTGACCACTAAGCCGGCCCTGCAAGAATTATTAAGGGGGGGGGGTCCTATAAAAGGAGAAAGACCCCAAGAGTGATATAGAACAGAAATTTACAGAGACAATCTATAAAAACAAGGACTTCACAGGCAACATGATAAAAAAATAATATCTATCAATAATCACTCTCAACGTGAACAGCCTAAATGCTCCCATAAAATGGCAAGAGTTGCAGATTGGATAAAAAGAGAGGACCTATCCATGTGCTGTCTACAAGAGACTCATTTTGAACCTAAAGATACATCCAGACTGAAAGTGAAGGGATGGAGATCCATCTTTCATGCCAGCGAACCTCAAAAGAAAGCTGGGGTAGCAATTCTCATATCAGATAAATTAGATTTTAAGCTAAACACTGTAGTTAGAGACACAGAAGGACACTACATCATTCTTAAAGGGTCTATCCAACAAGAAGATCTAACAATTGTAAATATCTATGCCCCCAACATGATAAGTTATATAAGATATAACTTATATCAGTTATAAGCCAACTGTTAACCAAAATAAAGAGACATACTGATAATAATATGTTAATTGTAGGAGGCCTCAACACTCCACTCTCAGCAATAGACAGATCATCTAAGTGGAAAATCAACAAAGAAACAAGAGCTTTGAATGACACACTGGACCAGAGGCCCCTCATAGATATATACAGAACATTCCACCCTAAAACAACAGAATACTCCTTTTTCTCAAGCACACCTGGAACTTTCTCCAGAATAGACCACATACTGGGTCACAAATCAGGTGTCAACTGATACCAAAAGACTGAGATTACTCCCTTCATATTCTCAGACCATAATGCTTTAAAACGGAACTCAATCACAGGAAAAAAAATTTGGAAGAAATTCAAACACTTGGAAGCTAAAGACCACTCTCCCTAAGAATGCTTGTGTCAACCAGGAAATCAAAGAACAACTTAAACAATTCATGGAAACCAATGAGAATGAAAACACACTGTTTGAAAACCTACGGGATACTGCAAAGGCGGTTCTAAGGGAGAAATACAGAGCCAACCAAGCCTCACTCAAAAAAATAGAAAAATCCCAAATTCACCAAACTTTACACCTTAAAGAACTGGAGAAAAAAAAACAACAAATGATGCCTAAGTTACACATTAGAAGAGAAATAATTAAGATTAGAGCAGAAATCAATGAATTAGAAACCAGAAATACAGTAGAGCAGATCAACAAAACTAGAAACTGGTTCTCTGAAAGAATTAATTGGTAAAGAAAGAAAAGATTGATAAACCACTGGCCAGACTTATCCAAAAGAAAAGAGAACGGACCCAAATTAATAAAATTATGAATGAAAGGGGAGAGATCACAACTAACACCAAGGAAATAGAAACAGTTATTAGATATTATTATCAACAACTATATGCCAATAGATTAAGCAACCTGGAAGAAATGGATGCCTTCCAGGAAACCTATAAACTACCAAGACTGAAACAGGAAGAAATTGACAACCTGAATAGAGCAATAACCAGTAACGAGACTGAAGCAGTGATCAAAAACCTCCCAAAAAACAAGAGTCCAGGGCCTGATGGATTCCCTAGGGAATTCTACCAAACATTCAAAGAAGAAATAATACCTATCCTCCTGAAGCTGTTTCAAAAAAGAGAAACAGAAGGAAAGCTTCCAGACTCATTCTATGAGGCCAGTATTACCTTGATCCTCAAACCAGGCAAAGACCCCATCAAAAAGGAGAATTTCAGACTGATATCCCTGATGAATATGGATGCCAAAATTCTCAACAAAATCCTAGCTAATAGAATCCAACAGTACATTAAAGGGATCATCCACCATGACCAAGTGGGATTTATCCCCAGGACGCAAGGGTGGTTCAGCATTCAAAAATCAATCAACGTGATAGAACACATTAGTAAAAGGAGAGAAGAACCATATGGTCCTCTTAACTGATGCAGAAAAAGCATTTGACAAAATACAGCATCCTTTCCTGATTAAAACTCTTAGAGAGATAAGAGGGAACATTCCTCAATTTCATAAAATCCATCTATGAAAAACCCACAGTGAATATCATCCTCAATGGGGAAAAGCTGAGAGCCTTTCCCTTAATATCAGGAACACTACAAGGATGCCCACTCTTGCCACTATTGTTCAACATAGTACTAGAAGTCCTAGCAACAGCAATCAGACAAAAAGAAATAAAAGGTATTCAAATTGGCAAAGAAGAAGTGAAACTCTCTATCTTCACAGATGACATGATACTTTATGTGGAAAATCCAAAAGACTCTACCCCCAAATTATGAGAACTCATACAGCAGTTCAGTAATGTGGCAGGATACAAAATCAATGCACAGAAATCAGTTGCTTTCTTATACACTAATAATGTAGCTGTAGAAAGAGAAATTAGAGAAATGATTCCATTTACAATAGCACCAAAAACCATAAGATACCTTGGAATAAACCTAACCAAAGAGGTAAAGGACCTATACTCTAGGAACTACAGAACACTCATGAAAGAAATTGAAGATGACACAAAAAGATGGAAAAATATTCCATGCTCCTGGATCGGAAGAATAAACATTGTTAAAATGTCTACACTGGGGCGCCTGGGTGGCTCAGTCGTTAAGCGTCTGCCTTCGGCTCAGGTCATGATCCCAGGGTCCTGGGATCAAGTCCCACATCGGGCTCCCTGCTCTGCAGGAAGCCTGCTTCTCCCTCTCCCACTCCCCCTGCTTGTGTTCCTGCTCTTGCTATGTCTCTCTCTGTCAAAAAAATAAAATCTTTAAAAAAAAAAAAAAAAAGTCTACACTGCCCAGAGCAAGCTATTCCTTCAATGCATCCCAATCAAAATACCAATGGCATTTTTCAAAGTGCTGGAACAAACAATCCTAAAATTTGTATGGAATGAGAAAAGACCCTGAATCGCCAAGGAAATGTTGAAAAAGAAAAACAAAGCTGGGGGCATCACATTGCCTGATTTCAAGCTATATTACAGAGCTGTGGTCAAGACAGCATGGTACTGGCACAAAAACAGACACATAGACCAATGGAACAGAATAGAGAGCCCAGATGTGGACCCTCAACTCTATGGTCAAATAATCTTCGACAAAGCAGGAAAAAATATGCAATGGAAAAAAGACAGTCTCTTCAATAAATGGTGCTGGGAAAATTGGACAGCTATATACAGAAGAATGAAACTCAACCATTCTCTTATACCATACACAGAGATAAACTCAAAATGGATAAAAGACCTCAATGTGAGACAGAAATTCATCCAAATCCTAGAGGAGAACATAGGCAGTAACCTTTTCGACATGGGCCACAGCAACTTCTTTCAAGACACGTCTCCAAATGCAAGGGAAACAAAAGCGAAAATGAACTGTTGGGGCTTCATCAAGATAAAAAGCTTCTGCACAGCAAAGGAAACAGTCAACAAAACAAAGAGGCAACCCACAGAATGGGAGAAGATATTTGCAAATGACACTACAGATAAAGGGCTGGTATCCAAGATCTATAAAGAACTTCTCAAACTCAACACCCAAAAAACAAATAATCAAGTCAAAAAATGGGCAGAAGATATGAAAAGACACTTCTCTGAAGAAAACATACAAGTGGCTAACAGACACATGAAAAAATGTTCATCATCATTAGCCATCAGGGAAATTCAAATCAAAACCACATTGAGATAATACCTTACACCAGTTAGAATGGCAAAAATTGACAAGGCAAGAAACAAAAAAATGTTGGAGATGTTGTGGAGAAAGGGGAACCCTCTCACACTGTTGGTGGGAATGCAAGTTGTTACAGCCACTTTGGAAAACAGTGTGGAGGTTCCTCAAAAAATTAAAAATAGAGCTACCCTATGACCCAGCAATTGCACTTCTGGGTATTTACCCCAAAGACACAGATGTAGTGAAGAGAAGGGCCATATGCACCTCAATGTTCATAGCAGCAATGTCCACAATAGCCAAACTGTGGAAAGAGCCAAGATGCTCTTCAACAGACGAATGGATAAAGAAGATGTGGTCCATATATACAATGGAATATTACTCAGCCATCAGAAAGGATGAATACCCAACTTTTGCATCAACATGGATGGGACTGAATGAGATTAAGCTAAGTGAAAAAAGTCAAGCAGAGAAAGTCAATTATCATATGGTTTCACTTATTTGTGGAACATAAGGAATAGCATGGAGGACATTAGGAGAAGGAAGGGAAAAATGAATGAGGAGAAATCGGAGGTGGAGAGAACCATGAGAGACTATGGACTCTGAGGAACAAACTGAGGGTTTTAGAGGGGAGGGGGAGGGGGGAGATGGGTTAGCCCAGTGATGGGTATTAAGGAGGGCATGTACTTCATGGAGCACTGGGTGTTATATGAAAACAGTGAATCATGGAACACTACATCAAAAACTAATGAGGTATTGTATGGTGACTAACAGAAAAACAACAGTACAAGGAAGGAAATGATAAAGATTAGAGCAGAAATAAATGAAATAGATACTAAAAAAACAAAAACAAAAAGCAATACAACAGACAATGAAACCAGAAATTGCTTCTTTGTAAAGATCAACAAAATTGATAAAACTTTAGCCAAACTCCTAAAAGAAAGAGAGGACTCAAACAAAATTAGAAATTAAAAAGGAGAAATTAAAGCGACATCACAGAAATACAAAGGATTATAAGAGAATATTATGAAAAATTATATGCTAACAAACTGGACAACCTAGAAGAAGTGGATACATTCCTAGATACATATAACCTCTCAAAACTGAATCAGGAAGAAATAGAAAATTTGAACTGACTTAATACAAGCAATTAAACTGAATCAGTAATCAAAATACTTCCAACAAACAAAATTCCAGGGCCAGAGGACTTCACATGTCAATTCTACCAAATACTTAAGAATTAACACTCTTCTTCTCAAACTATTCCAAAAAGTAGAAGAAGGAAAGTTCCAAATACATTCTATGAGACACATTACTTTGATACCAATCCAGATAAAGACACTACAAAAAAAGAGAATTGCAGGCCAATATCTCTGATGAATATAGATGCAAAAATCCTCAATAAAATATTAGGAAAACAAATCAAACAATACATAAAAATATCAACCACCATGATCAAGTGAGATTTATTCCTGGGATGCAAGAGTGGTTCAATATTCACATTCCCATTTACAACTGCACCAAAAATAAAATACCTAAGAATAAACTTAATCAAGGAGGTGAAAGACTGGTCCACATTTATGAAGGAAATTGAAGATGACACAAATGGAAAGATAATCCATGCTCATGGAATGGGAGAACAAATATTGTTAAAATGTCCATACTACCTAAAGCAATCTACAGATTTAATGTAATCCCTATCAAAATTCCAATAGCATTTTTCACAAAACTAGAACATATAATCCTAACATTTGTATGGAACCACAAAAGACTGCAAATAGCCAAAGAAATCTTGAAAATAAGAGGAAAAACTGGATGTAACACAATCTCAGATTTCAAGATATACTACAAACCTGTAGTAATCAAAACAGTATGGTATTGGCACAAAAATAGATACATAGATCAATGGAACAGAATAGAGAGCCCGGGAATAAACCTACAATTATATGGTCATTTAATCTTTGACAAAGTAGGCAAGAATATGCAACAGGAAAATGACAGTCTCTTCAACAAATGGTGTTGGGAAAACAGGACAGCTATGTGCAAAAGAATGAAACTGGACCACTTTCTTATACCATACACACACAAAAAACCTCCAAATGGATTAAAGATCTAAATGTGAGACATGAAACCATACAAATCCTAGAAGAGGAGACAGGCAGTAATTTCTCTGACATCAGCGATAGCAACATTTTACTAGATAGTTCTTCTAAGGTAAGGGAAACAAAAGAAAACTAAACTATTAGGACTACATCAAAATAAAAAGCTTCTGCACAGCAAAGCAAACAATCAACAAAACTAAAAGACAATATACCAAATGGGAGAAGATATTTGCAAATGACATATCTGATAATACATTAGTATCCAATATATATAAAGAACTTCTACAACATAATACCCCAAAACAATTATCCAATTAAAAAATGGGCAGAAGACATGAACAGCCATTTTTTTTAAGATTTATTTATTTATTTTAGAGAGAAAGAGTGTGCACAAGCAGGGGGAGGGGCAGAGTGAGAGGAAGAGAATCCTCAAGCAGACACCCACCCTGAGCACAGAACTCTGACATGAGTCATGATCACAGGACCTTGAGATCATGACTGAGCTCAAATTAAGAGTCGGACACCTAATTGAGCCACCCAGGCACCCCATGAACAGATATTTCTCCAAAAATGACACACAGAGGGCCAACAGACACATGAAAAGACACTCAACATTACTCAGCACCAGGGAAATGCAAATCAAAACCACAGTGAGCTATGACCTCACACCTGTCAGAATGCCTAAAATAAAAAACACAAACAACAACAACTTTTGGTGAGAATATGAAGAAAAAGAACTCCATGCACAGTTGGTGGGAATGCAAACTGATGCAGCCACTGTGGAAAACAGTATGGAGGTTCCTCAAAAAATTAAGAGAATTACCATATGATCCTGTAATTCCACTACTGGGTATTTACCCAAAGAATATGAAAACACTAATTCAAAAAGATATATGCACCCCAGTGTTTACTGCAGCCTTATTTACAATAGCCAAATTATGGAATCAGCCTAAGTATCCACTGTTAGACGGATAAAGAAGGTGTGGTATATATAAAGAATGGACTACTACTCAGCCATAAAAAAGAATGAAATCTTGCCATTTGCAACAACATCAATGGATCTAGAGAGTATAATGACAAGTGAAATAAGTCAGAGAAAAATACCATATGATTTCAGTCATACATGGAATTTAGGAAACAAACAAACCAACAAAGAAAAAAACAAAACAAAAAACAGACTCTTAACTTAGAGAACAAACAGATGGCTACCAGAGGGAAAGTGGGTGGGATAGGTGAAATAGGTGAAGGGGATTAAGAGTACACTTATCACAATGAGTGCTAAGTAATGTATAGAATTGGTGAATCACTATATGGTAAACTTGAAACTAATATAAAACTGTAAGTTAACTATACAGGAATTAAAATATTTTGATAAAGTCAGTATTTAGAATATTGTCCAATCTTAGAGGTAAAATTCATTCCACTAATACAGTTCTTGACTAAAATATTTACAAATTGCCTCTTTCACAATCACTTTCATCCTGAGACTACTCTGGAATATGTTCCATGGTTTAAAATATACACCCACATCCTCTTCATCTTTTGAAGAAAGATTTATTTGGGAAAACCCCAAAGTCATGAGGAGTTAATTAGTGTATATGACCAGCTATCATTCTAACTTGATTACTATTTCCCGAGATATTTTAATATTTATGTTAGTAGAAATAGATCCATACATATATTTCAAATGTGCAACTTTATAGTAAAGCCAAACTTGCTTCCATTGTGCACGTAGTCAAATGAAGGGTCCCAAAGCTACTTGAAAACCAAGGCTCCAGCATTACAGAGCACTACCTGTTGCCCAGTTGAATTTTTTACAATTCTAAAAAGCAAAAACAAAAAGAAACCCTAAGGGCAGTGAAGACTAATTAATGCTTAGATAGATCAGACACATTCCTTAAGAGAAAACTGTTTGTTATCCAAAAATAGGTCCAAATTGTAGTTCAAGTCACCCTTCAATTAACTAAAACACCCTTAAAAAATTTCATGCCTTTTTTACATTTATTATGTTATGTTAATCACCATACATTACATCATTAGTTTTTGATGTAGTGGTCCATGATTCATTGTTTGCGTATAACACCCAGTGCTCCATTCAGTGTGTGCCCTTTAATATGCATCACCAGGCTAACCCATCCCCCCACCCCCCCCCAGAACCCTCAGTTTGTTTCTCAGAGTCCACAGTCTCTCATGGTTCGTCTCCCCCTCCGATTTCCCCCACTTCATGCTTTTTAAAAGAACATGTGGCTTTAATATTTTTTCTACTGTATTATTGCCTCCTAGAGTTCAGTAATTTCCTCTCATTTTTTATTGTCTCTCCCATTCTACCTTGAGTTTATTTTTTGGTTCATTTTCTAACTTATTAAGCTATATCTATCCCATAAACTCTGCTGTGTATTTTCATTATCACTCTGTTGTGGCTATTTTTTAACTTCCATCATGACTTTTTCTTTAGCCCATACATTATGTAGCAATGTGTTTAATTATTTCCAAGTATATAGGGATTTATGTAACTTTTTGTTAAGTTTTACCTTAACTGTATTGTAGTTACAGATTATGGTCTATGTAATGCTTAATATCTGAAATGTAATAATGTTTTCTTAATTGTAGTACCTGATTGGTTTTTATAAATTTTCCATGTACACTTAAGAAAAATATAATCTGGAACATTCTCCAGGATAGATCATATAGTAGAACACAAAACAAGTCTTAATAAATTTAAGAAGACTGAAATCATATGAAGCATCTTTTCCAACCACAATCATATGAAACTAGAAATTACAAGAAGAAAAACTGGAAAATTCACAAATATTTGATTAAACAACATGTTACTGAAAAACCAGTGGGTCAAAGAAGAAAATCAGAAACTATCATAAGACAAATGAAAATGAAAATACAGCATTCTAAAATTTGTGGGATGCAGCTAAAGCAGTTCTAAGAGGGCAGCTCATAGTGATAAATGCCTAAATTAAGAAAAAAGAAAGAAAAAAAAAACCAATCTAACTCTACAGGTCAAGGATCTAAAAAAGGAAGAACAAAGTAAGCCCAAAGTTAGTAAAAGAATGGAAATAACAAAGATTAGGATAGAAATAAATAAAATAAAGACCAAAAATAGCAAAGGTCAATAATACTAAGAGCTGCTTTTTTTGAAAAGATAAACAAAATAGACAAATCTGTGGCTAGACTTAAAGGGAAAAAGAGAACTCAAATAAAATTAGAGATAAAAGAGGAAGCATTACAACTAATACCATACAAAGAATCATAAAAAATCTATTATGACAATTACACACCAATAAATTCGACAACCTAGAATACATGGATTCTTAGAAACATACAACCCAACATACTAAATGATGAAGAAATAGGAAATCTGAACAGAGCAATTACTAATAAAGAGAATCAATCAGTAATCAAGAACAAACAAAGAAATATCCAGGATCAGATGCTTCACTGGCAAATTCCACCAAATATTTAAAGAAGAATTAATACTAATCCTTAACTGCTCCTAAAAAATCAAAGGGAACATTCCCACACTTGTTTTACAAGGCCAGCATTACCCTAATACCCAAACCACACAAGCACACTAGAGAAAATTACAGTCCAGTATCCCTGATAGAGATGCTAAAAACCTCAAGAAAATATTAGCACACCGAATTCAACAATATATTAAAAGTGTCATATATTATGTTCAAGTGGGATTGATTCCAGCAACACAAGCATGGTTCAACACAAGCAAATCAACCAACGTGATACACCACATTAACAAAATGAAGGATAAAAATCAAATGATAATCTATTAGATGCAAAAAAACTCATTTGACAAAATTCAACATTCATTCATGATAAAAACTCTTTAAAAAACTGGGCATATAGGGAACATACCTCAACATAATAAAAGCCATATAAAACAAGACCACATCTAACATCATAATTAACAGTGAAAAGCTAAAAGCTTTTCCTTTAAGATTAAGAACTTGACAAGTATACCCACTCTTGCCACTTTCATTCAACATTATACTGGAAATCCTAACCAAAGCAATTATACAAGAAATAAAAGACATCCAAATCAGAAAGGAAGACATAAAACTGTCTTCATTTGCAGATGACATGATATTATATGTAGAAAACTCTGATCCCACCAATGTTAGAGCTAATAAATTCAGTAAAAATATAAGATACAAAATAAATATACAAAAATCAGTTGCATTTCTATACACTAACAGCAAACTATCAGAAAGAGAAATTAAGAAAGCAATCCCATTTATCATTGTAGCAAAAAGAATAAAATGCCTAGGAATAAATTGAACCAAGGAGGAGAAAGATCTGTATACTGGAAACTATCAGACACTGGTGAAAAAATTGAAGAAGACACAAATAAATAGAAAGATGTTCTGTGCTCATTGATTGGGAAAATTACTATTATTAAAATGTCCATAGTACTGAAAGCAATGCGATCTCTATCATAATTCCAATGGCATTTTTCACAGAAAAAGGAAAAAATAACTCAAATTTGTATGGAACCACAAAAGACCCCAAATATTCAAAGCAATCTTTCTCAAAAACTAAGCTTGAGTTCTCACACCTTCTGATTTCAAATATATTACAAGGTTATAGCAAATAAAAAAGCATGGTATAAGTACAGAAACAGACACATAGATCAATGGAACAAAACAGAGAGCCCAGCAGTAAAGCCATACATATATGGTCAATTAATTTATGACAAAGGAGCCAAGAAAAAACAAATGAGAGAAAGAATAGTCTGTTCAATAAAAAGCGTTGGAAAAACTGGACAGCCACATGCAAAATGATGAAACTAGACCCTTATCTTCCACCATACACAAAAAATCAGCTCAAAATGGATGAAATACTGAACATAAGACATGAAACCATAAAAGTCCTAGAAGAAAACAGGGGTAAACTCCTTGTCATTGGTCATGGCAATGATTTTTTGGATTAAGCACCAAAAGCAAAGGCAATAAAACCAAAAATAAATAAGTAGGACTACATAAAACTAAAAATTTTCTACACACCAAAGGAAACTATCATTAAAATGAAAAGACAAACTACCAAATGGGAGAATATATTTGAATATCATATATCTGGTAAGACATTAATATCCAAAACACTATAAAGAACTCCTACAACTCACAGGGGGGAAACGTCTGCTTAAAAAAGCAGAGGTTCTGAATAGACTTTTTTCCAGAGACATAAAAATGACCAACAGGCACGTGAATAGGTGCTCAACATCACTGATTATCAGGGAAACAGTAATCAAAGCCACAATGAGATATTGCTTTGTACCTGTTAGAATATCTGTCATCCAAAAGACAAGAAATAATTGTTGGTGAGGATATGGAGAAAAGGAAACTCTAGTACACTGTTGGGAGAAATATAAATTGGTATAGCCACTAGAGAAAACAGTATGAAGTTTTCCTCAAAAAACTAAAAATTACCATATGATCCAGAATTCCACGTCTGGGTATATATCTAAAGGAAATGAAATCATTGTCTTGAAAAGATATGTGTTCCCATGTTCACTACAGCATTATTTATAACAACCAAGGTATAGAAACAACCTAAGTGTCTATCAATGAATGAATGAAGAAAATGTGACTGTACGCACATGTGTGCACACAGACATACAATGCAATAATATCCGGCCATAAAAAAAAAAAAAAAAAAGGTAATCTGGGACTTTGACAGCATTATGGTAAGTGAAATAAGTCAGAAAAAGATAAATACTGTATGATCTCATCTGATGGAGTGGTCAGAAGCAGTGTCTGGGCCCCCAACCTGGCATAGTGCCTCAGTGAGCCCTGGGCCCCGAGCTCACACCAGCCCCAGCTGTCTGACCAAGGCAGCCCTAGTGCAGCACATACTAAGACATCCTTAGTAAGCACTCGTTACAGCTCTAGTCATCTCGCCAAGGTGATACAGGTGCACATCACTGCAGAACACTAGGCCCAAACTACTTCAACTCCAGATGACTTGCCAGGATACCCCCATGCCTCACCTAGGCTCCAGCTGCTCCAGGTCACCCACTGCATCTGCCTTGGCTCCAGCAACCCCACCAGGGTACCCTCATGGAGCACTCTGGGACACCCTGACTTTCACCTCCTTCAGCTTCAGCTATATTGCCAAAACATTCTCTGGAGAGCACTTGGACCCCCCAGCATGCACACACTTCAGCTTGAGCCATGTCTCCCTCTGCAGAGAGTCCCAGGAATGCCCTAACCCAGGCCACTTAAGCTCAGGCCATCCCAAAAAGGCAACCCCAGCACAGAGGGTCCTGGAACCCCCAGCCCACACCAGCTGCAGCTCCATCCAGCTAGCTGAAGTCACCAGGTACACACGGTCTACACAGGGCACAAGCATACACAAGACTATTCCTTCAAGTTTAGAAGTAACTATTCTGCCTAATTCATAAAAACAAACATAGAAAGTCAATCAAAATGAGGAGGCAGAAGAATATGCTCCAAATAAAAGAACAAGACAAAACCTCAGAAAAAGAACTAAATAGAATAGAGATAACCAATTTACCTGACAAAGAGTTCAAAATGTCATAAAAATGCTGCCTGGACTGGAGAGAAGAGTGGATAAACTCAGTGAGAACCTCAATAAAGAGAAAATATAAAAAAGAACCAGAGTTGAAGAACAACTGAAATGAAATGTATACTAAAGGAAATCAACAGTAGATTAGCAGATGCAGAATTGGTCAGCATTCTGGTAGACAGGTTAGTGGGAGGCACTCAAGATGAGCAGCAGAAAGAAAAAAAGAATTTTAAAAAGTGAGGATACTTAAGAGATCTTGGAGACAAAATCAAGTGAACAAACATTTGCCTTATAGGGATCCCAAAGAAGAAGAGAAAGAAAGGGGGCAGGAATCTTTTTAAAAAAGACACAATAGCTAAATACTTCCCTAACCTGGAGAAGGAAACAGATATCCAAGCCCAGGCAACACAAGAAGTTTCAAACAAGATGAACCCAAGGAGGTCAGCACCAGGACACATAATATTTAAAATGTCAAAAATTAAAAATAAGAGCAAATTTTCAAAACAGGTGGGGACTAAGCAACTATTTATGTACAAGGAAACCCCCAGAAGGCTATCAGCTGATTTTTCAGTAGAAACTTTGTAAGCAGTAGGAGAGTGGCATGATATAGTCAAAGTACTGAAAAGAAAAAACCTACAACTGAGAATACTCCACCTGGCAAGGTTATCATTCAAAACTGAGAGGAGATAAAGAGTTTCCCAGACAAACAAAAGTTAAGAATTCGTCGCCACCAAACCAGCCTTACAAGAAATGTTAAAAGGACTTCTTTAAGTGGAAGAGGCCATAATCAGAATAAAACTATGAAAGAAAAAAATGTAATGAGTATTCAGTAAAGGCAGTAGAGCAATCATTAATAAAGCTAATATGAAGGTTAAAACACAAAAGTAGTAAAATCAATATCTTAAAAAATAGTTAAGGGGACTCACAAAATGAAAAGATGTAAAATATGACTACATGCATAAAATGTGGAAGGGGGAGTAAAATTAAAGTTCTTGTAGGATATGTTCGAACTTATGTGACTATCAACTTAATATAAACTGCTATTTACTTAAGATGTTGTATATGAACCTCATAGTAAACAAAACCAAAAACCTATGATATACAAAAAATAAAATGAAAGCCAAGCATTACACTAAAGAAAGTCATCAATCACAAGGACAGAGAGCAAGAAATAAAGTAACAGAGGAATTACAAAAACAACCAGAAAATAATAAAATGGCAAAATGCATATCTATCAATTATTACTTTAAATATAAATGGTCTGTATGCTTCAAAGGACACAGAGTGACAGAATAGATTAAAAAAAAAAAAAGACCCACCTATGTGTCACCAACAAGAAACCCACTTCAAACCTAAGACACATACAGCCTGAAAGTGAAGGGATGGAAAAAGATATTCCATACAAATAGAGGCAAAAAAAAGGACCAGGAAGTAATAGTTATATCAGACAAAGCTGAATTTAAAACAAAGACTGTAATGAGACAAGTAAGAGAATTATGTAATGATAAAGGGAATCAGTCAAACAAGCAGACATAACAATTGTAATTATCTATGAACCCAATATTGGAGCACCTAAATGCATAAAATAAATATTAACAGACATAAAGGGAGAAATTGACAGTCATAAAATAATAGTAGGGGACTTTAAACTTCCCACTTACAGCAATGCATAGACCATCCAGGCAGAAAGTCAATAAGGAAACAGTGTCTTTGAATGATACATTAGACCAGATATACAAAAAAAAAACATTCCTTCCAAAACCAACAGAATACAGATTTTTTTCAAGTGCTCATGGAACATTCTCTAGGACAGATCACATGTTAGGCCACAAAAGTGTCAGTATTTTTAAGAAGACTGGAATCATATCAAGCATCTTTTCTGATCACAACAGTATTAAAAATCAATTACAAGAAAAAGCACAAATACATAGAGGCTAAACAACATGCTACTACAAAACTATGGGTCAATGAAGAAATCAAAGAGGAAACAAGAAAATACATGGAGAGAAAGGAAAATAAAAACACAACAAAAGTTTTTTAGACACAGATAGAACAGTTCTAGGAGGGAAATTTATAGTGATACAGGGAACCTCAAGAATAAGAAAAATCTAGGATAACCTTACACCCAAAATAGAAAAAGAAGAGCAAACAAAACCCAATGTTATTAGAAGGAAGAGAATAATAGGTCAGAGCAGAAATAAATGAAAGAGAGACAAAAAAATTAGAACAGATCAATGAAATGAAGAGGTAGTTCTCGAGAAGATAAACAAAAATCAACAGACCTTTAGCCAGACTCATCAAGAAACAAATAGAATTCAAAAATAAAAAAGTTACAACTGACAGAAATACAAATTATAAGAAACTACCATAAAAATTATATGCCAACAAATTGGACAACCAAGAAGAAACAGAAAATTCCTAGTAACATACAATTTTACAAAACTGAATCAGGAAGAAATAGAAAACATGAACAGACCAATTACTAGTAATGAAATCGAATCAGTAATGAAAAAACTCCCAACAACCAAAAGCCCAAGAGGAGAGGAGTTCACAAGTGAATTCTACCAAACATTTAAAGAAGAGTTAATCACTAATCTCCTAAAAGTATTCTAAAAAGAAGAGGAAGGAAAACTTCCAAAAAACTTCTAGAAAGTCAGTATTGTGATATCAAAACCAGATAAAGACACTACAAAGAAAGAAAACTACAGGCCGATATCCATGATGAACACAGTTGCAAAATTTCTCAACAAAAGATGGGTGCCTGGATGGCTCAATCAGTTGAGCACCCAACTCTTGGTTTTGGCTCAGGTCATTATCTCAGGATTATGGGACTGAGCCCTGTCTCAGGCTCTGTACTCAGTGGGGAGTCTGCTGGAGATTCTGTCTCTCCCTCTCCCTCTGCCCCATTCATGCCCTCTCTTTCTCTTTTCCTCTCTAAAATAAACAAATCTTTAAAAAATTCTCACCAAAAGATTAGCAAACCAAATTCAACAATATAATAAAGATTTATCATAATCAAGAGAGATTTATTCTGGGGATGCATGAATGATTCAATATTTGCAAATCAATCAGCATGATACACCTCATTAACAAAATGAAGGATAAAAATCATATGATCATCTCAATAAATGCAGAATAAGCATTTGACAAAATTCAACATCCCTTCATGATAAAAACTCTCAACAAAGTGAACTGAGAGAGACCATACCTCAACATAATAAAGGCCATATATTACAATCCCACAGTTAACATCATACTCAATGGGGAAAAAACAAGAGCTTTTCCTCTTGATCAGAATCAAAACAAGGATGTCTATTCATGTTACTTCTATTCAACATAATAATGGAAGTCCTAGACACAGCAATTAGGAAAGAAAAAAATAAAAGGCATCCAAGTTGGTAAGGAAGAATTTAAGCTGTCACTATTTTCAGATGACATGATACTATACATAGAGCCTAAAGACTCTACCAAAAAACTACTAAAACTGATAAATGAATTCAGTAGGGTTGCAGAATACAAAATATACAAAAATTTTTTGCATTTCTATATACTGATAACAAAGTAGCAGAACCAAAATTGAGCAGAAAATTCCATTTATAATTACACAAAATGGAATAAAATACCTAGAAATAAACTTAACCAGAAAGGTACAAGACCTGTACTCTGAAAACTATAAAACGTTAATGAAGAAGATTGAAGGTAACATAACAAATGGAAAGATATACCATGTTAATGGACTGGAAGAATTAAGATCACTAAAATGTCCATACTACCCAAAGCAATCTACAGATTCAGTGCAGTCCTATCAAAAAAACCAACAGTATTTTTCACAGAACTAGAGCAATAATACTAAAATTTGTATGGAACCACAGAAGACCTTTAATAGCAAAAGCAATTTTATGAAAGAAGAACAAAACTGGAGGTATCACAATACTAAATTTAAAGATATACTATAAAGCTACAGTAGTCAAAACAGTATGTAGTGGCACAAAAATAGACATATAGATCAATGCAACAGGACAGAGAACCCAGAAATAAACCCACACTCACAAGATCAATCTATGACAAAGGAGGCAAGAACACACAATGGAGAAAAGACAGTCTCTTCAATAAATGGTGTTGGGAAAACCAGACAGCTACATGCAAAAGAATGAAACTGGACCACTTTCTTACCTCACACACAAAAAGTAAAATCAAAATGCACTAATGGGAGGGATAGGGTGGCTGGGTGATAGACATCGGGGAGGGGGAGGGTATGTGCTATGGTGAGTGCTGTGAATTGTGCAAGACTGTTGAATCGCAGATCTGTACCTCTGAAACAAACAATATATGTTAAAAAAAAAAAAAAGAAGATAGTAGGAAGGGAAGAATGAAGGGGGGGAAATCGGAGGGGGAGACGAACCATGAGAGTCTATGGACTCTGAGAAACAAACTGAGGGTTCTCGAGGGGAGGGGAGTGGGAGGATGGGTTAGCCTGGTGATGGGTATTAAAGAGGGCACATTCTGCATGGAGCCCTGGGTGTTACACACAATGAATCATGGAACACTACATCAAAAACTAATGATGTATGGTGATTAACAATAAAAAAAATAAGAGGGACTCGGGGTTCCTGGGTGGCTCAGTTGGTTAAGCGACTGCCTTCGGCTCAGGTCATGATCCTGGAGTCCCTGGATCGAGTCCCGCATAGGGCTCCCTGCTCAGCGAGGAGCCTGCTTCTCCCTCTAACCCTCCCCCCGACATGTACTCTCTCTCTCTCTCTCTCTTACTCTCACTCTCTCAAATAAATAAATCTTTAAAATAAAAAAATAAAAAAATAAGAGGGACTCAAAAAAAAAAAAATGCACTAAAGACCCAAACATGTGACTTGGAACCATAAAACTCCTAAAAGAAAAGATAGGCAGTAATCTCTTTAGACATTGGACTTAGCAACATTTTTTTAGATATGTTTTCTCAGGCAAGGGAAACAAAGCAAAAATAAACTATTGGGACTACACCAAAGTAAAAACTTTTGCACAGTGAAGAAAACCATCAACAAGATGGAAAGGCAACCCAATAAATGGGAAAAGATATTTGCAAATGATATATCTGATAAGGACTTAAGAGGCAAAATATGTAAAGAACTTACACAACTCAACACCAAAAAATCCCCAAAAATTTGACTAAAAAATGAAGGGGCAAAGAACCTGAAAGACATTTTTCCAACAAAGATGTACAGATGGCCAACCAGACACATGAAAAGACTCTCAACATCACTAATCATCAGATAAATGTCAGAACCACAATGAGCTATCATCTCACACCAATGAGAATTGCTAGCAACAAAAAGACAAGAAATAATGACCGTTGAGGATGTGGAGAAAAGAGAATCCTTATGCACTGATGGTAGGGAATGTTAAGTTGGTGTGAACACTGTGGAAACAGTATGGAGATTCCTCAAAAAAATTAAAAATAGAAATACCATATGACACAAAAATTCTACTACTGGGTGTTTACCCAAAGAATACAAAAATGCTAATTCAAAAAGATAACCCCATGATGTTTACTGCAGCATTATTTATAATAATAGCCAAGATATGGAAGCAAACTAAATGCCCATTGACAAATGGATAAAGATTTTATATATATATATATATATATATATATATATATATATATATATGGAATATTACTCAGTCATAAAAAATGAGATCTTGCCATTTGTGACAACATGGATGGACCTAGAAAATATTATGCTAAATGAAATGTCAGACAAAGACATATACCATATAATTTCACTTATATGTGGAATCTAAAAAAAAAAAACCAAAGCAAACATACGAAGCAGAAAGAGAACTATAAATACAAAGAACAAATTGGTGGTTTCCAGGGGAAAGGTGGATGTGTGGAATGGGCAAAATGGGTAAAGGGAAGTGGGACATACAGTCTTCCAGTTATGGAATGGATAAGTCACAGGAATAAAAGGCACAGCATAGGGAATATGGTCAATGATATTGTAATAACATTGTGTGTATGGTGACACATGGTAGTTAGCACTTGTGGTGAGCCCAGCATAATGTATAGACTTGTTGAATCACTGTGCTAGACACCTGAAGCTACTGTAACCTTGTATGTCATATATAATTCAATAAAAAAGATACAAACTTAAACTTATAAGATAAATAAATCTTGGGGATGTAATATACACCATGGTGACTACAATTACCAATACTGTATTAAATATTTGGAAGTTGCTAGGCAAATAGATTTTAAAAGTTCTCATCACAAACAGAAAAAACTTTTGTAACTATGCGGGGTTATGGATGTCAACTAAACTTATTTTGGTGATCATTTGTCAATATATACATATATAACATTTTTGTATACCTTGAACTAATACAATATTAAATGTTAATAATATCTCAATAAACTGAAAAAAAACACTCTATCCTAACCACTGAATCCAGAACTCACATCCATTAGGACCAGCTTGTTCATTATGTTGTTCATACTTATGCTATCCTTGCAGATTTAGATCTACTTAAGAGAAGTATGTAAAATACCCAGACAAACCTCTGACAAGATAAATCAAGAGAAGAGGAGAAAAAAAAAAATCAATATTATGAATGTAATGGGGGATATGACTAAGTGGTAACAAAACAACTATATGCTAACCATTTTGAAAACTGAGACAACATGGAAGAGTTTCTTGATACCTTATGAGATGTGACTGAAAAAAAAATTAAAATCTTGAATAGTCCTGTGACTATGCAGTGGTTAAAAAATCTTTCCCCAAAGGTGAGGTTAGATAATAAGAATAATTTTAAGGATATATTTTTCTGGAGATCAAGAGATAAATCAGGCCTAATACATGCCAATACATTATCAGAGAGCACGTAAAACAGAGAAACAACTATGATAACAATTGTAAAAGATAAAATAAGATGACCTTGAATATGTATATCAACAAAAGCTATTGCTGCTCTAAAAAGCTCAGCTGGCAACTTGCCTCACCTGGGCTGTTCACCGGCTGATGGGCCAGGCCTGTTGTTTGGAGGCAGAGGCTCTCTCCATCAGACTAATCATCAACCACTACTGATCACAACTTCTGCCAGGAAGGAAGAACACCTTTGTAGGTGGGATTTATTGGAATGAACCAATTCCGATACAGAAAATAAAGCATTTGAGTAGAAAGGAGGCATTTGTAAAGTTTTGGGAGTGTGATTACTATTGCCAAACTATTGCCAAAAATTTCTAGATTTTTTTTTTTTTTTTTTGGTTTATGAGAAAGAGAAAGGTATCCCACTTTCCCCATTTCCAGGATATTATACATATTTTCAAAGCTCACCCCCATCTTCATTTTCACTAGGGCTCCATCATTTCTTAGGCATCATTTTTAGGAAGCAGGATGAAGTTTACTGGCAAAACTAGATGCACAAAGTTAGCTCAAACCTCTTTCTACGTGTACGTACGTATCTCTTCCTTCAGTAGCAGCACTGCAACAAGTAACCTCACTGAGCCAAACAAACTTCAAAAGGAACTTCAACCACTCACCTGGATACAAGCCAGAGGCTCATTTGTCCAAATCGAATATCCACCAACTAAATATATTCTCTCATTATGGACAGCAACTCCAGATTCATTTTGGCCTAAAGTAAAGAGAATTGAGTAGAAAGAAAATATAAATCCATTTCCTTGCATGTCTTAATTAACCCTTTTGCCACTGAGGGATACAATTTCCCCCTGTGGCACTCTTGTATGCTCCACAGGATTTTTGCAGCAACTAATCACCGCCTCCCAGTACTCAGAGGGAAGAATTAACCACTCTTTCACAGAGAATGAATTTGTGTCAGGTCAGAACCAAGCCAAAACACTTATTTGCCAGCCAAGTGGATAAATACAGCATTAAATACAGCAATAATAAGCAATAACAAAATAAGAGTTCTATTACTATGTCGTATTACAGCGGTGGAAACAAGATGTATTTTCAAAATGCAAAACACCTCTATAAATGCTTTTAAAGTAAGTGCTTACATTTGTAAGGTAACAGCTACAACCCAAGAAGCCAATAAAACAGAGCCATGCCCCGAGTGTCCCCCAAATGAAGACAAATGACAGAAAAAATTGATAAAGTTACTACCCTTTCTTTTTCTTAAAGATTTTATTTATTTATTTGACAGAGAGAGACATAGCGAGGGAGGGAACACAAGCAGGGGGAGAAGGAGGGGAGAAGGAGGGGAGAAGCAGGCTTCCCCGCGGAGCAGGGAGCCCGATGTGGGGCTCGATCCCAGGACCCTGGGATCACGACCTGAGCCGAAGGCAGACGCTTAACGACTGAGCCACCCAGGCACCCCAACTACCCTTCCTTTCTTGACATACACAACAGTTTTAGGACTATATTAAAGTTCCCGATCTGGGACCAGATACTGACATGCCAAAATGATGAAAGCTTCCTCTCCCATTTTAAAAAAAGAAGACAGAATAACTCACTACCACCTAATCTTCCCTGGAGGCCATAAGAGTGAGAGTTTCTCTTTATTGATGGGCTGACACCAGATTGACTGCGGTAATAAATAAGTTGGATTCTACAGCAGCCAGAATCACAGATCCAGGGACCGAGGGGCTAAGGTGCCACTACAGCAACTTGGAGAGGGTTAAGTACTTGTAGGTGGGCCTCAACCATCATGTTCACAAAAACAGGAACTCCATACAAGGCATCTAACCCCCTCACACTGGTTCCGCACTTGCTGTTGCCTCCCCAGCAGCAGCTGTTAGGGTTGGAGTGCCCCCTCAGCATATTAAGAGGTCTTCAGGTGCTAGTCCAACCCACCATTTTGAGTTTGTGATTTTTCTATTTAGCAGAGCAGCCTGGAAGGGACCTGATCACCTGCGCATGTTTATAATGCAAGCTGACAAGGGATAGAAAGGTTTCAAGTCTGTAAAGAAACATTAGGGGTAGGGCGCCTGGGTGGCTCAGTTGGTTAAGCGACTGCCTTCGGCTCAGGTCATGATCTTGGAGTTCCGGGATCGAGTCCCGCATCGGGCTCCCTGCTCGGCAGGGAGTCTGCTTCTCCCTCTGACCCTCCCCCTCTCCTGCTCTTTGTCTCTCATTCTCTCTCTCTCAAATAAATAAAATCTTTAAAAAAAAAAAAAGAAACATTAGGGGTAAACTGTTCACTGCTTTCCTTTTATTCCCTTTTGGGATGAGGAGGGTCCACACCTAGTGTTGCCCTGGGTAATGCTTGAACCCCTATGTGGCTGGAAACACCACCAAACCCCCTATGCACAGAACTCCAAGATTTAGCTGTTGGGAGACTACAGCCAGAAACCATACCTGACAGTAACAAATAATGAAGACCAGACTCCTGACCTCAAAATTAATAAGACTAAAAGCAAAAAGAAAAAAAAATAAATTGCTTCTGTAAAGCGTTATTAATCCTCCGGTTCCTCCTAATTGCCTCAGAGTTCCTATGTGAATATTTATTGACAAGAAAGGATTTGACATACCTCTCTCAGCCAAGATGCATGAAGGTAATAGAGGCCCTGAGAAACTAGCTCAGCCACTTGACTGAGTCACGTTTTGTGAGATAAATAATGTGCACCTTTCTGGTTAATAAACACAAGTTGTTCTGCCATGATGCACTTGGTATTTAGGGATGCACTGAAGAGGTATAAGAAAACAAGTGTGGCAATTTCTTGAATCTCTGCTTTTCCTGATTTACTTAGTCAAAGGTACTTGCCAGTCAACAGGCTGAAATTACAACGCGTCCACTGGTCAGTGTCTATGTTATAAGAATCTATATGGCGCACAAGGATCCGGTCGTTATTGTAGTCCAAGTCGTTGCCTCCAAGAACATAAAGCTTTCTTTGAACAGCAGCCATGGAATGGTAAACCCTTCTCTGCAGCATGGGACTGCGGCTTATCCATTTATTCTGAAAACAAAAAAAAAGAAATTCAGGTGGATTCTGTTAATAAGAGACCTCCACGGCAGAAAACAGCAGTGCCTCATTAGTAGCTGGGACTCTGCTTTATCTATCACATTCCACTGGAGTGCTGCTTACATACTCTGAAAGGTATGGGCTTCTTACCTGAGAACAAGTAGAGAAGAACCATGTATGCTAAAACTTTATTTTGCAATGTACAAATTCATTTCCTCTTGTTTGGGTTGCATTTTATAGGGCATTTGCATTTTATACCGGGAGCACATGAGAATATAGAAATTCTCATGATGGTTCTCTCCCCCAGTTGAGAGAACTTACTCATGTAAATTGCTTAAGAGTGAAAGCACATGGCTAGGTATAATGATTTAAGAAAACAGGCTCTGGATCCAGAATGCTTGAGTTTATAACCTCTGTGTGACCTTGAGCAATGTACTTAACCTCTCTGTGCCTATTTCCTCACCTGTAAAGTGGGGAGAGTCATACCATACCTGACAAGCTTGTTGTGAAGATTAAATTAGTTAATACAAAACATCTAGAAGAGTGCCACATAATGTCCAATAAATGTCCACTTTCAAAAATTATTCTGATAGTAATCGCTGGCTACCCAAGGCTTCTACATAATCTAGGGCTAGGGTGACTGAGCCGTTCTTTCCAAAATTAACCTCCCAAGATCAATGGAAGAGCAAAGATCTGGTTTCACAACAAAGTCCCATTGCTGCCTTTGTATTAGCCCCTTTTAACATATTTATAATCATATCGTCTACCAAACAGGGAAAAGTTATTTCTAGGCATACATTTGTTTTGATAAAAGGCCAAATTTTATACAACTTCAGGAATGGTGAAACCTCGACTATTTGGTTCTAGGTCACTCAGTAATGAGAAAGACATGCTCAACTCCTCTTCAATATGGCTCCTTTCAAAAATCTAATGTAAAAGGCAAAATTAGATGAAAATCAAATACGACCTTAATTTTAAATCTTAACTGAGCAATGGACAGGTAAGTAAACCTAACCATTTCCTTTGCACATAAACACTAACCTACAGGAAGAACCCAGATTCCTTTTGCCAAGAAAAATTTGGATTTTGATAGAAAGATCATATGATGTCTTTAATACATAGAATTTCACCAGTTCACAAAGCTGTAAAGGAATAAGCCAAAAAAAAAAAAAAGTTTATATAAATATTGGTCCATTCACTAAAGGCCTATCTACTAGCTCATTTCTAATTTCTTTTTTTATTATGTTAATCACCATACATCATTAGTTTTTGATGTAGTGTTCCATGATTCATTGCATATAATTTCTTTTTTAAAGATAGACTTAAAAAGAAGAGTGGTTTGAACAGTTTGAAAGGCTTGCATTTATCTGCTCCCCCGTTTGTGTCATAAGACTCTTTCCAATCAAATGTCTTCTTTTAATAAGATAGCCAAACCTTTCTTTCAGATATTCTGTGAAGAAATATCGTCAATACATTTCACATGAGTGGATTTAACTCAAAACTCTGATGATGCCTTCCTTAGGTGCTTTCTATGAGGCAACCCATTCCAGTATTAGGAATCAACGTTTGCATTAGCAGTCCAGTCCCCTGCCACAGGACTGTGGACGCCATCTGGTTTGTAAAGTCTGCCTGCATCCCCTGATTATATCCTTAGCTTCCTTCACTGCCGTGCCTGCCAGGTGAGCCGCCAACCACTGCAAAGGCAAAGAAACAGAGAGGCCTAGTGGGGTCATTCCTAATAAGCTAGCGTGTGAATACTAATCAGTGGTGGGGAAGCAGAGGTCACCCCAGCCTGCCTGTTGGCAGGTAGCGATGTGCTCTGTGGCAGATGGCAGGCATTATCGACTCTCCGCAAAGGCCTAGAAGAAAAATAAGCACCAGGGCTGAATGATAGAGTTATTGAGATTCTGAGCAAGATGCAAGCAGATGTGATGTTTGCCAGTACCCACCATAAACAATATGCCAGCAGAATTTTTAAAAAGAGCATGTGTGTACAAACATGAAACAGAACTCATTTGAGAAATGTTAACACCTTCTTCCTCTTTAACCACATGTGCACCGAACTCAAGCAACTGTAATTAATGATCCCTCTTGAGACATCTGGCCTATGGACATGTGGTCTCTGAAATCTACAGCTTCTAAAGACATCAGGAAACACACTTGCAAAGACAGAAACACGTTAAATTCAGAATCAAATAATGTTGAAATAAAAAGACACCAAATCGACTGAGGTCATTCAGGACACACATTTGGTGGCCGATAATGACCCAGGCTGCCAAAGCCAACCTGTTGTTTCATGTTCCATTATCTCCAGCTGATGACTATTAAATCCCCAGATCAAATCATTTTGGGATACTGTCATAATCATGAAAAATATTTACATTACCCAAATCATAGAAATGGTGAAATCCTGAACACATGTGCCAAGGCCACAGACATTTTGGTAAAAGGAAAAGAGAATAAAAATTGTTCTTCTTTTGGGGACCAAAAACTCATCGGTCTGGATGGCAAGTGGGCAGAAGGGACAGACGCCATCAAAATGCTTCCAGTTCAGGCACCAGCTGTTAGATGAAAAACATCCTTCTACTTTTCAGATACTTCTACTTCAGACTTGTCCTTGACACTGCTCTCAGACCTTTTGGCTACGCTGAGTTAAATAAAAGTTATTAGTTTGTTTGGGAGTAATGAAGCAATAAGCATGTTCCCCTTTTGGACTGAGGCGCCTTCTAAAAGGACATACAACAGGTCAATCAAAATCCTTTCTTTGGATGCCTCTGAATATGAATAGCCATTTGAGATAACGGAAATAAAGGGCATTTAACCCATCAATGTATCTCCCCTTTTTTCTACATTATGCAAAACTCTGAAAGAGTTAAGCATCCTGTAATGCATAAAACTAAAGGAGCTGAAATTTTGTGAGAGGAGGAAAAAAAAAAGGCAGTTTATCCAGATGCTTCCTTTTCTCTCTACAAGTTTAAGATGCATGTGTGTGTACAGACTTGGCATTTCAACTACTAATTACTGTGGAAATCTTTTAAAATTCATTTTAATTAAGGTAATGAGTTTTTCTTATATGATTCTTACCTGGTTAGGTTCATATACCATTAGTCTGTTCTGATATTGTGCTGTGTTAGTTACTCCACCTGTAATGGATTAACATGTGTTAGAGCTTTCATGACTACAAAATAGGATATTCCAACATAAGAATGAGATACAATTAAAGGAAAATTAGCTACTGCTGAGGATCTGTTTGTATACCCTTGTGGTGAACCCATGACATAATTAAGAAGCTTATTGTTGAAGCAGTTTCATTTTCAAGAAACATTTCAGAAGCAATCCATTTGAGAGCAAGCAACAAGTGTGCTGAAATTACCAAGAGGCCCCAATCCTGGCAAGCTGCTCTGCATGGCCAGAATGAGGGGCGAAGTGTGGCAGAAAGTGGGAACGAACACCGCACACATAGACAAATCTCCACGCAATTCATGCCCGGGACAGAATTATATGGAAAATTCTTGTCCTTAGCTAAACTGGCAATTTTACAGCTCTAACCTTCTGCACGCCAACACAGTGATATCTTGATATTGCTCGAGAGGAACCATTTCTAAGAAAAGACATGATTTATCAAAAGAAATCTAGAGCCAGAGCCATCCAAAAGAATATAACAAGAGCCCCCCAATGTGAGTCACATATGCAATTTTAAATTTTCCAGTAGCCACATTAAAAACTAAAAAGAAACATAATGTAGATTTTATTTAACTCAACATAGCCCAAATATTATCATTTCAATGTGAAATTAATATAAAAATTATGGAGGTATTTTATATTCCTTTTTTCATATGGTCTTCAGAATCCAATGTATATTTGATACAGCACATCTCCATCCAGATTAGCTACATTTCAAGTGCCCAATAAGCCACATGTGACTAAGGGTGACCATGTTGGACAGCACTGCACACAGTCGATGTTGTTATCAACTTTTCTAAAGCCTCTCGACAGATGCTTAGATCCAAAGACTTCTGCTTAATCAAGAACCACTAAAAATCATCACATTTCTAACAAAGTTTTCCTGTCTGTCCTCATACTTATTTTCACGTCCGTGGTATACACTGAGCCCTGTAAAACCCAGAAATTACTGATTCTCCTTTAATTTTTACCATCAAATGGGAGAACTAAAAAACATATAAAACAGCATTACAGAAAATAACACTAGGAGATATTAAATGTTAGGTAATAAGATAACAAGAAATGAGAGCAACCCCCCGAAAAATCTCTTTAGAAATAGTGCCTTATACATAGTTCTAGATGCTCATTTAAAATGAGTAACATTTGAATAAGTATCACAAAAAAGCAGCCAATTTTTCAATAAAGATCTAAAACTGAGCCAGACTAAAAGTGTTTCCTGTTGAAATTTTTTGAATTCAAAAAGTGTGTACTGTTACAATACAGCCTTAACATTTTCTCAGTTTGACTCAACTTTAGGCAGGCCTCTTTCTGTCTCTAGGCCCTTGACATCCCTTTTCTTAGAGCACTTACTTTAGAAAATCTGTAAATTCTTTCTCCGCCTCCTTGAGATAGGAATCATTTAAGAAGCTTCTTTCAAGTTTTACAACCCAGGAATAACTTCCTCAAAGCCCCAGAAGCCATCCCATTGAAATGTAATCATCATGGAATATAATGTCCCTATCTCCCAGTTTCTATGGAAGAGAGTAGGAGCCTCACTTTGTTGGGTGCCAAACAGCAAACACACATGGCCTAATCACAGAGAAAAACATTTACAAAATCAGGGGTAACTGAATGTGCTCAATACATCACATTGATCAACCTTTCTCCAAAACTCCTTCAGTACTTTTCTCACTGAGAAAAGCTCAGTGTTTAAAAACCCTCCTGCTTCTTCTTCTTCAGAGGAGTTGATTTCAGATTGCCTTCTGGTCTCCCTCCCATACTGCAATAGTCTTGAACAAAGTCTTCCTTATCTGCTCAACTTTGTCCAGTATATTTTTTGCTTTGACACTTCCAATACTTTGAATAGGTCACCACCATCAATTCCGTGGCCAGGAATCAAGTCAACAAGAATCCAGAGGATTCCTGCACAATCCTTAACTGAGCTGAATAATCAGTCAATACTAATGGCAACATAAAGGGAAGGAAGTCTGTCCAGGTCAATCATTACTATCTCGTGCAACCCCAATAAGGAGATTATTTCTTTCATATAATTGACTATGGCTTTTATTAACTGGAGGGCTTTTTTTAATATATATATTCTCTCTGAAGCCTGCAACTACTTTTAAGATCAATGAAAGCTTTATCTGCAGCGTAAATCCACAAAGGACAGAGAGAAACGAGCTTCCTGCCCTCAAAGAAAGTCTTCTCTGCATTTCTTTTGAATGTCTCATTTTAAAATAAAATCAAAGGAAAAGAAAATACACTTAAGCAAGCTGAGGCTTAAATGCCTATATAGAGTCAGAACGTACGCCCAAATAAACACAGAAGTATGTTTGCTTCTTCCTCCCAACCTTCCTTTTCTTTTATCTGATCAAAAATTGAACGTCCAATCATTCTTTCTCAGCATAACTATACAAGAATAATCAAATCTATTGAGACCTCACAAGTCTTCAGGGTTAAAATGATTGCCAAGTGCTTTTGATCTGGGCCATAAACACCAGATTAACATCCAGCTCACCTATAATCATTTCTCCAAATGAGAGGGAGCAGAGGGTAAAGCTCCCACCCATTATTTCAAAGCTTTGACAGTTTCTCTCCTTGTTTTAGAAATATGGGACAGAATTAATATCTACTGCAGTAAACTATCTGTTTATGACACTATTTGAAAATATTTACACTACTAAATGTATCAGACTCTGCCCATTATAGATTAAATGTACAACCAATGGATTAGAATATAGCTATTACATCCTCTCTCTTAGGCAGGGTGATATCTTGATATCTCTTGGGAGGAACGAGAATTATTATTTACTCTCTTCTACAGATGCATTTGTAATAGTTTCCCCCACCCCTTAATCTGCACACTGTAATTAGATTCCTTACCCTTACACACAAATTTTCACTCACATGACACCATTTAAAAATGAGATACTGGGTTAGTAGGTGGAAGTAAAAATAAAAATCCTAGTTAGTTATTTGGTTGATTACTTCTGGAATGTTAAACCACAGGAGGTGCCTAAAAAACCTAGTGGTGTAACTTTTGACAAGTCAGGATTGCAAGGGAAAAACCTTAGAAATTGGTTTTATTGCTTCCCCCCTTTGAAATAATTTACAAACGATCATATAAATAAAAACCATTTGTTCTCAGTACAAAAAAATAAATTTTAAAAAAGCATCCAAGTTTGCAGCCCACATTTCTTTAGCAGTGTTATTTGCAGAGCTTTATCATTACATTCTCTTCACATAACACTCTTCACTTTTAGATTAATCTGCTGAAATGAGATGCTAAGGATTTGCATACAGATTTGACTATACAAAAATAGATATGGAATTAATAACAGTCTCTATATGTTTTAATTTCTCCTAGACTGGAGTGCCCTTGCCTGCAGCAGTATTCCTGGCTTTGAAAGTCATCAGGCTGATTTGCCTGCTCTGGGTTATGATGCCCACATGCTGCTACACTGTCCCCTGCAATCAAAGCACTTGCAAAGATAGATTCTTTGCCTCCCTCTATCGAGTACATTTTATAGATTGGCAGTTTTGATCTCCCTCCCCCACCCCAGGGGGGGATAATCTGCATCTTAACAGCTTTCTATAGATACATTTGTCATTAAATATGCCATCTCCTATCAGCATCCATTTTTAAAGCCAAGTTTTCCCTAACTTTGAAGTGCCACCGTTGAAGTTAAGACTTTTCAGCCAAAATTGAAAATGAACAACCCTGTCTTATACTTTTGAACTATGACTTTAAGATATACTGCAGGTTCCCCCCAAGTCAAATAAGTCTTTAAAAACTGCCAGAAGGAATGAAAAGTTACCACCATGCTACCAGCAATGAGAAATGCTTTCTATCACCCAGACAAGAATAAAGCATTTTTCTTAAGCTTCCCTGTTCCACTCTTCACAAAACGTGGTGACAAATGGATGAATGCATATGGGAGAAAGGATGACAGGTGACTGCCAAACAAGTGACTTTTGTCTCCACTACGGGAATTCACTGACTCCCAAACTCATTGTGCTCAAAAGCAACCAACCACTGGTCAATGCTGACAAGGTGTCTACATAATAGTGTGTTTAGGAAAACAGCTCTCAATATCCATTCGTCAGGGTAGGTCAAGTCTGGTGGCTCTGCTGTTTTGTTTTGTTTTGTTTTGTTTTGAGGACAGACAATACATCTGTTGATAGACAGTCCTATACTACCTTCTTTAGTAAAAACCTGTGTATGGAATACTGCGCTAGTACGCTTTGAAGGATGGAGCGGGGTGCAAAGAACCGAACGTGTCCAGGCTCTCAGGGAAGACACTCTGGGCTGGAACTCTGCCAGCCAATTCAGGATTGTGGAAAACCATCTCATGTTCTCGGCAGCTCTCCTGGAGGACTGCAGTGGCCAGCTGTATGCTAGGCTCAGGGGCGAGCTTCAGGACAGGCTGTGGCATCACCCCGCACAGGCTCCTTTACGACTCTGTCCTTGCGGGAGCATCTAACACAGCCCCGCTCAGGTTCCTTATAAGCAAACTAGAGATGACAGCATCTCTCTTCCAGGTTTTAGAAAACCTAGAGTGCAGAGCATTAGAAGTGACCCATAGAGGAAGTTTACTACAGTACTATACTAGTTTATCTATGGAAATTTTTTACCATTTCCATAAAAGGTACAAATGAGCATGTATGGGATATTAAAAATATAACAAATCTAACAAAGTATAGAATTTTGAATTAATGAATGAATTTTGTAGTCTGAATTAGATTTCTTATTTTTTTCTAATAACTAGAATTACTGGCTGGTTTATAAGGTATCGAAAGCTTTTTTCTTTAATAGTTTAAAGCTTCTCCTCCATAAGAATGCTCTCTAATTCTCAAAAAAACTAAAACTTAACACTTACTGTCTAATTATCAAAAGAATTATTGGCATTAGGTGTGAGTTACACTAGTCATTTTTTTAAAAGATTTTATTTACCTATTTGACAGAGAAAGACATAGCGAGAGCAGGAACACAAGCAGGGGGATTGGGAGAGGGAGAAGCAGGCTTCCCGCTGAGCAGGGAGCCTAATGCGGGGCTCAATCCCAGGACCCTGGGATCATGACCTGAGCTGAAGGCAGATGTTTAACAACTAAGCCACTCAGGCGCCCCCACATTAGTCATTTTTTAAATAAAGCCAAACTCATGACTAGTCCTCAATAAAAGGGACACCATGGGAATATTTACAATAAATAAAATTCACAATAAAAAATAAACTTTTTCATTATCTATTTTTACACATTTAGACTATCCATATTTTTAATGTTTATAATACTACATAAACAATTAAAGCCAGGACTCCTTCTTCTGAATTAGCATCTTGGATAGAAACATACTTAATCCATGCATTAAATTAAAACTATTATCCATATTATTTCTGTCACTTGAGGAGACCACACAAATGGATGGGTAATTAATAGACTCAAAATCTGTAAAGAAAGTCTCAGATTTACGGAATACCTATAAAGAAAGGGTGATGCACTTGAAAATGTAAATTTATAAATTATATTTATGCCACCTAGAGTGAACAGATACAAACTTGTGATGCAAAACATGTAAAGAATGCGCCATGTGTTATTTGAAATAAGTGCAATGATAAATGAAGGTAAAATCCACCACAATGCAGATGTCATCTGCCCTTTAAAATCTCAATAAAATTCTCTCTCCCATTCCTCATTCTATAGAAAGCTGAAATCCTGCCTCCAAAGATTTCTGCACATTCCAAGCAGGGTTAAGCTCTCAAGGTCACCTCTACCTGTCTCTAGAGTCCTGGCTTGCTGCATTCTTATTGGATCTTTTATCTCCCTCCTGCCATCAACCAAATTCTTCAGCCATTGCCCATTTCCATGATGTAGCTTTAAACTTCTCTCCTCTTGGGAACAAAGAAAATGACATATTTCCCATATTCTTAGGTAAAGTAATTCAGCTCCCTCCTTATTCTACCTCTTTTTAGATCCATCTGGTCAGACACAAATGGATCACTTAAACAAAGGCTGTTCTCTCCACAAAAAGGAAGACTTTATGTGGCTCAACTCTGTGCCCTAAGAAAAGTGGCCAGTTAAACAATCAGAAAAAATCAAATGGTCATTGATCTAAACAAGTCTCCAGGTATGATTATTCTTCAGTGTATCTTTGACTTTCAGTCAGAATTCTTTTTACAATGTAAGCATCTGTTTTTGAGCCCTTTGTTGGAGAGATAAACAATTGGATTGTACAGTTTTGTGGGAAAAGCATGGTTTTCAAAAACCAGAGACAGAAGAGATCAAATTCCGACTTTGTCAAATACCAGCTGTGTGATCTATGAACATCATATAACACCTTTAAGCCTCATCTAGTGAGCAGCAATGTGAGGGTAAACAAAGTGCTACTTCTTCAGAATAAAGGGAAGTCTGTTTAGAATGAAACCTTTGTTAATTATTTTGGAGAATACAGGTGATCTGATTGCTTTCTTCAAGCCATTTAGCTCTTTTATTTTTAATTTTTATTTATTTATTTAGCCATTTGGCTCTTTTTTTATTTTTTTGTTTTTTCCTATTTATTTATTTATTTATTTATTTATTTATTTATTTATTTATTTATTTATTTAATGTAGTGTTCCATGATTCATTGTTTGCGGATAACACCCAGTGCTCCACTTGGCTCTTTTAAAAGCATTGTAGAATGGTCATGTCTATTTGGCTTCATCTCAGTACACTACTGTAGTGGTTTTGTTTTAATCTTTTTCAGATGGGGAATAGTAAAGGTTGGGGCAGAAGTGAAAAGAAAGGAGCAAAAAGTAACTGCTGGAGACAGCTGGTTGTAAGAATCTAAAGCAACAAGGATTTCATTCTTAGGGGGCACTCCAGGTCACTAAGAACTTTTAAGTGGACATGCCACATTATCAAGCTCCAAACCTCTAGCAGGCAGGTGGCTTCCTCACAAGGTGGCTGCCTCCAGGGGCAACAAACAGACATTCTCTCATGGACTTACCTGAGGAACACACTTTGTTCTCCCTCAAGCAAACCTTAAGCCCTTGACACTCACCTAACCCAACAAGCTAAACCCCTTCCAATAGGGTCCTTTGGACTATTCCCAGCCTAAAAACCTTCCATCTTGAGTGAATCCAAGGATCTGCCCTCTCCAATTCTTTGGTGAGTACCGCTAAAAAAAATAGGACAGAAATTTACAACCTGGGCCACCACAATTTTGCTGTTTCCAACCTCAGTATGAGGTCTGACACTTAATTTTTAAAAACATGTCGGTTCTCTCTGCTTTCTCTCAGAGGCTTTTTTCTTCCCCAAGGCCACCTCCCTCAGACCCTCTACCTAGTCCTGAACATATATAGCACAACCTCAACAGACAACCCTGTCTCTCATTTGACTCCATGGACAAGGAACCTCCTCAGGTTCCTGACCCTCATTGGGGAGCTTACCTAGGTCCACATCTAGCATCGTCTCCTGCCCTCCAGGCTTAGCGCTTGATGGGTCTCCCCTTCTCTGGCCCAAGACTGAACCCCTCCCCAAATCCCCCCTGACTGTTTGAGACCCTATGCCTATTGTCATTCTGATGTCCCGTGGGCTTAGCACCATTCCTTGTACCTAGGAGGATGCTCTCAGCCTTTACCAACCAAAGAATGCCTCAAATGCCTCACCTTCAATTTTGCTCTCTCCTTTCCCTTATCCACCAATTTGCTTAATGAACTTGCATCCTTTAAAAAAGTTCCCTCCTTTGACTCTGATTTCCTCCTCCAGCTACTCTCTCCTCTCTCAGCCAAACTTCCACCTTTTTCTTTCCTTCCTACTCTCCTTTTTTCTTCCTAAAGCCAAAATGCTATTTATTAATTTATAATGAAAAAATGTGGCTGAAGTATGTGTATACCTAGAAACAGCATACTTCACATGGGCTGAAGTATGTGTATACCTAGAAACAGCACATCCTCTCCTGGTAGGCAAAACATAATAATCAGAAAGTTGTCTGTAAGCTGGGATTCAGGGAGCGAAGTTTAGATGGTATCCAGGCTTCTAGCCTATACCTGCACTTTCTACTTCCTCACCTTTTTGTCACACCCTAAACCACTGCATTCTCACTTCTACTTTCTTCCACTTCCCTATAGCTACTTTCACTGAAGTTACCAAGGGGTTCCTGATCAAAAATGGCAGAGAAAATAAATATTCTGGACCTTGATGTCTCAGCAGTACTGGACATCTCTCACCATGCCCTTTCCTTTTTGGTTTTGATTTCCTTTAACTCTCCTCCTCCAACCTTGCCCATCCCACATTCTCAGGCTCCTTCCTCAGACTCCCCTCCCCACACCTACCCCCCGCCCCGCACCCTCCTTGCTAATAGTTCCCAAACTTCCGCGTTGGCCCCTTTCCAGTCCACCTCCTGCCCATCTGTCTCCTTCCACTCTCCACTGCCTCATCTCATCTCACCTGATATTTGCTCTGAAAAACAAGAAAGCGTCCTGTCTCTGAGTCTGAGGGCCATGGTTTTGAGGAAGTCCTAGCCAGTGAAGGGTGGCTGAGGAGGCTACAGTGGAGGGGGCTGTGGAAGGACACTAATGTAGGGTGCAGAGAGGGGTTGGGGAGCTGAGTGGATCCCATACCAAGCCCTCCTGTCAACTGGCCTCTTCCCACAGGGTTCAGCTGCCCGGGCACAGGCACAGACAAAATGGACCATGGGGTTTGTCCAAGAGCAAGTGCTTGCTAGATGGCAGGAGAATTATTGAAATGATTGGACTGTGAAGCCCACTCATGAGGACAGGGAGGAGTTAATGAGTACATGGGAAGCAGCCAGTGGACCTAAGGCCAAGTTAGGATGAAGGTGCTATGAACCTTTGTGAAACCCATATGAAGTGCTCCTTGCTTTGCACTACTGTCCCTGGGAAAGACTTTGACCCTCACATGTATCACACAGGATACTATAATCATCTGTTGAAGAGTTTGTTCCCTCTACCATACTGTGAGTCCCAATTCAGGACATATGTCTTACTCTTCTTTGTCACTCCACACTAGCCTGGAAGAAGACTAAGGGAGGTTAGGAAACTTGCTCAGCATCTCCTGGGTGGTGAGAAGCGGAGCAAGTTTCACATGCTCTGTGACCTCAGGATACCACAAGCCAGCCTCCACTGCACTCCCTGTTAATTACCAGTGTTTTGTATGTAATTTTTTAGATGCAAGTAAAATAATATTTACCAGATAGAGAAAAGCTAAGGCCACGGCATTTAAAAAATGTTTATGAAATTTTACATTGTTCTAATTTTAATGAATACTGGAAAAGCCAAAGTCCCTCCAGTAGGTTTGAATAAATTAAAGTTATTTAAAATGGGGCAATGCAAGCTTCATATAAATTTAATCAAGATGAAAATAAACATATCTTCTAAGGAGTTAAAGAAGCTTTAACAAATGTTCTTTCATTAATGAAATATCTGAAAAGTTCTTTGATTGTCAGCTCCTAGAGGGTAGGAAGTGTGTTTGCTGAATTAATCTCATTTATCTATGAACCAGCACAAGATTTAATAAGGATGTAGCATTCACCAAGAGAATCAAGAAAGCACTAAATACTGCTTTTGAATAAATGTAGTACCATTTGTCTTTTTTTTATAGTTTTAAAACACTAATTTTGTGGTTAGCTTCCCATTATTTTGGTGCCATTTGACAAAAATGAAAAGGTAAGTTGTTCTGCAAGATAAGCTCAGGATTAATTTTCACTCACAAAAACGCATCTTTTTAGTAGTTCACAAACAATATCTCACAATGGAGAGCATACCTTTTAAAGCACAACTGCAGGATATTTAATGCTTCTTTTGCTTCAGTATTGTGAATTTCAAGTAGAAATGATGTGGAGCATTTGTGAATTGGGTCACAGTGTCAAATGCTACAGGAGCCTGTAAAATTTGACTATCTCTAACATCTTAAATTAAATGCTAATGGGCATATCCATACAGCCTGATTTTCTGAATTCATCTCTGCTTGTCTCATTTTAAAAACCATGGACATGTTTCAAGGTGTCCTGACCCCAAAATGGACAGAGAAAAGGGAGGGAGTATGCAGAGGCAGTGAACATGCCAGAAATATTGAATCTCTAAAGAAACATTCACTTTATGTTTTATGGAACAGAAATATGCTCCTAAAATCCACATTCTAAAATCTTTACTTCCTTCACCTCAGGCAAAGCTTGCAAACTACCAGAAGTATGCCAATGACCCAAGTCCCCATCAATTAAATTGGAAATACTTGATTACTTGGTAAAGGATAAGGAATAGCCTCAAATATTTTTATTTGCAACAACAAAGCTGGGTAACACTTCTAAATCAATAATAGGGTGACATATACCTGCCTTGTTTTTTTTAAGGGGGCCATTAGCAAATCTAGTACCCCTCCCCATCCATGGTTAGATTCATAATTGATTTATTATAAGCTGGTCCTGAGGAAAGAGGCAGACTACTGAAGCTATTAGAAATGTCACTGGTGATTTCCTTTTCTTTCCAATTAAAGGTATTGTACTGTACACAGGGAAGTGAGTTTTTCATCTCAAGTACACAGTAGGGAGAAACAAACCTGAGAAAGTTGTGATTGTTTTCATTAAGTATGGTTAACACAAGCAGCATACATTAGTGCAAAAGAAGAACAAAGAAAATGTATTTCCTTTCACAGTGGGGGAAAAAACAAAGTGACAGAGCAATAAGATCTATAATAAGTTGATACATTTAATAAAATGGAAAAGGAAACATACAGACCTCTGTATTGAAAGAGCCAGTCTAGGACAGGCTTCTGTGTTTTTCTAAGGCCTCACTAAAGAAGAGGTTAAGTAGTCATATCTTTAAGAATATGTAAGGGAAACTGCAGCATTTTTTTTTTTGAAGCTAGTTTTATAGTAAGAAAATAGAAAATATTTCTTAAAAGATTTATGAGAAATTCACATAAAATTTAGAAATGCAAAGCAAATTTGGGAATGCATTAACAACAAATGAAAACTAAATGAATCAATGGAAGGAATGTAAGTTGGAAGAGAATATAAATTACATTGATTTTATTAACCCATTATTGTTTTGTTGCCCAAGTCAAGCACAGATCTGTTCCTTCTATTAGCAAAGGCTTATTTGTACCCAAGTTTGAAATTTCTTCAGCAAAACCAACAAGACATAGTCCTGGTGGTTGTTTTCTTAAATATTGAAATATATATTTAAACAAAAGATAAATGAAGTTTTTATCTAAATATATCTGTGTATACAAATGTTCACACTCATATCTAATGTTTATTTGGTATGTAAGACCAGCAATTTATTGGATCCATCCCATTTGTCCTCTTCGTTAATCCAATTCTTAACTTCATTCATTAATTATGGAGCACTTAAATCCTGACATGAGCTACGTTTCTTTAATGAAAATCAATGAATTGTCAATAATTGAGGCATTATCCTGAGAAGCCAAGACTATGGCTATCTCCCTGGTTATTGAGGACAGCAGAAGGAAAAATGGGCAGAATACAAATGAATTTAATTTAAATGCAAGGGAGAATTTTGTCAGAGCAGATGTTAAACAACTAGAGAAGATTATTGAAGAAAGCTGAGAAGTCCTCAAGATTTACTTAAAGGTGATTGCTTCTCCCACTTATATCAATGGATAAATAAGCCAGACAGAAAATCAATAAGGGAACAGTGTCTTTCAATGACACATTAAACCAGATGGACTTAAGAGATATATATATACAAAACATTCCAACTCAAAACAGCAGAATATAAAGTATTTTCAAGTGCACATGGGACATTCCCCAAGAGAGATCACACGTTAGGCAACAAAACAAGTCTCAATAAATTTAAGAAGATTAAAACCATATCAAGTACCTTTTCTGACCATAAATGTACAAAACTAGAAATCAATTAGAAGAAGAAAAAATGGAAAAAACACAAACACATGAAGGCTAAACAACATGCTATTAAATGAACAAAAAATGGGCCAATGAAGAAATCAAAGAGGAAATGAAATAATACATGGAGACAAATGAAAATGAAAACACAATGGTCGAAAATCTTTGGGATGCAGCAAAAGCAGATCTAAGAGGGAAGTTTACAGTGATACAGGCGTACCTCAAGTAACAAAAAATTTCAAATAAACAACTTAACCTTACACCTAAAAGCACTAGAAAGATAAGAACAAACAAAGCCCAAGGTTAGTAGAAAGAGGAAAACAATAAAGTTCAGAGTGAAAGTAACTGAAACAGAAAATACAAAAACAACAGACAAGATCAGTGGAACCAGGAGATGGTTCTTCTAAAAGATAAACAAAACTGATAAACCTTTAGACTGACTCATCAAGAAGAGAAGAGAACTCAAAGAAATAAAATCAGAAATGAACATGGAGAAGTAACAACAAACATCACCAAATACAAAGAATTGAACAATTATGAAAAATTTTAAGATTTTATATATTTATATATAAATATATATAAATATATATTTATATATTTGAGACAGAGAGAGAGATAGCATGAGTGGGGGCTAGTGGCAGGAGGTAGTAAGAGGAAGAGGGAAAGAATCCCAAGCAGACCCTGTGTTGAGCATGGAGCCTAACGCAGGGCTCAATCTCAAAACCCTGAGATCATGACCTGAGCCAAAACCAAGAGTTGGAAGCTTAACCAACTGAGCCACCCAGGCACCCCATCTATGAAAAATTTTATGTCCACAAATTGAACAAACTAGAAAAAAACTGATAAATTCCTAGAAACATATAATCTTCCAAAACTGAATCCAGGAAGAAATGGAAAATCCAAACAGATAAATTACTAGTAATGAAATTGAACTGGTTATCAAAAACTCCCAACAAACAAAAGTCTAGGACCAGACAGCTTCACAGGTGAATTCTACCAAAGATTTAAAGAAGATTTAATACCTATTCTTCTCAAACTATTCCAAAAAATAGAAGAGGAAGGGAAGCTTCCAAATTCATTCTGTGAGGCTAGCATCACCCAAAACCAGATGAAAACACTACAAAAAAAATAAAACTACAGGCCAATATCCCTGATGAACATAGATGTAAAATTCCTCAACAAAAGATGAGCAAACTAAATCTAACAATACACTGGGATCATTCACCATAATCAAGTGGGATTTATTCCTGGGATGACAGCTCAATATCCACAAATCAATCAACATGATACATCACATTAACAAAACAAGAAATAAAAACTGTATGATCAGGACTTCTGAAGAAGATGGCAGAGCAGGAGGAACCTAAGCTCACCTTGTCTTGCAGATACAACTAGATAACAACCACCTCAGCATAAATAACACAAAATATGACCCTAAGATGGCAGAACAGACTCTCCACAACTAAATGTAGAGAAGAGGCTACATCAAAGAGGGTAAGAAGGGCAGAGGTGCAGTCAAGAGCTAAACGGACCTCTAGGACTGTCAGCAGCCCACAGAGGGGAAAGAAAAGACTCTCACACCAGGAAGCCTACACAGGGAAGATGAATCCCCATAGCATTTGTTTTTGAAAAGCAGAGGGGACAAAATTCACAAGATCTTACAATCAGAGGGGTTTAAAACCTGGAACTTTAAAAAATCAGCAGGCTTGTGGGCTGGGAGGGTGAGAGGAAACTGATTCCCCACCCTTAAAGAGAAAGCACAACAAACAGTCCCACATAGATACAGCATAGAAGCAGCAGTTTGAAAAACACCTGGGACATACAGGAGGGTAATTTGTTTATTAATCTCAGAGTGCATGCTGGAGGGACAGGGATCACTGGGAGATTTTTCCAGGAAGAAAATAGCTGGTGGGCACCATTTCCCTCCCCCACCCCAGCCTAGATATATGGACACCTGCTGGAACCAGCACAGCACCTAACTTGCTAAAAGCACCCACCCCGTGTTGTCTTGCAGACACACCCCCCACCAGCCAGGCCTCAGCTCCAGATCCCCTCCCACAGCAGAACCACACAAACCTTGCTAACACCACTTGACCTGCCCCTGAATGTGTCTCTGGGTCGATCTCCTCCATCCCTGGCCTGCCTTGGCGGAGGCAGCTGCAAGTCCCCTCTCACCAACACAAACCTTGCTGGCACCACACACCCCATCCCCACATTCTCCTGCAGTTCAGTGATACTACATCTCTGGCAAATACCTAGTCTGACTCAACTTAATCCAAAGGCGGCCCCACCCTGGCTCACTAACAACGCAAGGACCAAGCCCTGACCGCAATAGGCAAAGAGAGCCATTGCAGATGACTGGACGAAAGGCAAATGCAGCTCAACCACAAGAGCAGGGTATACACAATACACATTCAAGACACCCCTGACGTGCCATGTTCTGGTGAAGAGCAGACATTGCACTGCAGGGCACTACAGGACATGTTCTTCATAAGGCCACTACTTTCAAGAGCAGCAGATGTAGCTGACTTTTCTCACACATAGAAACAGACACGAGAGTTACACAAAATGAGGAGACAGGAGAATATGTACAAATGAAAGAACAGGACAAAATCACAGCAAAAGATATAAACAAAACAGAGATAAGTAATATGTCTGAGAGAATTTAAAGTAATGGTCCTAAAAATACTCACTTGACTAGAGAAAAAAGAAGAGGAGCTCAGTGAGACCCTTAACAAAGAGATAGGAAACAATAAAAAGAACCCATCAGAGATAAAGGACTTGATAACTGAAATTAAATGTATACTAGATGGAATAAATAGTACACTAGAGGAAGCAGAAGAACAGATCAGTGACCTAAAGGACTGAATAATGGAAAGCAATCAAGCTGAACAGGAGAGAAAAAAATAATAATAAATGAAAATAGACTTAGGCAACTAAGATACCATGAAGCATAATAACATTCATATTATAGGGATCCCAGAAGGAGAAGAGGGAGAAAAGGGGGCAGAGAATTTATTTGAAGAAATATTAGCTGAAAACTTCCTGAATCTGGGGAAGAAAAGAGAAATCCAGATCCAGGAGCCATAGAGAGCCCCCAACAAATTCAACCCAAGGAGGTACACACCAAGACACATAGTAATTAAAATGGCAGAAAGTAGTAATAAACAGAGAATTTTAAAAGCAGCAAGAGAAAAGAAAATGGTTACATACAAGGGAAATGCCACAGGGCTATCAGCTGATTTTTCAGCACAAACTTTGCAGGTCAGAAGGGAGTGGCATGATATATTCAGAGTGCTGAAGGGAAAAAACCCTGAAGGCAAGAATATTCTGTCCAGTAAGGCTATCATTCAGAATAGAAAGAGATATAAAGAGTTTCCCAGACAAACAAAAGTTAAAGGAACTCATGACTACTAAACCAGCCCTACAAGAAATGTGAAAGAGGACTTTTTGAGGGGAAAGGAAAGAGCATAAGTAAGAGTAAGAAAAGCAGGAAACACAAAAGCAGTAAAATTAAGTATATCTATAAAAATCAGTCAAGGAGGGGGTGCCTGGGTGGCTCAGTCAGTTAAGCCTCCGACTCTTGATTTCAGCTCAGGTCATGATTTCAGGGTCCTATCAGGGTCCCCACTCAGCAGGGAGTCTGTTTGTCTCCCTCTCCCTCTGCCCCTCCCGTCCCACTTGCACACACCCACTCTCTCTTTCAAATAAGTAAATAAATCTTTTTAAAAAATCAGTCAAGATGGGGCGCCTGGGTGGTACAGTTGGTTAACTGTCTGACTCTTGGTTTTGGCTCAGGTCCGATCTTAGGGTCCTGAGATCAAGCCCTGGGTCAGGCTCCCGGCTTGAGATGGAGTCTGCTTCACATTCTCTCTCCGTCTGCCCCTCCTGCTTGTGTTCTCTGTCTCTCTCTCTAAAATAAATAAATAAATCTTTTTAAAAAATCAGTCAAGGGATTCACAGAATAAAAGGATGTAAAGTATGACACCATATACATACCTAAAACATGGAGGGGGGCGGTAAAAAAATACATTCAAACTTAAGTGACCATCAACTTAATATAGACTGCTGTATGCATAAGATGTTATATATGTACCTATAGTAACCACAAATCAAAAACCAGGGAGAGTTATGGAAAAAACAAAGAGAAAGGAATCCAAGTATATCACTAAAGAAAGTCAATGAACCATGAGAGAAGAGAGCAAGAAAAGATAGGAATAGAGAAGAACTATAAGCACAACCATAAAACAAGTCACAAAATGTCACTAAGTACATGCCTATCAATTATTACTTTGAATGTAAATGCACTAAACACTCTAATCAAAAGACACAGGGTGACAGAATGGATAAAAAAGCAAGACCCATCAATATGCAGCCTACAAAAGATTCATTTAAGACTTAAAGACACATGCAGATGGAAAGTAAAGGGATGGAAAAGCATTTATCATGCAAATGGAAGTAAAAAAGAAAGCCAGGGTAGCAATACTTACATCAAACAAAACAGACTTTCAAAAAAGACTGTATGTAATAAGAGACAAAGAAGGGCACTATATAATCATAAAGGGAATAATTCAATAAGAAGATATAACAATCATAAATATTTATGCACCCTACAGGGGAGCACCTAAATACATAAAGCAGCTAATAACAAACATAAGGGAAGTAATCAATAGTAATACAAAATAGTAGGGGACTTTGTAGTAATACAAAATAGTAAGCCCCACACTTACATCAATGGATAGATCATTCAAACATAAAATCAACAAGGAACAGTGGCTTTGAATGACACATTGGACCAGATGGATCCAACAGATACATTCAGAACATTCCACCATGAAACAGCAGAATACACATTCTTTTCTATTGCACATGGAACATCCTCTACAATAGATCACACATTAGGCCACAAAAAAAGTATCAACAAATTCAAAAAGACAAGTCATACCACACATCTTTTCTGATCCCAACACTATAAAACTAGAAATCAATCATGAGAAAAAAACCTGGAAAGAACACAAATACATGGAGGTTAAATAACATGATGCTAAACAATGAATGGGTCACCTAAGGCATCAAAGAGGAAATCCAAAAATACTTGGGAGATAAATGAAAATTGTAACACAATGGTCCAAAATCTTTGGGATATAGCAAAAGCTGTTCTAAGAGGGACATTTATAGTAACACAGACCTACCTCAAGAAGCAAGGAAAATCTCAAATAAGCAACCTAACTTTATACCTAAAGGAGCTAGAAAAAGATGACTAAAAAATTAAATAAATAAATAAATAAATAGCCAGTAGAAACAAGGAAATAACACAGACTAGAGCAGAAATAAATGAAACAGGAACTAAAACAAAACAAAAAAGAGCAAAAAAACCCACAGTAGAACAGATCAATGAAACCAGGAGCTGGTTTTTTGTAATGATTAAACCTTTAGCCAGACTCATCAAAAAGAAAAAAAAAGAGAGAGAGGACTCAAATCCAAAAATAAAAGAGGAAAAGTAACAACCAACAGTACAGAAATACAAAGCATTATAAGAGAATATTATGAAAAATTATATGCCAACAAATTGGACAACCTAGAAGAACTAGATAAATTCCTAGAATCATATAACTTCCCAAAACTGAATCAGGAAGAAATAGAATATTTGAACAGATGGATTACTAGCAGTGAAATTAAATCAGTAATCTGAAAACTCCCAAAAACAAAAGTCCAGACCAGACAGCTTCACAGGTGAATTCTACCAAACATTTAAAGAAGAGTTAATACCTATTCTCAAACTAAACTATTCCAAAAAATAGAAGAGGAAGGAAAGCCTCCAAATTCATTCTATGAGGCCAGTGTTACCCTGATACCAAAACCAGATAAAGACACAGGGCAATATCTCTGATAAAACACAGACACAAAAATCCTCAACAAAAGATTAGCAAACCAAATCCAACAACACATTAAAAAAATAATTCACCACGATCAAGTGGGATTTATTCCTCGGATGCAAGAGTGGTTCAATATTCACAAATTTATCAACATGATACATCACATCAATAAGAGAAAGAATAAAAACCATACGATCATTTCAATAGATGCAGAAAAACCATTTAACAAAGTATATCATATTCATGATAAAAAACCCTAAACAAAGTAGGATTAGGTGGAACATACCTCAACATAGTAAAGGCCCATATAGGACAAACCCACAGCTAACATCATACTTAAAGGGATAAAAAATGAGAGAGCTTTTCCTCTAAGATTAGGAACAAGACATGGATGTCCACTCTCTCACTACTTTTATTCAACGTAGTACTGGAAGTCCTGGCCGCAGCAACCAGACCAGGAAAAAAAAAAATGAAAGGCATCCAAATTTGTAAGGAAAAAGTAAAATTTTCACTGTTTGCAAATGAAATCATACTATATACAGAAAATCCTAAAGACTCAACCAAAAAAAGCCTACTAAAACTGACAAATGAATACAGTGAAGTTACAGAACACAAAATCAATATATGAAAATTTGTTGAGTTTCTATACACTAATAAGTAGCAGAAAGAGAAATTAAGAAAACAATTCCATTTATAATTGTGCCAAAAAGAATAAAATACCTACAAATAATTTTTTAAATGTTTTATATATTTATTCATGAGAGTCAGAGAGAGAGAGAGAGAGGCAGAGGCAGAGGGAGAAGCAGGCTCCCCGCTGAGCAGGGAGCCTGATGCGGGACTTGATTCCAGGACCCTGGGATCATGACCTGAGCCGAAGGCAGACACTTAACCATCTGAGCCACCCAGGCACCCTACCTACAAATAAATTTAACCAAGAAAGTGAAAGACCTGTACTCTAAAAATTATAAAACATTGATGAAGGAGGGTCACCTAGGTGGCTCAGTTGATTAAGCGTCTACCTTCAGCTCAGGTCATGATCTCAGGGGTCCTGGGATCGAGCCCGGCATTGGGCTCCCTGCTCCGTGGGAAGTCTGCTGCTCCCTCTCCCTCTGCAGCTCCTCCTGCTTGTGCTCTCTCTCTCTCTCTCTCTCTCAGATAAACAAATGAAATCCTTAAAAAAAAAATACAACTACCATACAATCCGGTAATTCCACTATGGGGTATTTATCCAGAATACAGAAACACTAATTCGAGAAGACTTATGCACCACTATATTTATTGCAGTATTATTTCCAACAGCAAAATTATGGAAGCAGCCCAAGTGTCCACTGATATATGAATGGATAAAGAAGATATCCATAACAGAATATTACTCAGCCATAAAAAAAAGAATGAGGTCTCGCCATGTGTGACAACATAAATGGACCTAGAGGGTATTATGTTAAGTAAAATAAGTCAGAAAAAGACAAATACTATATAATTTCACTTATGGGTGGAGCCTAAAAAAACAAAACAAATGAGCAAGCAAACAAAAAACACCAGAAAGAGAATCATAAATCCAGAGAACACACTACACTGGTGCTTGCCAGTGGGGAGGTAGGTAGGGGGATGGGTGAAATACATGAAAGGGATTAAGACATAGAGACTTAAAAAAAAAAAAGTGATTGTGTCTTCTAAGTACAAACATCTCAAAGTTACTCTTAGTATTTAAATTATCTGATTTTCCTATTTTTCTTTGTCCTTGACATGGAAATTCAACAAGTGCCATTTGGGTTACAAAATGAGTATCCTCCACCTGAGAGAAGATGGAACTTTCTTCCCCAATAGGCAACCCTTTCAAAGGACAGGTTAGGTCTTTTCAAGAATTGGATTGGAAAATATAGGTTGATCATGTGATGTTGATAATTGCTGCCTCAGAGACTTCTTCTGTACCAGTGAAAAGGTAGCCATGAGGGGTGTACAGCAGTGTATGGTATGGATGAAATAAGACTGGCAATGAGTGGAATACTGCTGAAAATGGGTCATGGATACACAGAGTTCATTATACTAGCCTCTTTTTTCATAATCAAAAGGCTTTAAAAAAACTGAAGAAAATGTAAAGTAAAATAATAAGTACCCCCAAATAATCAGTAATAATGGGAGAGTAAGCAAGAATAAGGAATTTAGGTTGTCAGGTGTAACTACAATCCACAGATAATACAAGAACATTATTTTAGTCAATAACTTAAATCCCTTCCTTCCATGAACAGCATGGCTCCTACCTGGTATATATACCCATTGTTTTATACCCATCAAAATGGATTTCTTGGGTTTTTACTTTGCCTGCCCTGTCTTTGATGAAACATCTCCTAGTCAAGCAGCCCAGTATGATTTAAAAAAAAAAAAAAAAGTGAAGAACCTGGATAAACCACAAGGTGTGTAAAACAATCCATGAGTATCAAAAACGGACAATCTAAACAATAGAAGGTTTGGTATAGAAAAAGGATGTGATGGGCCATTAATTTCCACCTTATACTTTAATCACTCAGAAAGTCACAGAAAGGTCAATTACTTCCAATTAACATTGCTCTCTATAGAGCTGGTGCCCAATAAATGAATGTTAATTAGCTAACATGGCATCCTTGGTTCAGTGGTTCAATTATACATGGCCATGACTACCAAAGCTCGACTTTTAAATTTACGCCACAGCAAAAGTGTTTTTTTGATAAATCCAACATTATGAGGCATGTTCTACCTGATATCCAAAGAAGACCATCAGCCACATATCCAGCATGACATGAAAGGGATCGGTCAAAGGACTGCACAAAAGTCCATTTGTTCTTCTTGGGGCAATATCGCTCAACTGTAGGCAGAACCTGGCGCAGTTCATTTCTACCCCCAACCGCATAGAGGTATTCATCCATGGCACCCAGCACAAAATGCTCCCGGCAGTTTTTCATGGGTGCTATCTCGGCCCAGGAATTACTACGGGGGTCATAGCGACAGGCAGTCCTCACGGCACACGTCCGGCCACTAGCATGCTCAACTTCTCCGCCCGCTACAAACAGAAAGTCCCCCATGACTGCCACACAATGGTGGCTCCTTCCCACAGGCATGGGAGCCAGCTCACTCCAGTTGGCAATGGCAGCTATGAGAGCATTCTCCTGGTCAACGGGATTGAAGTACCGAAGTTCCTTGACTTTACAGACCTCACGCTTTTTCCCGCCAATGATATACAGAGTGTCTGACTGGAACCGCGGTTTGGTCCTGCGAGTTTGCCAAACGGGCTGCGCATAGATGCTCTGGTGGTATTCCAGGGCCTCATTGACAAGAGCTGTTGCAGTTTCACTTGCCTGGACGAGGGGGTGGGACAGGGCAACTGTATGCAGAGTATCCACGTCCATCAGGCCGAAGCGAATATACTGCAGGAGCTCATCCATGTACTGGTAATGGCAGTTGTGTTCCAACCACCTCACGGCTAGCTGAAACAGAGGGAGGGGGATGGGAGAATACAAAGGTAAGAAAGAGAGCCAGAGCAACGGTGTGCAGGCAGGTCACCTTGTATTCTTTCAGACACCTTATAATACATCTTTTTTTCTTACAAATAGTGTAACAGTAGAATATCTTGATACTCAGCTGAGGAATCTTTTTTCCTGCATCCGCAGAGACACAAACGAACTCAAGTATTGTTGTAGAGGTCATGAGCAATGTTAAGCAACGCTGACAGAGACTTAAGGTAGCACTTGGAGTGAACAATAATCACTTTTCAAAGAATGAGAGTACTGTTGTGAAACAACCTGTTCCCTTGTTTCATGCCGAGGAGGCTTGGTACACCCCAGGAATATCAACGATGAGCAGTGTTGCCCCAGTACAAGCAATGCATGTCAACCCATGAGCCAAGATGCTGTATCAATACAAGGAACGTAAGAAAATATGTGATCATCTGAGACCACGGGGTGTACTTGAGAGAGAATCAATATGACACTAATAAAACGATTTAGAAAGAAAAAGGACTTTTTTCCCTGCCCCTCTGGTAGGCCTATCAGTCAGGAAGCAAGAGAAGAAAAAGAAAGATTGTAACCCATCAATTTTATTTTTATTTCCCAATTAGTTTTCATCTTGGAGACAGTTGTTGTTTGCACATGTAAGATGTTGGCAATTTGTTAGAGCCATTTTCACAGAAACAGGATACAGAGGAGATGATCTTTGTATTAGGGACACAATAGCAGGTTGTAATCTTAACCTTTTTGTTTAGGTTTAGACCTCTCTCAAGAAGGAAAGGAGAAAGAACTCTGGGCTAAAGACAAATAGAATTTCTAAAAACTACAGCAGGAGCACAAAGTCATGAATAGTAAAATTGTACAGTGATTTAGAAAATACCATCAACAAAAAAAACAATTCATGTTACGGCACACGTGATAGAGTTTAATTAATGTGACTTAATATTTAAGTTTGGTGCAAACCTTCCTACATACCAACATGAAGTATATCTAATATCTCCAGTCAACATATACAATATAAATTATCCTTAGCAGCACCTATATTAAGCTAGATCTCCTAGACAATAAAAATGTGGATGTGAAGGAACTAGCATGAAAAGGTAAAGTAATAATTAGAATACTAAATAATTGTGTTGTGTTTTATTTGTGACCAATGGAATTGGGGTTCTGAGCTCCCCTTTTCAGCTAATATAGATCATTAGGGGAAAAGTCTACAGAGGGAGGGAGAAGGCAATGTCGTGCTCTTGGACCATTACTCTTAGGCAAACATGAGCTGGGTTTTCATCTGGATAAAAAGGATCACAAAACTCTCTGAAGCACTAGATGATTTCATTTGAGTTTCATACAGAGTTTCTGTATTCATTTGACAAATGGCTCCAAAAGGCAAGGCATATTTGGGGCTTTTCTTTTTAGCTTTCTGAATGAAGAGAATGTAGGAAATGAATTCACTTCCAATATATACTAAATTGTGTCTCTTAATGAATTACGTAGTGAAGAGAAATGAAAAAAAAAAAAAAATGCCAAGTAAGCCTACCATTGCCAAGGAGGCAGACACCATGGACAGCAGATGAGTGACACTCTCCAACTCTTTTTCTAGAAACTAGCATTAAAAAAAAAAATTAAATAGGATACCCACCTGATGAAAAAATGTTTCTGTGTATGGTCACCATGAGCAATAATCAAAGATATTGGAGAAGAAAAACGTCACTCATCAATCACCAGGTTTCTGCCAGAAGTAGAGTTCCCATAGGCAACATCCTGGTTTTTATCCACCCTAATTTTAGAAATTTCAAGGGATGGGGTTCCAATTATTTCCCTGGGGAGATAATTCAACAATTTAACAAATGATCTTCCATTCTTCGCCCACAGAGCTTTCAAAAGTTCCCAGGGATAAAGTCATCCCATTCAAGGTCATTTCTCATGCAGCAGGTAAAATTTTCTGAAACTTAATCTTCGATATTGCTCATAATTTAATTGAGTAGTTCCAGCTGATATTGCTTTGTCCTGTAACAAATTTCTCAGCATCCTTACTTCCTAATATTTCTGCATCTTTCATATGGACACTACAGGAAACAGCATAAGAGAAACATCAGATAAATATCCATGTCTCCATAGCCTCTTCTTATAGCAGAGGGCTGCCCATTTAATTATTTTTCTCTTTCCTCATAAATCAGTTCTTCCTATGTCATAATCAATCTTCTAGCCCATCTCTTAACACTCTCCAGTTTATTTTTGTTTTTCTGGCAAACAGTGGCACTTACTGCATGAAAAGCACACAGGCCACAACTAGGTTCTGCCTTTAAGAAAATCTCTAACAAATCAAACCAGCAATGGAACAGTGACCACTGTGATCTATCACTGATTAATTTCTGACTTTCTGTCTACTATTAGGCCTATGTCACATCTATCATGATGTTTTCCATGTTCAATTTCCCCAATACTACGCACTACAGAATGCTTTGTGCACACACATTTACTTCATATTCTCTGGGATAATTTTTATCTTATTTCTTGCCAGTATTTCTAATTTCTTGCAGATTTCATGTAATTTGCACACTTTTTATCATTTTAAGTATTTTCAGACTATGCAAGTCATTCACAGTTGTTGGGTTTATCTTTTCTCCAGATCAAAGGTAAATGTAATTTACAATTGTTCTGCCACCAACCTCAAAGCAATCTCAGCTAGAATTAGTGTGATTCATAGATTTAAATCCAGTGCTTCCCAAACCTAACATGCGCACAAATTAACTGGGGTTTCTGGTCAAGATGCAGATTCCGATTCAGTAAGTAGGGAGAGAAAGATAGGGAGTTTGCATTTCTAACAATCTAAAGATGATGCATATGCTGCTGGTCCATGGGCCACACTTTGAGTCAGAAGGCTCTAGACAGATTCCTAATCATGAAACAGTAAATCGCTGTCTTATTAGAATAAAGTCTGTAGTTTCAAAACTAAGGCTTAAATCAAATGAAGTCTAAGTAGGATGCTGTAGTAAAAATATAGGACACTTAAGACTTAGTATTAAAGGTAAAATAGTATATTTCCTATATGGTAAGATACAGGTAAGATCTTACTATGGGTAAAACAGCATATTTTGAGACCTTGGTTCTATAAGGTCTATGAATAGACCTATAAGGTCTATGAATAGATCTATAAGGTCTATGAATCAACAGCTGGTTCCAATAGCATATCATGAGTCATATAAACACTCTGTGCAGTTCTGCTTTCACAATAATAAATAAATGTTAAAGAGTACAACGACATGGATGGAGCCAGAGAGTATTATGCTAAGTGAAATAAGTCAGTGAGAAAGACAAATACCATACTATTTCACTCGTAAGTGGAATTTCAGAAACAAAACAAAAGAGCGAAAGGGAAAAGAAAAGAGAGAGAGACAAACCAAGAAACAGACTCTTAACTATAGAGAACAAACTGATGGTTACCAGAGGGGAGGTGGGTAGGGGGATGGGGAAAATAGGTGATGGGGATTAAGGAGTGCACTTGTTGCAATGAACACCGGGTATTGTACGGAATTGTTGAATCACTACATTGTACACCTGAAACTAATATTACACTGTATGTTAGCTAACTGGAATTTCAATAAAAACTTGAAAAAAAGAGTTACTGTACTCTGTTTTTACTTTCATAAAAATGTAAAAGAGAAAACCACTGAAAGAATGGATAACTTTTATTTATCCAAAAAAATGAAAGAAATGGCAAAGAAATTTCAAAACAATGAACTACCTCAAAATCATTTCTACACTGTGAACCCCACAAAGCCATGCTGAATTAAGGGCAAGGTGGTAGAGGAAATCCTGGGGCCCATTTAAGGGGTTTAGAGAATATTGTAAGCAGAAGGCTGATTCATCACTGGGCCCATCATGGAACCTAAAGACCACAATTAGCTTTGTAGTGTATTTTGGTGCTTGTGTTTGGAAACAATTATTCTGGGAACTGATTTTTTTTTTTTTAAGATTTTATTTATTTATTTGAGAGAGAGAGACACAGCGAGAGAGGGAACACAAGCAGGGGGAGTGGGAGAGGGAGAAGCAGGCTCCCCGCAGAGCAGGGAGCCCGATGCGGGACTCGATCCCAGGACCCTGGGATCGTGACCTGAGCCGAAGGCAGACACTTAACCAACTGAGCCACCCAGGCGCCCCTGAAATCCCACTCTATCTTACTTATCCTGGCATACTGCTATCCCCATCACTCTAAGCTCTAGCATATTTTAATTGGGAGAAAAATGGAGCAATTAGCAAAAGTCTTATCTCCCACTTTTTTGGTAACAAAGCCAGCAAGAGTGGAAAAGAAATTAAGGATTCCATTTGGGAAGACACACAAAGGGTACCATTGGGCAAGATGTTTCCGAAACCATCTGAAATACAAGGGACTATCATCTCTAAAGACTACAGGAGATCTCCCAAGCACCTTCCCTGACCCAATCTAGTTCATCTGGCCCTGATGAAGAATCGTTCCTTCCTAAAAGGAGTATTTGCTACAGTTTATTCCAACTTCAATTCATCTCATCCTCAGATCCTTGATAAGAACAGTGGCTGCACACAGTAGGCTATAAATATTTGTTGCATAAAGGGAAAATTATTTCCAACTGTTCTTAGGTATTTCTCATATTCCTCTTGAACAAACAGTATCAATTCCTTTATATATTTATCTACCTATCCCAGGTTTCAGTTTCCTGTTATCTCATCTTTGTGGCTTTCCTATAAAGTCCTTATAAGCTCTCAGAATGTCACATGGCAGCACATAGCATACTGAACTTACATATATAAGACCCTTGTTTTACTCTTTCACATGGTTGGTGTCAATCACCTCTACTTCAGATTCTTGGCAATGCAATGAATATCATAGTCTTTTAAGCCTCAAATAAATAATAAAATAGTAGGGCAAGAAAAAACGTTATAGAGTCCATTTGTTTCAAGCTTCTCAATTTTATGAACAGAAATAAAATCTAGACAAGTTATCTCTCTTACCTCAAGCCATGCAACCAATTAGTAGAGAAGCTGGAACTAAAACCCCAGTTTTTCAGACTCTTAACTATAGAGAACAAATGGAGGGCTGCTGGAGGGGAGGTGGGCGGGAAAATGGGTTAAATCGGTGATGGGGATTAAGGAGGGCACTTGTGATGAGCACCGGGTGTTGTATGTAAGTGATGGATCACTAAATTCTACGCTAGAAACTAATATTACACTGTATGTTAACTCCCTGGACTTTAAACAAAAACTTGAAACTCTAAATAAACAAATAATAAAAATAAACAAATAAATAAAAATTAAAGTTGAAGAAAAACTTTTAAAAACCCAGTTTTTAAATTATACAATGTGTTTTTCTATTGTACCACATCATTGTTATTTTCCCATCAGTAACTATTTTAAGACAGAATCCAGGCAAATGCAATTAAGACCAAACATAACTTCTATATACTCTAAATTAGAAAAACAAAGTCTGTTTTTAAAGTATCTTTTGCTTGAAGATAGGTGCACAATATTTTGCAATAAGCCTGACTTATGGATTACTTCAACATAAAAAACATATATTTATGCTTCTTAAAAATGCTTTTAATGCTCTTAAAGAGTGTGTAATTAAAGAACAAGTATTTAGGGTAAAAGGCATCCTTTGAGACTTGAATTATTGTTGTACTTTTTATGGGAATATATATTTAATTCTAGGTCATTCCTTGTTAACTAAACCTGGCTCAAAAGTATATAGAAGAGATAATCATTTCCCTTTAGTTTTCTCAGTGTATCCCAACTGATTATCATTCTATGGAGTAGAATATATGACATAGATATAATCCTAAATATCAGAGTATATAATCCAAAATTCTACAAATTTTGCTCTAATTCAATTAAAATATATAATTTACTCATGCATTTCAGAAATATATCAGTTATATGCACAAACATTACATTCCTAATATTGCAAATCCTGAAGTTGTGATCCAAATTCCTTTATTGCTCATGCTCAGACAGAAGCGGCTATTTTGAAATCTAAAATTCCTAATCCTTTGAAAGAAGCAGCTGTTTCTGAAGTCTTACTCTGCTTGTATATGTATGCCCATATGTATGTGTACTACTCAACATGACCCCCAAGTCATGTCAAAACAATAAGAAATCTTACACTCACAGATTTCCTGGAAAATATACAAATTCTAAAGTCATCCCAAATCCAAGAACACACATCAATGCACTCTTCCATACAAGTGCCTATATGCCTTGCAAATGTATATAAAAGTGCCCTTTACAGAGGCAGTTTTCATCAGATGAGAGATCAAATCTTTTGAATCAACACTAACAAAAGATAAAACCTCTACCACATTGTCCAAAAGCAGTAACTATTTCTTTGTCTTGATTCACAAATATTCTTTTTCACTGAAAAGGGATGTTCTTATCACAGCACTTACCAGCCAGAGCTAAGTAAGCAAGGACTGATATTTTTGCCCACAGCCTTATTCTGCCCTCTTGGGCAAGGGTAACTATAATCATTCTCCTATTTAAAATTTTGGTGCAGACAGCTTGGCTGAAGGGGTAAACTGAGCCCCCCCCACACTTTTGCAGGAGCCCACGCTGTGAAGGCACAAGCGTCTATATCCTTGCCAGTCCTGTCATCCCACTGAGATAAGCCAGAGCACCAGCCTCCCCTCAGTGCCCGAGAGGCCATAGAAATTCCATACTTCTGCAAATTCAGAAAGGGACAAAGGAAGGGCACAGGGGCAAATCAACAATCAACTGACATTCCTGAACCTCTGCCAAAGAGCCAGCAGGTTCAAGAGTGCTTGGTCAACAAGGGGTGGGAAGCCATGGAAGCATCTTTTAATACACTGAGTGACAATGCATGGACAGTGTTTCCTCTCTAAGCGGAGTATGGAGCAAGCTCTCCATCTTCCAATCCATGTCTTCACAGACTATACATTACTTCACTACTTCACTACTATACATTACATTAAAGTACACTATTTATACATTATTTTATAATGCCTTAAATCCTAATAAACATAAACATAAAACTTGAGCAAGATAACCTTTTAATATTATGTACAATTTCTTTAGATCATAGGTGTGGACAGTTTCCCTAGTCTGAGTGAGCAGGTGTTGAGACTTAGCATGTTAAACTACATAGAAGCTCATTTCATTAACATGAGTCATGTGAAGTCCAAATAGTGACATATTAAACCAGAATAATGACTGCCAGAGAGAGGAAAGTTCATTTTAATAAATAAGTGCACCAAATTTTGTGGCCCTATTCTCTTCTTTGAGACCAAATGAAAAATTTCTGTTCGAAAAGACAACATTCCCATAAAATCCTAAAGCACCAGCAACTAGGGACATGGGACCAGGGCATTTTTCTCTACCAGAACAGTGAAAATGTTACCATGGAGGAATATTAAAAATTATAACAGCACTCACTTGAGTGCTATAATTAAAACTGTGTCAACATTTTTCTTGTAAAACAGATTTTTCCAAGGGAGGTTGCACATTAACCATTATAGCTGACTACAGACTTATATAAGACACACAGGCTATTTTTTCCTCTAAGAAGTATATTTCAATAGAATCAAATCTGATGAGGCCCCAGGTTCATATATTGTCAGAAAAAATTCCTGGCATATTATAAAAAGAATATTCAGCTTAGTACATATGATAATAACACATATTCTTTCATTGTTCATTTAAAACATTATGAAGTTGGAGACTAACAAATGCTCTTATTTTCATCTTCAGCGTAAGACATGTGCCTGGTAATACTCTGGTTTCTCTTCAAATTGTATAAATCTTTTGCCTTTTACTAAATATTACCATAAAGAGGAATAGTTATGAGTTTTTTTAGGGTTTTAAAAAATATATATGATGTATACAGCTTACTCTCAAATGGCTCATAAAAAGCTCTCGTGGTCTTTTTCTCCCCCATCCCACCCTCTCTCTCCCTCCTCTATCTTTCTGTCTTGATATGTGTGTGTGTAGACACACACACACACACACACACACGTATAAAGAGATAGAGAGATACAGAGAACACATGATAAAGCAAATGAGGTAGTTTAAGAAATCGGCAAATCATATGGGTGTTTTTTGTACTAGTCTTATTCTTGCAACTTTTCTTTAAATTTGAAATTATTTGGAAATGAAAAATGGAGAAAACAGAAAAAAATTGTGCCTGGTAATCATCTTTATATATATTTTTACAAAATACGTATCACAGAGCATCAAAAGCAAGAGCCCTTGAGACCAAGGGTGTCTCCTTCCTATAGAGTAAAGCACATACGAAGGGAGGAATCACAACAAAAGCCACCCTGAGGCCTGTCACATGTAAGTTCCAGGTATTTAGGACAGCAAATAAAAAGTGACCTAAGTGTCCTTTGGTTCAGTCTTAGAACACAAGAGTATTTGTCACAAGGATTTTATAAGGGTTGTATATCAAAATGAAGAGAAAAAAAACGATGAAGTTAGGATACTGTGATGTCCTTTCCACCTGTGAGAACTGGCCACCGGTTTGAGCTGATCTTTGAAAACGTAATAGAAAGAACAGGACAAGTATGGCTGACAATGGAATAGTCATTTGTCTTCTCATCTGGTAAATAAATGAGTTGATGAGAGTCTCTTCTACCTGGAGGATATATCACCTACAGATCCACCAACAGTAGTATTTTAAAACAGAATCCTCCAAACTTCCTATAGGTAGGAGAGGCAACCAAATTAGTCACTAGGTCTAGATTCCAAGCCCCAGATTTCCATAGCACACATAGTTTTTATAAATCTCTTTTTAGAAAAACAAAGTGATTTTTTTGGTCTACAATTCTATACTTCCAAAATATATGCATGAAGGTGAAAGTGTGTGCACCTAGGCCCACATGCAGACAATCAGGTTACATCACGGTCTTTTTCTCCCTGGAAACAACTTTGTTCAGAGCATATTATCTCACTTAATAGTTACTATCTCTTGTAAAAATAAAACAATCTCAGACAAAGAACACACATTTCAAATTTGTAAGACAACCGCTTCAAGGTACTATGTATTTAAAATCTCAGAATGAGGGGTGACTGGGTGACTCAGTCGGTGAAGCGTCTGCCTTGGGCTCAGGTCATGGTCCCAGGGTCCTGGTATCAAGCCCCACGTCAGGCTCCCCGCTCAGCCAGGAGTCTGCTTCTCCCTCTCCCTCTGCCTCTCCCTCCCGCTCATGCTCTCTCCCTCTCTCTCTCAAATAAATAAATATTTAAAAATAAATAAATAAAATATATGTCAATGCAAATATTTTGCAAACTAGTCACATACATTTTTACCTGAGGACTGTCTTGAAATATACCATCCCCATATCTAGGGCAGGGAAATAGATGGGAGAAATATCCCACAGGGCAATAAAGATAACCAACATCACCTGTACAAATGATGCTGCAGAAAATGGAACCTACTCTTTGTCTCCTCAAACATTAGCAAAATACAGGAACAATTAGAAATCATTTCTTATACTTGTCCTCCAGTGATCTGATACTGGTCTCTGAGACAAAAAATAATACTCATTTCCCTAATCCTTGATGGCATAGGAGATTTACTTGATGCTGGACTGATAACAATAAAATAAGTAAAATCTTAGTGTCTATATATTTATATATGACGTCCTTCTGAATATAAGGGACTTTGCATGTGGTCAGTGAGATATTAAGCTTATATTGTTAGAACAACACTGGAAAATGAAGGAAAGCCAACTTGGTCGACAGAATAAAACCCTGCTATATCCCATTGGCAACAGGGACTAGGTGCCAGTTATTTCCCAGCTATTGTATGCAATGAGGATGGGTTATCAGGGTGAAGTCAGCTAAAATGGCCAGGGAAACATGATGCTTTCTTCTACCACTAATTGGTATGTGCCCAGAGAGGTGAATGTGATCCAGTAAAACAGGAGGCTGGGCTTGATGCCAAAGACCTGTTTCTGCAACTTAACTTATTTGGGCATTTATGAAAAACACTAGCAATACTGAACCTCAGCTTCAGCATCCGTAAAACAAGGATGATATTAGTTACATCACAGGGGTCTCCAGCGGACTGAAAGAGATAACGTGACAGTGCTTGGCAAACTATGATATTTAGACCATATACAGAATTAATATGATGGCAAGGTGCCACCAAGAGATGGAACTAATCCTCAATTCAATTATCCTTTTGAATTCGTGATAAAGGCAGTCCATTCAGACTATTTTTATAGAACACAATATTGTGCAATATCTGTCCGCATTTCAAGAAATTTCTGTAATTGAGAAGAAATGTACTACACGGTATTAAATACTTCACATGTTGTAAAGTGAGAATAAAAGTATGACAGATAATCTGTTGCAGATTATGAACTAGCCTTTATGATGAGCCTATTTTCACAAAAATGGGCTCAGTAATTCTAACTCAGTAATTTAAGGCCTGTGGCTTTGTTAAATCCCAAGTCAGAGTAGAATGAATGAATGGAAGAAAAAAAAGGAAGGAAGGAAGGGAGGAAGGAGAAAGAAAAAAAGAAAGGGAGAAAGAAAAGTGAGATATAGACTAAACCTAGTTGTTTCTGCATAACACTCAGTGTATATTCACTTTCTTCAGTTGGCTTCAGTCTCTCTTTAAAAATACTTTAATTCATGTCCATAAGTCCCCTCAAATCTCAACTCAGTTCACTGGGTGGCAAGGAAAAAAATATATAAACTAAACTATCAGGCTTGAGACAACTAAAATAATGACTGATTGAGCTGATTACTTTTCTTCTTGTTTTGTTGCTCTGAGGCAAATGATATAACCATGAATCTTTTCTTTTAGTTGTTTTTTTTTTTTTTAATTCATCCATTCCTCAATTTCTTGTTGAGTGTCCATTATGTGCCAGGAACTTACTTAGTGAAAAAGAAGATTCTAATTAGTTCACATACATACATTCTAATTTGCCATTCACTTCCAAGCTCTATTAATACCATAAAACTCAAGGCTTACTCTTGACCTCAAGTGTCTTAACATATCCCTAAAAATATACACATGGAATATTGGAATTAGAGGAAGAAAAATCCTGCAAATTTGGAATCCCGCAAATTCTGTCTATTGTAAGCAGATTTTCAGACACATGCAAAAACCGTCTTCTTTTTTTTAAATTTTTTTTAAAGATTTTATTTATTTATTTGACAGAGAGAGAGCACAAGTAGGCAGAATGGTAGACAGAGGGAGAAGGAGAAGCAGACTCCCCGCTGAGCAGGGAGCCCGATGCGGGGTTCGATCCCAAGACTCCGGGATCATGACCTGAGCCAAAGGCAGACGCTTAACGACTGAGCCACCCAGGCGCCCCCCAAAACCATCTTCCAATGTTGCCATCTCCCTCATGGGTGTTTTAAATATTGCCAGTACATGTATATCAATTTTATGGTTTAAAAAAAAAGCTGTTTAATTTGTAAACATGCCCTGGAGCATCCTGAGAGCATCAAGCCTTTGAATATTTCTTTATGAACTGATTCAGTAATAAAGAACCAACAGCAGGTTCACTGACACACATATTCCCCGCCTGAAATTAAACCTTTAATGACCGGGGCGCCTGGGTGGCTCAGTTGGTTAAGCGACCGCCTTCGGCTCAGGTCATGATCCTGGAGTCCCGGGATCGAGTCCCGCATCAGGCTCCCTGCTCAGCAGGGAGTCTGCTTCTCCCTCTGACCCTCCTCCCTCTCATGCTCTCTGTCTCTCATTCTCTCTGTCTCAAATAAATAAATAAAATCTTTAAAAAAAAAAAAAAAACCTTTAATGACCAAAAGGACCTCATAGGCTCAAGCAGCTGCCCCAAGTCACCAATACGGAGATGGTCAAATCCCTCAAACAAAAGTTACTATGATGAATTTAGATGTCCCTGAAGTATCTAAGCTGCATTTAAGATTTTAAGGCCGGCAGCCTCCAAATAAAAAGAACATTATCCTCAATGGTCACTTTAAATAGTAATTTAGAGCTACAGAGTGCAGTGATTACAGTGGGGAACCCCCTAACTGAAGTGTATGACTAAACATTGTTGGGGGCAGACTCTGCTATCAAGAGGATGGAGCTGATGTGCTGGGGTTGGGGAGCCAGAGCCTATATTCTCAGGGAGCTGCAGAGAATACACAAAAACGGGATGCTCACCACTGACCGCCTTCACTATGTGCATATCAGCTTGGCTACTGATGTTTAAACAGAATATTTCACACTGCAGTCTCTAACAACTAGGATGAAATGAGGGATCTGTGGGAACAGTGAATCCTCTATTCACCCCTTGCAACAACTCTGAGTGTAATACACAAGTAATATTTTTGCCAAAGAAGATACATTCTCCAGCACAATTTTCCTATATTCTTTGGCCAGGAGAAGTAGCTTAGAGAACCAATCTATTATAGTCATGTAAGGAAGACAGATGTGTGGGAAAAACAGGCTCAGCGGCTTGACAATCTCAGAAGACTCGTGAGCAATAAAGGGACTGCAAAGGATGAGGGAATGAGTATAAGGTAGTAGCCATTCCAGGGGCTACCCCGAGAGAAGGCTCTGTCTCAGCCCCAGTGCCTGGCACCCAACAGGACACCTGTAAGTGTTGGCTGAATAAGAAACAGTGGGAATTGAGAGACTGCAACCTGGAGAAATCACAGATCGGAGACATCTTTATAAGGTTGGGAGGAATAAGGAGTTTGAAGAGCAAGGGGAACTTTGAAGGTAGAGTTGGAGGAACTGAAAGAGGAAAGTGAAACTGCAGGCAACGCCCAGGCTCAGCCCCGGGAGCAGAAGAAATGCCAGCACAGGCCAGGATATGAAATGTGAGGCGCCCCGCAGGACCTTCTCAGGGGGACACCATGGCTGGGGGATACGACGTTGGTGCACTAAGCCAACGTGAGAGCACGGTGGTGGGCATGTGGTGGAAGGCTCATGAGGACATAGGAAAAGCAGTCTGAGACATTCATTTTCCACGGTTAGATATAAGGTACAACAGATTAGGGAACATAGAAACCCAGTCAGGCTTCACCCAAAAGCAACTTGAAATAATGAGCTATACACTTCCTTTAAGAAGAAATAGTCTTTGGGGGCGCCTGGGTGGCTCAGTTGGTTAAGCGACTGCCTTCGGCTCAGGTCATGATCCTGGAGTCCCGGGATCGAGTCCCGCATCGGGCTCCCTGCTCGGCAGGGAGTCTGCTTCTCCCTCTCCCACTCCCCGTTTGTGTTCCCTCTCTCGCTGTGTCTTTCTCTGTCAAATAAATAAATAAAATCTTTAAAAAAAAATAAAAAAAAGAAGAAATAGTCTTTGGTCAAGTCCCATGGATTTGCAAACATAGTGAATCTACAAAATAAAATCACTCATTGTCACAGAGACCATAAATTGGTATCAAAACTGAACTTCATCCTACTTTTTTAAATACCAGAAACTATTGACTGATTTGACATTTCTCCCCTAATTACCTTTTAACTTCCCATCACGTCAATAAAACAAGACATAACTAATCGATAATTTTACTAAGCATCCCTGAGGGCTATTTTATCTGTGCAGTTATAACTGCAGTATAACTAAAGCTAACTAGAGCTAAACAAAACTAATCACTTGTGATCCAGTGTAGCAAAGAATCTGGTGAGACCATGTGTGTGTGTGTGTGTGTGTGTGTGTCATTTCTTTTTACACTCGATCTTAGCCAAAAGGCTGAGAAGCGATTGTCATTTCTTTTTAAATAAACATTTTAAATAGCACTGCTGCTTAAAGAAGGACTGCATTAAGACAGTAACTGAATTCAATGACTTAATTCAATTTTGGAGCCTCTTCAGGTGAGACTCTTTACCATTCAAAAATGAGCAGCTTACTTAAAAAAAAAAAGCACAAGAAATAAATAATGTGAAATAGAATACTTGAAGCGAAATTATAATCATTATGATGCTGTCATCTTAACATCTATAGACCTAATTGTTTTACAATTGACTTGACATGTGAGAAAAATGTCCAAGCCTAGGTAAAAATATGCTGCTGAACACTCACTGTGGGGAAAGAAACTGAAGACAACAGAAATGCAAAAGCAGAACAATGAGGTTCGCTCTCGGGTGTCTAATCCAGGAGACCACTGTGCACAGCTGGGAGACAGTAATAACGGGTTTTCTTTATTTTTCTTTTCCTCTATTTTTCTTTTTAAAAGGTATGCAGCAAAGAGGAGTGTGGTGAGCCACATACTGTAAACACCAGCAGTATGAGGTGGCCACCTATGCTTCCAACAGCAATAAGATAAGGTGCTGACTTAATGCAAATTGATAGTTGCAACTTCTAATAACCTCCTTACTACTACAGACACATTTCTGTCTGCCTGTCTCCCCCTGTCCCCCAGGCTCCCCAAGAAGGAGGCAAAAGGAGGAAGATGCTGCACTTGGAAACAGGAATTGGACACATTGTTGGGAGACACATGACTGAGGGAAGTGTCAGGAGAACAGAAGCTTCACTTCCATAAATGGGCCTATTTGAATTTCCTGGTTTGGCTGGTTACTTCAGAAACAGTGCAGAACCTCCGTGTGAACTATCTGCTGCATTAGCAAACTGGCCCAAGTATCCCTGTCGTTCATACTTCCCCACCGCACAATCGGAATGGAAACATTTGCTCTATTGGAAGGCAGTGATAAGGGTGGATTTTTAAAGTTTCCATTTTTAAGTGAAAATGAAAGAAAAATGCTCTTCTAGATGTGTTTTGCCTTTGAGCTCCATTTGAAAAAAAAAGAAAAAAAAAGGCAGAGAAAGCTGCTGTGAAGGTCACCGAGTGAAAGAACTTCCTCAGGGCACAGAATAAATTAAATCCCAAGGAAAAAATAAAATGTGATTTCCAGAGTGTGAGGCACAAACTCCAAATGACAATGATTGACAGCCAAACTATATCCGTGCAATATCCAAGACTGCACGTTCTCATTTACCTCAGTGTAGCCAGCAAGCGCCCATTAAACATCCGTCTGATGCCCAAATTAACCTTCTTGGCAAACTGAAAGAGGCACAAACTATCATAATCAACCTTTCATTATCACAGCAGCCTCTAGTTAAAGGGTCAGAATAATTGTGCCATCAGAGCCTTGATTGTTTTCAATCAACAGACGGCTGGAGTGACAGCTCAGTGATGGAGGGGTCTGATGAAACCGCACCAGGCCTAATCAGGGTGGATGAAAGGAAGGCATGATTGGTGCAAATGAACAGTCGTGCCTCTCCTTTTCATTTACAATCTGAAATTACTCTTAAATTTGTGGGGTTTTTTTTTTTTTTCCCTCCCTTATGAGCACCACTGAAAGAATGTTTGACTTATTATGAGTTCTGACAGTGCAGAGTTATAAAACACAGGTAGGGTTATCAGCTGAGGCTTTAAGTGGGTATTCAGCATAATTCTAACAAATTCACTCTTGAAAAGCACAAAATGACTAAAAAGGCTTCCAATGACCTAACCTCTCAGTGCTGTTTGATTAACAGACCCATTTATTCCGCTGGCATTCTAAATGATGAGAAGATAAAACCGAGGGCAGAAATACCCTGGAAATGTTTTCTTTCAACCCACTGCTCTGTTTGCTTCGGTACCAGTTCCTCTGTCCCAAATCCTTCGTGGCCTCGAGGAACACCACTTTAAAGGCTCACAAGCACTCACCCATCAGAGGATATGGGTCAAATACGGGCTATTTTTGGCGGAGAACATGAAGCTGCTCTGGGAACCACAAGAGTAGGAAAGGGACTGGAACACATAAACCCTAATGCTGATATCCAAAAGAAGATTTGGGGAAAAGGAATAGGAAATTCTGTGATAGGCAAGGCTAAACTTGCCCTAAAAGCGATTTGGAGAAAACCAAAACAAAGTAAAACTGCATTTACATAGCAGTTATTGGGGGTTTTTTTTAAGATTTTATTTATTTATTAGAGAGAGAGGATGAGTACAGGGGAAGGGCAGAGGGAGAAGGAGAAGCAGACTCCCCACTGAGCAGGGAGCCTGACATGGGACTCGATCGCAGAACTCTGGGACCATGACCTGAGCTGAAGGCAGCTGCTTAACCAACTGAGCCACCCAGGCGTCCCTATGTAGCAGTTATTGTTAACAAACTACAGACATTAACATCCTTAAAAAATTTAGTGACGAATGGAACACACATTGGACTGGCAAAAATAAACTTCTAACTTCTATTTTTTGTCTTGATTCTTGAGATCAACCAGCCAATTATGAGAGTATTAGGATTCAGGACAGTACTGAACACAAAGGAAAGCCTTTTAGCTGCAAAGATGAATATGCATCTAATTTCCATATGTGTATCTACCGGGGAGTGTGTGCACGGTGTGAACCCCACCTGCATGTGTGGAAGAGATGGGGGACAGGGTGGCTGCTGGCTCAAGATGCAGGGTAGTTTTTAACCTCTCCAGTCAAATTTTTTACATAAAACTTAGGCCATTTTATTTGTTAGATTGTGATTTGGAATAATGGCATAGAGGTATATAATTAACAAGGTAAAGAGTTATTAAACACAGCCTGAAATTTTCCAGGCAATATTTAGCAAAATTTGTTCCCTCTTATCTAGACCTCTTTCATGAGTCAACGGGTCACCACAAATGTACACAGAATGTGCAAAATTCCCACAGTTCTATCTACATGAAATACACTTCAGGCAGGGTATTGCGGACTGTCCTATGACTTTCTTTCTGCAGCACCTCAAAGTTTCTGTTTTGATTGTTATTTAGAGACAACTCTCAAAGGAAGCTATCTGGCAAAGGGTTCCATCACAAGTATTTTTCAAGGGCCCATACTCTTTGGTGGCCACTTTACTTCCCGTGTGCACACAGGTATCTCCAGCAAGCTGTCCCATTGACAGACACTCCATCATCGCCTGATGGATAGTTCTTCTCCCAGTGGGGTATTGGCTTTTTTTTTTTTTTTTAAGATTTTATTTATTTATTTGAGAGAGAGAGACAGAGAGAGTGAGAGAGAGAGAGAGAACACAAGCAGGGTGAGGGGCAAAGGGAGAAGCAGACTCCCCGCCGAGCAGGGAGCCTGATCTGGGGCTTGATCCCGGGACTCCAGGATCATGACCTGATCCAAAGGCAGGCGCTTAACTGACTGAGCCACCCAGGTGCCCCATGGTATTGGCTTTTTAAGGCCTGACTTCTTCTGCTCAGAAGGCAGTCTGTGTGTTGACCAAAGAGGAGTGACTTCGGGATACTGAACTCACGGGGGATTTGAAACAGTATTTCCTAGCTGATTCATAGAGCATGAAGATGAAATGCAAGCCAACCTGAGTAAGTGCCCGTTCTAACCCCCAAACCCAAGAAGTGTGGAGCTGATCATTCTCACGTACCACACAGTGTCTCTACGTGGCCTAAATCTTGAAATCATGAAATGAGGAAGGCAGAAAGATTCTTCAGGGGAGTTGGCAAACCTGGTAAATCAACCCCTTTGTTTATTATTTAATTGGGCTTCACTCCAAAGAGTGAATAGTCCCAGAAGTGGGCAGAATAAGAAATCGCTCACAGTCCTCCACAAGTCCAACGTCATTCTCACAGCCAAAGACAGGGATGCTTAAACTGTATTTGCCTCTTAACGAAGTGCTGTCCTTTCTGGATGGAGAGGTTCAGTTTTACTTTCAGCTGTGAGTAATTTCCCATTGTGATTGGCTGACTTATAGTCAATTTAGTATAATTAATGCCAAATTACATTGTAATTCACATAGAATTACAAATTAAAAGCTATATTAAGAGCAAATGAATTAATCAAAATTAATGATATTATACTCACTTGTTTTAAAGTGTTAATAAGATAGGTCCTTCTAAAACGTTTAAAGTTCAGAGCACCATCCATCACTCCTTCAATTACCTGATTTCTTTGTGTGGTCAGAGGAGGTAGCATGTGGGCATTTTTCATCAACAAGAACACACACAAAGAAGATGTGTGCATTCCATCTCTAGCTTGCAGGGCTCCTTTTGGCTTCTATTCTTGAAGCATAAGTAATGTCTGTGTCACTTACTGACACTGACATGTAATATTCCCTCTAGACAAAGGGAAGCAATGTCCAGAATTTGTTATATCTATCTCTAGAATTCATCAAGAATTGTTGTTTTTTTTTTTTCCTAAGAGGATTTTTCTTCCTGGTTATGTTTTGTCTACCACAACATCGAAGTCTGTTTGCATTCCTCCAACATAACCCCCGCAAATCACAAAGAAGTGGTCAGACTAGGGAGCAGGACCTCAACCCAGAGAACGTATGACTCTGTATCGTGGGCACAAAAGAAGTCTGAGAGTTATCTTTATGAACGCTGCCGACGATTGTTATCTATTCTAGAATGGCCGCCTTTCTCCTCCAGATGTGCCAAGTTGAGGTGTTCTTTATTTATACATGGGGCAAAAGTTCTGGAGGCAGGAGCGGAAGAAGCAGTGGATAAGGATGTCAGTATTCAACAATGTCAAGGCGTCTACATCGCTTTCGAATATAAATAATTTCGGAGCCTCTGAGCCACTCCATGGTTAATTTTAGATCCTGTCCATTAGAATGCCAGGAACAGGAAATCTCTATGGTCTTCATGGCCACTGGACACTCAATTGGCCTGATAAGGATTCCCATAGAAATAGTCTGGGAAGCAGGATATGGGCCACAGAATCCTTTCTTCTGGAAAGAGACTAACATTTATCAATTCCAATAAATTAATTTTTTTCTCCTTTTCTCTTAAGCCCCATATTTAGGCCATCACCCAATTGTCAATCTCTGCTACCTGTATTTCTAAATTTTCAATGTGCGGTTCATAAAATAAAAATATAATTATTAATCATTTCCATTCATTCCATCCAATTTCCAACAGCCTGAAGACTTCCCACCACACAGTCTATACAGCTGCAGCAAAAATAATGGCGCTCCAGGTTCTCTTTCAAACTGATTTAAAGCCCTTGATGGGATTTTAAAGTGATCCTCCCTTGTGGGCCTTCTCTTCCTGCTTCATACTTCATCATCTGTGCCTCGAAGGAATGCAAGGTGGCTCCCTGCCTCAGCCAGAATTCTCCAGTCACTTCTCCTCATCAAACCACCTAGAGCCCCAATTCTCCAGGCTCTGATAAAGAAAGACCCTCAGCTACAATTTCTCGTACTGCTTTTATTGGAGTCATGTTTGCAACTTCCCACAAAGCCGCACAACAGGTGAAAATGAAAATTGGTCATTTATTAGGAAATGTATACTGCTGGATTACTCATTATAGATTAATAGAACCTCTTTGACGTATGAGAAGACATGTCAGGTACTTCGAGTTTCCGTTTTCTTAGAGATCTGGTATATTTCAAGAGAGTACAGTGCAACCTACGTTGAATATACACTGTGAAGTGAGTCAATCACTTGCCCTCTGTGAGCTTCAGTTTCCTGACTTGTTAAAATCTGGGTAATATTTGCTTTATCAACTTTAACAGGCTGATGAGAGACTCAAATGAAATTACGTATGGAAAAATGCTTTTAAAATATAAAGCTCTCCAGGATTATAAAGAATTGTTATTGTTGCTGTTATTATTACTGACGAACTTCTGTGCCTAGCCTCAGGGCTTCTATCTCATATACAGCTTTAGTTGGGTTTTATTTTTAAATCCCTGATAACCCAGGTAGCAGCAAATATTACTGCAGGCCACCAATGCATAGATAATATTCTCCAGCCATCTTTTTCCTTCCCATGGCAGCAACAACAAAGTATCAGTCTGGAAACAACATGAATCACAGTGAAAACTAGAAGCAGAGAACATAAATATGTCATATCTCATCAATCACCTTGTTGTTCTGTTGTGCTCATTAAAAAAGGAAAAAAAAAACCCCGATTAACTCATGGGAACAGCAGCACATGAATACAAGTTAGGTCTCCTGTAATTTCTGATAATCACTGCCCCTCACAGCTACTTGACGACACACAGCTCTAGTGCTGAGGATTAGCTGAAGCAAAGTCCCTCTGAAATGAATGTGTCATGCATCTTGCAAAGGCACACAGCCCAGACAAACAACGGCAAGGCCACCAGTCAAGCTCCTGGGATGCGTCCTCACTGAGGAATTAGTGGCGTGTCCATCAGGATGAATGACTAAAGATCCACTCTGGCAGCTTCGAGCACCAGGCCCTGAAATAGCAGCATTGCTCAGTGTCCAGCTGGGGGCCCTCAGAGGATAAAACACCCTCCGGGCACAGCACTATTTGGGATGCGAAGGAGCCACAGTTTATTCTCTTCCCTAACACCCATAAGAAGGAAGAGGAGATATCCCCCTTACATTTATAGAAAAGATGGTATGTAGCGGGGAGGGAATGCCAGATGTTTCAGGAAGAAAATCGAGAAATGGTACACGTTTAATTAGGTTAAGGAATGGGAAGTAAAAAAATAAAATGGGATACCATGAAGATGCCCAGACAGTACCTTTCTGAAAAAAAATAGTAATGCCACATGTGTATATGAAATTGAATTGAGGAAGGCTGGGAATATAATGAAAGATTGTAATTTTGTTTGGGGATGAGCATTTTCAGGCCATAGCATTTTATTCTAATTCTAGTTACCAAGGTCCAAGTGTTAGAAATGATAATGCTCCTCACATTATTTTCTGATTAAATGACCACCCACAGTCTGATTTCTTTGAGGCTTGGACTGCACCACACGGACTGACAAAGGTTCGCAAAGCTGTTTAGCAGGTACAGACAATGAACAAGAGTTAACAACAAAGAAAGCACTGAGGGAAAGGGAAAGGGATGCTACGTCGTGTTGAAATGCCCAAACAAAAGCATTTCATTTTCCAACATACCCAGATCATGTCAACATGCCCCAAATTAGCAAATTATTTGGCACAGGTCAGTCCCCACTGGGAAGGAATCAAGCATGGTGGGAAAGAGTAGCAGGTGGGAAGCTTCACATCAGACTCTAAGATCCACGAAAGCAGGGCCACGTCAGTCCTTTCCACTCTGACTGCCCAGAACCTGCCACACAGCAGGCAAAAGTAGGACTCAATAGCACATGATTGGGTAGGGCAGACACTCAATAACAATTTGAAATAAATGAAGGAATGAATGAAGTGCATACCGTAGAGCACAGGGTCAGAACTAACAACATGACACAGACATGGATAGAGGCAGGCTTGACCATTATCCTTTCAATCTCTGGGCACCACAGCAGAGAACACAAATGGTCCAGCCCTTCCAAATTTCTTTTAAAGTCACAGGAGGGACGCCTGGGTGGCTCAGTTGGTGAAGTGTCTGCCTTCGGCTCAGGTCATGATCTGGGGTTCTGGGACTGAGCCGACGTCGGGCTCCCTGCTCAGCGGGGAGTCCGCTCCTCCCTCTGCCTACGCCGGCTGCCCCCCCTGCTCGTGCTCGCTCTCTCTGACAAATAAATAAATAAAATCTTTAAAAAAAAGTCACAGGATTAATTTGATACACCTCTGTGTCCATTACCCCCAAGTACTTCTGAGCTTGAATTTAGAAGCTATGGACCAGAGTAGGAAGGTCCCAAGAATGAGAAGACATGAATTTGATCTCTAGCCTTGTTACCTCAGTTTTTTCATTTGCACCATAGGACAACAAAGCAATGATAAATGCAGAAGCATTCTTGAAACTGTGATATGATACTCAAATATGAAGTATTATGACAGTACTGTTTATAAAGATTTTTTTAAAAGATTTTATTTATTTATTCATGAGAGACAGAGAGAGAGAGAAGCAGAGGGAGAAACAGGCTCCCAAGGAGCAGGGAGCCCGATGTGGGGCTCGATCCCAGGACCCTGGGACCATGATCTGAGCCGAAGGCAGACGCTTAACCATCTGAGCCACCCAGGCGCCTGACAGTACTGTTTAACATAGAGTCCTATTCAAAGTCCTTGCTTCCCCCTGGCCAGAAGTACATTTGGGTCAATTTATAATGTAAGAGATAAAAGATGTCAGCTGCGTATATCCCAAGTGCCCTCTACTTTCTAACCATAAAGGAATAGTTGCTTTTGGTTTGGGCTCATCTTCTGGGACTCCTTTTAAATCAAATTGTTAAGTGGGTGGTTTTGTGGTATAGATAAAAGCCAGGAAGGGGCTTGTCAAAAAACAAAAACACAGCATCTGAGGTTGTTGACTACTCTAAACAATGTGTGACTCATGTCTCTAAAGATATAAAGTAAATGTGTTATTAGCAGTATGACTTACGGAACCAAATTTCCAACAATATATAAGGAAAAATGCAGTTTTAAAAGGCCAAACTCAGGGGCACCTGGGGGGCTCAGTTGCTTAAGCAGCTGACTCTTGATACCAGCTCAGGTCTAGATCTCAGGGTTGTGAGTTCAAGCCCTGTGTTGGGCTCCACACTGGGCTCCTACTTAAAATATAAATAAATAAATAAATAAATAAATAAATAAATAAATAAATAAATA